>NC_080783.1:3835259-4163505 GCF_028018385.1 Neofelis nebulosa | reverse complement strand
AGCCTCTCACCTGGTCACTCCTGAGCCTCACCTTCCATGGTCCCACACCGTGGCCTCCCCCAGGGCCTGGACGATGGCAGGGCTCCCATCCAGGCCGTCTGGAGGCTGAGTTTCATCCACAGGTCTGACCCTCCCATCCCATGGGCTGGGCTGTGACCAGAAGCTACCGTGGTGACGTCTGGTAGGTCATTATCATCCCCCAGAAGCTGGCTGCTGAGGGGAGGAGCCCCCACAGGGGAGAAAAGCGTACAAACCCCCCCTGCATTCTGAACCACCGGACTCAGCATCCAAGCCATGGTGTGCCCAGAGGCAGGTTGGGACAAGATAGGGACTGGCCAGGTGCAGACCAGCCGGCCGGGAGGACCAGGTATGTCCTAGCTTGTGGTAAGAAATACAGTTTACATCCAACCTGGTGCCTGCGTGAGTGTATGTGCACACCCCCCCCAGCCCCCCACACACCGGAAGCAAGCATCTTGTGAAAAAGTCCATGAGATGTATTCTGATATTCTCTTGTTTTTATTCCACTCCAGGCAAGTCTAGTCTATTTCAATTTTTTAAATGTTGGCCGTGGCTCTCTACATGGATTTCACACCAATTTACATTAGTGGCTTGAGACCCTCCATTTGGCAAAACGGTGTCTTAGTCAGTTACTTCCAAGACCAGAGTTGGGGGGGGGGGCGGTGGCGAGGGTTCATGCCTTTAAGGGCATGAGGGTGTGCAGGTGGCTTGGCTCCAAGCAGGGCTGGGACTAAGGTGAGGCCAGAAAGCTGCCTGGTTTAAAGGCACAAAATTTAAGGAAGTGCTTACTCCCTAGACCTGCAAACCTGAGGGTAGCTCCTTACATTTTGTACCTTGGGCACCACTGGCCCAACCCCGATTCCTACATATAATCGTTCTGCTTTACATGTGAGAGCTGTCAGCAAGGGGCCAAGCCGTGGCCTCGGCCATGGTGGCTGAGGCAGGATTTGAACTCGGATCTGTCTGACTTCCCCGGATCTGTCTGACTACCCCAGCCCTGTGGGGACGCTAACAGCGAGGCAATAGACGACGTGTGGGGAGGCTCAACTTAAGTGGGGCAATAGGGAGCCGTGTCCAGAGCAGCTGGAGGAGAAGAGGTTAAGTTTCTGAGGATCGGGTTGGGTGTCTTGGGTTTGGTGGTTTCTGAAAACACATCATATTCCACAGCCTTCAGGCTAGACTGGTTTAGCCCTTTGTGCTTGCTAATGAGTCATCTCCCACCCACCACGACCTGGAGTGTGGTTGACAGAGGAGAGAATCCGCCGGAACAGCTGGACCAAGTAAGTGCCCAGGAGGAAGGTCCCGGAGGAGCCGGCTTGTGGCCCCCGGGCTCAGCTGTCACACAATTTAGTGTGTCCTGGGTTAGAGGTCACAGGTGCTGTGGGAAGAACACCGAGCGCCCCCACGGGCATTTCTCTGCCGGGCACCCCCGCTCCCCTCACTCACCCTTGTGTTCACCCCTCCTCCTGCTGTGGGCAGGCTGGGCTCCGTGGCAGCGAAGGTCCCCTTCCTGCTTGGCCAGCTGGAATGTTCCGGCCCTCCCCGAGTCAAGGTAGAGCCTGTCTGCCCGGCCTAGGTTGTGACAGTTGTGGCTAAAAGAGCCTGAACTTGCCTCTGACCTGTGGGCTGCCAGGTCCTTGTGGGCTCGTGAAGGACTCATGGCTCAGACGTGGGGTCCAGACACAGGTCTCCGTGGCTGGCCCATCAGGTCCTCGTACGAGGACTGGGGGCTGTAACGCGTATGGAACACCTTCTAAAGCCCCGACCCCAGCCGCGCGTCCCAGGGGAAGTAGGCTTGCGACAAATGCTTGCTGAAGGGCTAAAAGTCCCCACGTGAGGACAAAGCCAACCAAGAGGATCCAGGCGGCGACAGAGGAAGTGGTATTGAGGCCGGCAGAAGAATGGAGGCCGAGAGGAGAGGCTCTGTTTGTCTCTGCTTAGGGGTCGAGAGTTTCAGAGGGGATGGAACCTAGATCCAACTCCTGGTGAGTTTACCGAAACCTTCCGACCTTTAGTGTCCTTGTCTGTAAAATGAGACGACGTGGCACTGTCTTTGGTGAGCTTTGAGGGTTTAATGAGGTGGTGAGTGCGAGACTCATCCATAACGATGAATGTCAGCCACTGGTTCTGAAACTTGGCCTTGGCTGTGTCCTTGGCAGAAGGCAGGCGCTCTCCCACACCCCTTTACAGGTAGCCAGGACCAGAGCAGCTCAGGGCTCCCTGTTGGTGGCCTGCCCTTCCCTGCAGGGTGGCTCTCGGAGACCAGGCTGCGGGCCACGTGTCGATGCCCTTGCCTGCTGCTGGCAGCCCAGTCTGAAATCTGCCGGTGGCTGTGGCTGAACCTTTCACAGCCTGAAGTCGAGGTGGGGTTCCGACACCAGAAGTTTGTTTTTTCTTCTGACCTCAGAAGTTTTAACCCGTTAAAGTCTAAGGCAGCCTTTGAAGACGGGGAAGGTGTTTATCTCCATATGATTCCCGTCCAGGGAGCCATAAGTGAAAATCAGACGAACTTTCTCTTGATCACCAGTGTCATACTTGCTTTGAAAATTTAGAAAATAGGGGCACTTGGGTGGCTCAGTCGGTTGGACGTCTGACTTCAGCTCAGGTCGTGATCTCATAGCTCATGAGTTCGAGCCCTGTGTCAGGCTCTGTGCTGACAGCTTGGAGCCTGGACCCGGCTTTGGATTCTGTGTCTCCCTCTCTCTCTGCCCCTCCCCTGCTCACACTGTGTCTCCCTCTTCTTCAAAAATAAATAAACATTAAAAAAGACGGAAAAAGAAAAAGAAAATTTAGAAAATATAGAAAAATGAACACATACATACACCCACACACTCCAGCCATAGTGTTGCTAACCAGAGGGGAGACTTTGTTAATATCTATCTTATTATAATCTGTCTCTTTGAATACACCTTTCCTTACATAAATGAGGTCCCTATATAGGTAATTTTAAATCTTTTTTTGGTTGTGGTCATCTAACAGTATAATATGAACATTTCCTGGTCTTAAAGGCACTCAGTAAACAAACTAAAGTCTGCCCTGCACAGCACTGGCTGTATGTGTCATGATCTATTCACGTTGCCCCATCATGTCGGACACAGATCGTTACAGAATTTTCTCTGTTATAAATACTGGTGGGGTAGACGTTAGAAATGTATTTTATATCAAACACCCCAACATGTTCTCTGCGAAAAGTTTTACTTAGGTCTGATGCTGCTCCTAAGGAGAGAGAGATGTTCACGTGCTGGCCTTTGTCATCTGATGGTGTTGGTGGCTTCCTGGGCTCTCCAGTGTTGGCTGTAGATTTTCCACACAGAGAGGAAATGCCAGTGTCCTAAATCATGGGAAGCGGTGCGCTTGTAACAATAACAATGGCCGGGGCCTGCAGATCACTGCCTTAATCCTCACTAGGGCCCCACGAGGTGAGTGTGCTGATGGCTTTTACAGATGAGCAGACGGAAGGTCAGAGACGCTCCATAACTCACCCCAAGTCTTGGAGCTGGTGAGTGGAAGGTAAACTTGGAAAGAGCCGGGCACACACTCCCTGGGGAAATCAGGTCCGGAGGAAAGAAAACAAAGCCAATTGCATTGGCCCAATCGCCTCGCCTGGAGACGGGAGCCGGGGAGAGAAAAGTAAGGATGGGTCCATTTTTCATGTGTGAGGCTTGGTATTCGAGGACGCACATTTCCCTAGCTTTCGTGCATGTGCTCGTTCTTCTGGTCAGGGACTCATTTAGTGATTAACTTGATCGACAGATACTGATTGAGCCTCCCCCAGATGCCAGGCTGGGAACATAAGGGCGAGGTGCAGGCTGTCCCCGGGGACTCATGGAGAGGCAGACAGTGGGTCACCTCACACGCACGTGCGCACACACACACACACGCTTGAATCACGTCTGTGAGAACGGCTCTAAAAGACAGTAGCCTTTCTGAGGAGCCAGGGAAGATTCTCTGGGCAAGGGGTATTTACTGAAACCTGGGGAAGAGCAAGAATTAGCCGGGCAAGAAGGGAGAGGCCACACCAGCAGCCGCAGGCGTGTGCACCGGGCCCAGAGTCAGAAGAGCAGGGTCAGCAGACTACTGGGGCTGGTGCATCAAATCTGGCCCACCATCTGTTTTGTCAGTAAAGTTTTATTGAAACGCAGTCAGGCCCATATGGCTGTTTGTGTGCTACAGCAGAGTTAAATGGTTATGACAGAGACCCTGTGAGCCACCAATCCTAAATAGAAAAGGCCCTTAACAGAAAAGGCTTGAACAATCTCAGCTCTGGAGAAAATGGTACGGTGTCTCTGGGACATGGTGAGCGAGGGGCCACTAGCCCAGCAACAAAGGAAGGGTGAGCCTCTAGGCCTTATAGGTGTGGGAGGCCGCAGGCGGGAGTCTGACCCTTTCCTGAGCAGAAAGAGGGAGACGTTGAAGGTTTTGAGCAGAACAGTGGAAGGATTGGGTTTGTGATGTCACAAGATTACACTTTCGGGGGCACCTTGGTGGCTCACTCAGTTAAGCGTCTGACTCTTGATCTCAGCTCAGGTCGTGATCTCAAGGTTTGTGAGTTTGAGCCTCATGTCGGGCTCTGCTCTGACAGCATGGAGCTTGCTTGGGGTTCTCTCTCTCTTCCCCTCCCTTGCTCATGCTCCCTCTCCCAAAATAAATAAATGAACGTAAAAAAAAAAGATTACACTTTTCATCTAACAGTCCCTAATGCTCAGCTTTAAGCTTCCTTTCCTTGGTTTGTAAATATTAAGTGGTCCCTTAATAAATGTTTGCTAAATGAATGAACAAATAATTGTAAAAGGTTTCGATGGTAATCAGATGTAATTGGGATACAATAATATAGTGAGGCCCTTCATTATTTCAGACGTTTACTTCACGCAACTTTTTTTTAGAAAGTACACATCCTGTAAATAAATGAACAATCCTTAAATATTTTTATTAACACTATCCACAGTGCTGTCCTTTTTTATAGTGATTCTGTGTTTCAATATTTTAGCTCAAAGCAAATTAAGTCTATGGAAGGAAGAGAGTTATAATGACAATTACAGACCACAGTTACATTTTGATTTCAACATGCCAGGTTTCTTTTGATGAGAAGCCCAGTTCCCCAGCTGAATTGGGTGTGAGTCAGAAATGTAGAGCTTTAGGAGGAAGTTTGGTCTGATGGGTTCACCTGCTTAGTGGGAGTGAGGTCATATTTATGGGTCAGAACAAAAGTGTTAGTTACTTTCTGGAACCAGGATGTCCTGGCTAGATATCTAGAACATCTCAGTCTGACCATCTGGTCAACCTAAAAATTAACTACTCTTGCTGGAGTGAGCCCCAGGGTCCAAGGAGCTGCTCTCTAAACGTGCACGTGCACACAAACACAAATACACACGTGCATGCACGTTCAGACACACCAGATTTCTTGTGTTTTATTGGTCAGTGTGATGGTTAATTTTATGGGTCACCTTGACTGGGCCACGAGGTGCTGTGACGTTTGGTCAAACATTATTCTTGATGTGTCAGTGAGAGTGTTTCTGGATGAGATGAACATTTGAATAGGAGACTGAGGACAGCAGATTGCCCTTCGCAATGTGGGTGGGCCTCAGCTGATCAGTGGAAGGCCCAAAGGAAACAAAGAGACTCAGTGAGGGGAACTCCTGTGGCCTGATTTCCTTGACACGAGACATCAGTCTTTTCCTGATTTTCAACTCAAAGTGAAAAATCAGCCCCCCTGGGTCTCTAGCTTGTCAACTGTAAATCTGGGCACTTCTCAACCTCTGTAATCATGTGAACCAATTCCTTATAATAATCTCTTTATACACGTGTCTCTCTGTGTGAATGTATGTGTCCATATGTAGATGTATGTATGTATGTATATGTATATGTATATGTATATGTATATGTATATGTATATGTGTGTGTGTGTGTGTGTTCGGTTCTGTTTCTCTGGAGAATCCTGGCTGATAAATATTACCATCAATTGCCACCTTCCTCAGCTTACTCTTTTTTAAAAATTTTTTAATGTTTTATTTATTTTTTAGAGAGAGACAGACAGACAGACAGAGTGCGAGCAGGGGAGGGACAGAGAGAGAGGGAGACACAGAACCCAAAGCAGGCTCCAGGTTCTGAGCTGTCAGCACAGAGCCTGACGCAGGGCTCGAACTCATACACCACGAGATCATAACCTGAGCTGAAGTTGGACACCCAACTGACCGAGCCACCCAGGCACCACTTCCTTAGCTTACTGTTTGCATTATTGTTTTCTTAGTGTTTTCCTTGAAATTGACTTATTTTTTGTAGTATGTTAGAAAGGGGACTTGGTATCCATGCTTGGAGTTGAAAAGCACCACCACCTGCCACGAATAGAAGCGGAGGAATGTTGTGCCCCGTAGGTTTGTCGCTGTGGCCGGCCCCGGGATCAGCCTTGGAGGCCTCCTGTGTTTCTCCGTGAAGTAGGGAGATTAGCACGTGTTGGGTGTTAAAGACAGACTAGCAACAAAGAGAGCTGCGACACCAATAAAGTTCTCACCATGTGATTTATGATTTGATGCCTTAGGCTTGTCCCCCATTGCCAGAAATGGCAGCTGCTCCTGGCCCCTGTGAGCTGACCCATAGCCCTGGCTTCTCTCGAGGATGGAGGTCAGGAGAAGGCTGGCCAGTGGTTTTCCAAAGTTTAATAAAAGTCACCGGGCAGGGGCGGTTATTAGAAATGCAGTTCCTGGGACTCCCATCCCCAGGGGTTCTGATCTGGGGGGAGGTTGCGTTGGGAGCTGACCAGTTCCCAGGTCCCCTGGGCAATGTCGAGCCTGTGGCACGTGGCTCCTCTGCCTCTCTCTCAAAAATAAACAAACATTAAAAAAATTACTTGAAAGTAACAGGGACATATGCTCTCTGGCTTCTGGGATAACAGATACATTCAGGCGGTGAGAAATCGACAGTTCCCTTCTCCTCAGGGATCCCGACCTGGGGTTCATTTTCCCTCCCTGTAATGGGCTTAATGGTGACCCCGAGAAGACATGTCCACGTCCTAATTCCTGGAACCTGTGAATATTACCTTATGTGGCAAAAGATTTGTGATGAAGTCAAGGTGCCTGAGAGGAGGACCTTGTCCTGGATGATCCAGATGGGCTCCCAGGAAGGGTCCAGAGCAGCACTGCCCGGTAGAAATACAATGTGAGCCACGTATGCGACCTTAAACTTTCTGGAACCTATATTTAAAATATTTTGAAACTAAGGTTCATAATATGTTTTATTTCCTTCGGTATATCCCAAATATTACCGCTTCAACGTGTACTCTGTATAACGATGACCAGGGAAATATTTTACACTTTTTTCTTTTCCTCTGGTACGAAGTCTTGGAAATTCGGTGTACATTTTGCCCTTACAGCGCATCTCAGTGTGCCCTGGCCACATTGCAAGGGCTGGAGGACCACAGGACTAGTGGCTTCCATGCTGGGCAGCGTGAGGTTAGGGCTCAGGCAGCTGGGAAGGAGTGGGTCCCAGGGGCTGCTTTGATCACTCTGTACCCTTCCACCGTGGCGTTTGGTCCACGTGCTCCCTGACAGCGATCCCTTGCAAGTACTTCCAAGGAAGCTAGCCTGTGTGGTTGTGGTTTGGGGCTGGGGCCACGCAAAAGCAAACCAAGGAAGATGCTGTTGAGAAGAGGCTGAACGAGGGACACCTGGGTGGCTCCGTCGCTTGAGCGTCTGACTCCTGACTTCGGCTCAGATTGTGATCTCACGGTTCTTGAGCTTGAGCCCTGAGTCAGGCTCGGTGCTGGCAGTGCGGAGCCTGCTTGGGATTCTCTCTCTCTCCCTCTCTCTGCCCCTCCCCTGCTTGTTCTCTCTCTCTCTCTCTCTCTCTCTCTCTCAAAAAAATAAATAAATAGGGGCGCCTGGGTGGCGCAGTCGGTTAAGCGTCCGACTTCAGCCAGGTCACGATCTCACGGTCCGTGAGTTCGAGCCCCGCGTCAGGCTCTGGGCTGACGGCTCGGAGCCTGGAGCCTGTTTCCGATTCTGTGTCTCCCTCTCTCTCTGTCCCTCCCCCGTTCATGCTCTGTCTCTCTCTGTCCCAAAAAATAAAATAAACGTTGAAAAAAAAAAAAAAATTTTAAAAAAATAAATAAATAAATAAATAAATAAAAATAAAAAAGGAAGTAACAGGACAGCCATGGTCCAGACATCTGCAGCTCTTTCTACCAGTTCTGAGTGAATTCCTGAGCACTCCAGGATTCGATGTGGTTGAGGTCCTGAGTTCTTAGATCATGGGATCTTCTCGAACAAAATCCCCTCATGTGGCATCGGCTCGTGAAAGTGCTGGATGTGTCAGACTTGAAGCGTCTTTAGAGAGAAGATAGGAGGAGAAATGGGTTTGCCTCCCTTTGAATGGGAACTTAGTTGCTTTTTGGAAAGTTGTTTTCGGCCAGATGAAGACCACACAGAAAAAAGCATGGCCCTCCCATGGGAGCTGAGCCAACAGCGACAATAGCCGCCTGCTTTTCTGAGTCTGACGGACATTGAGGGCGACCCAAGGCGGGACCATTGTTCACACTGACAGCTTAACAGCAGGCTTGAGGAAGAAGAGGCTGTGATGGCAGAGGGGAGCCATAAACACTTAATCCGTCACAGAAACTTTGAGGGAATCAGGCGCCGTGGAGGCCAGACCCAACCCTTAATTGTTGGGTGACTGGCCGTCTGGGGCTGCGTGTCTGCGCCCGTCCGATGCCTGTGATCGGGCCGCCCACGGAGGGCGTGAGGGTGTGGTGGCATCCATGCCCGGGAAGTGTGGGAGGCATGATGGACACCCACCTGTCCAAGGCGCTTGTCTCATTCATTCAAATCACCTGGTGCCCAGAGCTGGAGAGAAATGGATCTGGACCCCGACAAAGATGAATTACGGCAGAAATGAAAGCTACAACCCAGAACACCAGTACATCAGGCCACTGGGAGGTTATGAGCTAATCACGGCTGTGATCCTGGGCTTCTGGAAACGCTGCTGTGACTGAACATTCACCTCGTACCCGTAAGGACTCTTCCGGATTCCTGCCGAGCGATGCGGGAGGGAGCAACACGTACGGTCACGGGCGGCTCCCCACCCTGTTCTTTTTCTAGCATTTTCCTTTGTTGCCCCGGTACCATAGATGTTTCTGCTACTGACGACGCTTCGAATCATAACATCACACCTAAGCTGCGGGCCCCCACCCAAGACCCAAGGGTCCGGCGTTATTTGGATCTCTCAGGGATGGCTAAGCATCTCCTACCAGGTACGAGGTGCTGGTGCGTTTCGGATGCAGGCAGTGAGTGCCTGTGGCGGCTGTCGCCAGCACCTTTGACCTGTGCACGTTCTGGGTTCCTGCTTTTTGGCTTTTCCCCCCTTGGCTGCGTCTTTTACCACTTGGCTCAGGGCGTCCACTACAAGCTCTGACCATTTTATTCTCGCCCCCCCTGCCATCCCAGCCTGCGCTCCCCTGTGCCTTGGCTGTGGCTTCCAAGCCTACACTAGGGGACTCACGTCCCCCTGCCCCCCCCCCCCCACCGTGTGACGTCCTCACTGGACAGCCCCCAGCACGTGGGGTCTTCCATTTTCTGTCTTTCTGTCTGAGGCTTCCCCAGCGGACGGACTCTGCCAGGATCCTACTGGACCAGCCAGGAGTGCCTGAGGCAGTGAGTCTCAACCCCTGGGGGAAGGAGCCAGTGGATGAATCCCTTGCCTGATTCCCCAGAGGGACAGTTCCTGAGACATTCCGCGCTGTTCTCCGAGGGTCCCATGCAGGATCAAGGCCCCGTTCTCCTGTCTGAGTGGACCCCGTAGTAACAGCCTTAGGCGGCCTTCCTGCCCTTTCTTGCTCCCTTGCCTTACTCCAGCCCTCCCGCTGTCGCCACGGTAATCTCGCTGCTCAGTGGCACCTGTCTCAGATCTTTGCTTTTTGGGGGAAGTGGAGGATGGGGGGCAGCCCCTTGAGTCCCGGGTCACACCAAGGGCATGGAAAATGGCCACCATTGGTGACCATTTTTTTTTTTTAATATTTATTATTTTTGAGAGAGAGAGAGACAGAGAGCAAGCAGGGGAGGGGCAGAGAGAGAGGGACACACAGAATGCGAGGCAGGCTCCAGGCTCTGAGCTGTCGGCACAGAGCCCGACGCGGGGCTCGAACTCACACGCTGTGAGATCATGACCTGAGCCAAAGTCGGCCGCTCAGCCGACTGAGCTACCAGGCGCCCCACAATTAATTAGTTTTTAAAAACAAATGAATTCGCCTTGTGCTCTTTGACCCCAGGAGTGTGCCAGGCTGAAACACTGAGTGGGGCTCAGAGACTCGGCAATCCAGCCCCTGCCTGGAGGCAGTGAGGACAGAAAAGGAGGAGACCGGGTCTAAATCAATATGGAGGAAGGGTTGGCCTGCTCGGTGCCCGCAGTCTTGTAATTTCTTAGGATAATTAAAAATGGATCGAAACGCCGAAATCCCGGATTCCCTGCAGGACGTAGGCTTCCTCCCGAGGCAGCATATTAACGGCCCTGCTGCATTCTTTCTGTGTAATTTGATGATGCTGATAAAACCATTCATCATCTCATGAGCTGCACTGACTATCTTATTTGAGAATATGACCGCAGGCCCCGAATTTGGCGGATCCTGACACGCCTTAATGAGGGCTTCGCAAATCTGGGCACGGGCTCCTGTCGGAAGGTGGGACTCCACAAGCGTTTCACTCCTTCCCCGTCCCCCACGCTCCCCTGTCAAAGCAATACAGAAAAAGGAGAAATTCTACGTCTTCCCTGGAAAATAGAAAGGCTGCCATCAACAGGCTGGAATTAGGAGCAATTTCTGCAGACTGGAGGCACGGAGATGTTCACAGCCTAACGAGGCAGAATTCCTACCAGGCGTCCCCTGGACCCTGGCTCCACTGTCTTTGCTTCCCGGCTGTGTTCACAGTGCAGTGTTTCTCTGAGTTTAGCCCGAAGACCGGCCTGGTCATCTGATTATAATTGTGACCAGTCTCGGAGCACTGCCTCGAATGCCAGAGTCCTTAGGGTGCCAGGAATCGGCTTAGTCCTTACCTCCCAGGGGTCCTCTGCACACACAGGACCGCCTAAGTGACGCGGGTGCACAGATTTTCCTGTCCCATAGTGATGGAAACCGTGGGTCTTGAACACACACAATTGGAGAAATGCAGCTGAGGGGGGCCAGGGCTAAGCATTGGGAGCTTCTCTGTCTCATCCCCGGCAGCCAGCAGGGCGCTGCGGTGACTCAGAACATTTCTGGGCTTCTCCTCCGATGAGCTCATCTTGCTCCCTGGTACTTCAGCCCCCAGAAATCAGCAGGGGCCAGGGGCGCCTGAGTGGCTCCGTCGGTTAAGCGTCTGACTCTCGGTTTTGGCTCAGATCATGATCTCGTGATCACGGGTTCGAGCCCCTCATCAGGCTCTGCTGACAGTGCAGAGCCTGCTTGGGATGCTGTCTCTCTTCCTCTCTGTCTGTCGGGGTTGTGTTGGCACGTCAGGGGCAGGTCAGAGTCAAGGCCACTAGGGCCTCTGTTTACAACCCACAAGGCAAAGGGTGGGGGGCATAAGAAGGAGGAACCAGGGGCCAGGCCTCCAGCCCAGGCAGTGGGGGCAAGTCGGGGTCAAGGCCACAGCCCTGGCTGCTACCCGGGTCATGGAGGGGAAAGCATGGAGCCGGGGGGGGGGGGGGGGAGGGGGAAGCCAGCGTGGGCTGCTGAATGCAAACCCTAAATTCACAGTAGGTTATGGGGTTCCCAGGAGGCCCCCTCAGACCTTACGAGAAGGGTGAGAACCGAGAGCAGGAAAAGTCTCCTCGCGGTTGTCTCTGTCTGCCTTCCCTCCCCCACTCGCCCTCCACCCCTTTGCTCCCCAACTTCTTCCAGCTTCTCTGACTTGCCCTGCGCAGTCTGAGAAGCGACCTGATCTTCGGCAGTTCGAGTTTGGCCAGGTTTCCCTGCCGGAGTGTACCTGGCTGACTGCTGGGTGCCCCCAAGTAAGGGGTTGCTGGGAGCCGCGAGAACCCCCTCCCCCAGGGTGTCTGTGACCAAGATAGGCTGGAGCGACCGTGTGGCGGGAAGGGACAGTGCAGCTTGCGGCCCTCAGCCCTGCCCCCTGGGGAAGGGCTCCCGCAATCAGGGAGCAGCAGGGCGCCGTGCAGTGGGGGCAGAACCCTGTGCAACGCTTTATCCCACCCCCGAAGAGCTGCAATGCCCCGTGACCTTCCCTGCGGCACGGAGAGGAGGTTCCCTCCCGTCCCCCTCAGAGAGGATACAACCGTCCCGCAGTCCAGGAGTCCCAAGATCCGTCTCGTTCCGGCAAAAACAAAAAATCCCAAGAGGTGTCAAGGCCAAGCTGCTTGGATGAGCCCACCTACCTTGGCGGGCGGCCTCCACGCACCCCGTGGCCCTCACCTTGTTGTGAACGCTGCCTCTCCCTTACAGAACTTTTGCAGGCCCCTGCCGGGCACCTGATCATAACAAGTACCCCCAGAAGAGTTGTGGGTTGAATGAGCGGAGGGGCAGAAGATTCTGCAGCCCTGAGCAGCCAGGGCCAGGCCGGCCGCTGTGCCTCTCGGTAGGCCTGTGTCCTACAGCCTTATGGTTCACCTGCAGTGGTTTTTGGCCAGGGCTATTGACTGACAGATCTGTCTTGCCAAAAGTTAGTGAGCTCTTTGGAAAGGGCCTAGGCCTTGTTTGTCTTCGTAGAGACAGCACTTGGGCTAGGGGCCTGGGGTCTCTAAGCGCTCACAGAAAGAAAGGATGGATAATGCATGACAAGTGGGTGGGTGGATGGACAGATGAACGGATGGATGGATGGATGATTAAGTAAGTGTGAACACAAAACCTGATCTGGAAACATTCGGCCTATATGTTGATGTTAGAACTCAAGGTATGTTTGGGTTGAAGGTTATGTATTTTTGATTATGTTTTGGGTTAGTTTCTTCTCATTTCAACTATAAAGATAGATACGATTTTTCTTAATCCTCCGTTCATGTATTCATTCGATAAATATTTGTTGAGGGACACAGCTGCTTTTATGATTTAACTGAAAAACGTGAGCATTAGCCAATAAGAAAGCTTGGTTCTGATTTAGCATTGTGTTAGGCTTTCTCTGCAGAATAAAATTCAGGATGGGGTGACTCATACCGTCTTAGAGATTTTTTTAAATGTTTATTTTTTGAGAGAGAGAGAGAGAGCATGAAAGCATGAGCAGGGGAGGGTCAGAGAGAGAGGGAGATGCAAATCCGAAGCAGGCTCCAGGCTCTGAGCTGTCCGCACAGAGCCCGCCGCGGGGCTCGAACCCACAAACCGCGAGGTCATGACCTGAGCCGAAGTCGGACGCCCAACCGGCTGAGCCACCCAGGGGCCCCTAGAGATTTTCGATAAAGCAACGCTTTTTGAAAGAGAGTGACTGTCACTCTAGTAGAACAAAGTAGATAATAGAACACATTTCATTGTGGTTTTACTTTGTAGAAAGCATAATGTACTTTTCTCTTTGTGATTTATTTTCCCTGTTTGTTTCTATGGGTGTATGTATGTATGTATGTGTCTACCTACCTATTTTCATCCGTCCACCCATCCATGCATCCATCCATCTGTTCAGACTACTCATTCTCACATTTATAGACACACAAGTCTTATTCTGTCATAAAATTGTCAAACACGCAGGGGCACCTGTGTGGCTCAGTCAGTTAAGTGACCGACTCTTGGTTTCACGGTCAGGTCTTGGAGTCAGGTCATGATCTCAGGGTCGTGGGATCCAGCCCTGTGTCAGGCTCTGCACTGAGCATGAAGCCTGCTTGGGATTCTCTCTCCCAATCTCTCTCTTTCTCTCTCTGGCCCCCCCGCCCACTGTCTCTGAAAACAAACAAATGAAAATTTAAAAAATATTCAAACACATGTATAACCACTCTCTAAATACACAATACTATATTTACATACATAAAATGCACGTATAAAGCATACCACATATACACCTTGCATTTTTAAAAGTGAACACTGAATTTTATCAATAAACGAGTTCTGTTGACTTTAGATCGAAGTCTCCTGTTTGGGGGCTTTTACGATGAGCTCACGTTTAAGTGTTTAGGCGCACTAAATGTACTCTGGGCATGCGTGGAGAGCCATCGGATGCCCCGTCAGCTTGGGTCTGGCCCCAGAGCGCCAGAAAGCCCCCCCCCCCACCCCAGCCTCGCAGCACCTCTGCAGTGACACGTGATGATGTATGGCTGTGCCATGGCCCGTTACGTCACCTCTGTTGATAAGTCTGTATAATTAATTTGATTCCATCTGATGCGGCAGCAGGTTAGACATTTAAGAAATAAAAAGTTGTCCATGCCCCACGGAGCACATCTGTTTAATGGCATAATTCAAATTAATATCCAACAGTTCCGTAAAGGCTCCCGGAGCGGTTCTGCATTTCTGCCTGACGTCCTCCCAATTGCCGTGAACGAGGCTCCTGTCGAGCCCCTCAGCTTGGCAGCTCCTGAGCCTGTCCACGTGAAGCACGTTTTGAAAACGTTTTTTTTTTTTTTAATTTTTAAAAAAGTTTAGAATGACGAAACTGTAAAAACAGCACACAGACTTCCTGAATGCTCTCCCCCACTCGCCCAAGGTTAAGTCTTACAAAGTCATACTGTGGATGTCAAAACCAGGAACTTGCTGTTGATACGACCCTATTAACTAGCATGCAAAGCTTATTCAAATTTTGCTAATTGTCCCCCGAGATCCTTTTTCTGGTCCAGGATGTATTGTCATGTTCCTTAGTCATTTCCAGTCTGGGACATCTCTTTCAGTCTTTGTCTGTCACGACCTCAATGTTATTTCTAAGGGTATTGGCTCGTCCTTTTGTTTGTATTTTGTTGAATGTTCCTCATTGTGAGTTTCCCTACGTTTCCTCATTATTAGACTGAGATTATGCACTTCTGGCAAGAATACCACAAGAGTGCTAATGTGTCCTCAGTGAATCATAGCGGGAGACGCATAGTGTCGATTTGTCTCGTTATCGGTGTTGTTAATTTGGATCGTTTCGTTAAGGTGGTATTTGCCAGGTTTCTTCACTGCCAAGTTATTAGTGTGTGTGTGTGTGTGTGTGTGTGTGTGTGTGTGTTTAGTAGGTATTTTGTGGGGGATAATTCAAGACTATTCAAAATCCTGTTTCTCATTATCCGTTGGCCCACTAAAATGTGTATACATCAACGATTCTGCAAAACGTGGATTTTCTCTATTTTATATTCCTTCTGCATGCATTCATCCGAACTCCAGTGTAAGGAAGAGCTGCTCTTTCTCCCACCTAGTGATTTATGCACTTACTTCTTTAAATCAGTATGAGCTGACAGGTATTTGTTTTATTCTGTGGGTTATAAGTCACGGACGTCATTAGGTATTGTTCAACTCACGCTGTTCCAGATCTGGCTCTTGGAAGAGTCTTCAAGATGATGGCCCTGTTTTCCCGTGTTTCTTTTTCCACGAAGCTCCGTCATTTTTCAGCCCTCCTGTGAAGCCTATTTTAAAACTCCAAGGTCTGTGAATGGTGCTACTCTAGGTTGAAAATAAATTAAGAGGAGACAATATGGCATTTTTCTTAGAGTTTGAACTAAGTTGGATAACAGTGTCTAAATATAAGGTCATTATACTTTCTTATTGGGTAATTACTTTTTCACAGCCGAGAGGTTTTGCCGTGTTGCCTCACTTTGAGTGCAATGGATTCTAGGCGAGAGGCTTGTTTCCACATCATTTGTGTTCCCAGAATCTAGCAGAACATCTCACACATGGTGGACACTCAATACCGTGTACTGGGGGAGAAGGAATGAATGAGGAACTTCATACGTGGATGAGCGTGTAGGAGAGGAAGCCCAGTGTGGGGTGGCCCAGGCGGTGGCTCCTGGCACCCGACTCCTGGGACAGCTTTTCCCTCTTCAGGGTGTCCCAATTCACCTGGCATCTTACTGAAAAGCAGATTCTGATTCAGTGAGTCTGGGTGGGGCCCAAGACTGAGTTTCCAACAGACTCCCATGAAGCATAGGTTCTGTTGGTTGAGGACAGGATTTTGAGGGGCAAGGTGCCCAACATCAAGTCTAACCACATGTACTACCTGCTAAGTAGGCAACCTCACATGGGCCGTTTAACCTCTTCTGATCTTGGTTTTATCATAAAGTGAGAATACCCGCGATAACACGTCCCTCAGAAGACTTTGGCAAGGGGGCGCCTGGATGGTTTGGTCAGTTAAGCGTCCAACTCTTGATTTTGGCTCAGATCATGATCTCATGATTATGAGATCGAGCCCTGTGTTGGGCTCTGAGCTGGGCGTGGAGACTGCTTAAGATCTGCCCCCCCCTTCTCTCTCCCTCTGCCCCTCCCCCATCATTCTCTCTCTCTCTCTCTCTCTCTCAAAAAAAAGTTAACTATGGCAACAATCCAGAAAGATGGTGAACATGCCTGCCATATAGCAAGAGATGATTGATAATCATATATTGGTATGTTTTTGTAGCAATAATAAACTATAATTATTTCTGTTTTTGCTTCTTCTCTGACAGTGGCTTTCATTAGCCTTTTCCCCTCTCCTGCCTTCAGATTTTCTCATGGCGCTGGAATCTGGGGACTCACCACTGCGTTCTAGAAGCAGCTGATGGGCAGAGAATCTGTTAGAGCCCTAAGCTCCCTCGTCCTGGCAGGCGTACCTGCTCAGAGCCATCTACTCGGATCATGGGGCATGGGGGTCAGGCTGCACAGGTGGGACCTGGGGTGGATGGCAGCATAGAAATTTACTTCCCTCCTTGGTGGCTTGAGGGACAGTCTGGAGGTACCTAAGGTCGCAAAGCAGCCTGATCCTCTCTGCTCCTTTCTTAGGCACTGGGTACCTCGGCTGTGGGAAGGGGGTGGTTCTCTCTGCTGGGGACTCAGCAGGGAAGGGGCGGTCACTTGACTGTCACCCTGTGCAGGAATTTGGGCTCCGTCTCTCTGACCCAGCATGAACTGTTTACTCTGAAGAGCAGAGAGGAAATGTGGTCGTTTGTGGATCTGCCCATCCCTGGCTTTTCCACAGGTGCTTTATACCTGGGGAGCAGATTAGGATTGGGTGGTCACATCAATGACCCTGGTGACGTGATCTGCACACGTTTCTCCACTTGGTCAGCACCACGCGTCTCGGGGGGGGGGGGCGGGGGTGATTATATCACCCACCCAGCAGAGGACGGAGCTCCGGCTCTCCGAAGGTGGAGGAAAGGGTCTGGAGCCACACCTCCTGTGAGGGGCAAAGTCAAGATATACCCGGTTTCACCGGGTCCCAAAAGTTCGCTCCTTCTGCTACACCAGCTGTCACACGAAGCGAGTCGGTCACACCTGTGCCTGTCCTCCAGGTGCCAGCAGACACCCCAGGGACAGAAGCCTCTGGCAGAGTTGGTGCCTAACACCCCGGGATGTGACCTCCATGTGGCTTCTGGGAAATCCTGTCCCAGCACGCCCACAAGCACTAACCTGAGCTTGGGCATTCTGGAAGGTGGGAGCCGCCCCATCCAGGCCACATGCTTGGCGTGTGCTGTCCACACACATGTGGTGCTTAATTACAAACACTCGTGTGCTGCCGACGGGGGGGCTGAGGCATCGCTCCCGGCTAGGAGGGGTCCCGCGTCTTCATCTGGCACGATGAGGAGCAGGGTCTTGCCCACATCCTGGCGCGAGGGTTCACTGCCAACATCTCACTCCCTGTGTGCCCGTTTACTAGGGCGAGAAAAGCAGAATGCCCGGGATCCTGGACCCGAGACCCAGGTGGAGAGGGAGGCGTGGCCCGGATTAGCATTGCCTCAACAAGAGGGGCCCAAAGGCCACTGGGAAGGGTGTCTACGTACAGATGGTACCCCAAAAACCTTGCACATAGAGCGGCCAGCGGGGGAGAAACCGACATGATGCCCATTTATTTAGTGAGTAAGCGTTCGGGTTCCAGGGGCTTAACAGCGAGCAGGACCCAGATGCCCCGCGACCTCATGGAGTTTATGTGGATGGGTCAGACGGTTGTTAACAGAGAGACAGCTGTGATGAAGAGAACAGAACAGGGTGATGTGATGGAGAAGAAGGCCAGGGCTCGGAGGGCATCCTTCAGGATGTGACGTGTAAACTCAGCAGTGCGATGACAGGCTCCTGGCCACGCAGAGGGCCGGGAGCCGGAGTTCCCACAGAGACCGAGTTCCCAGGCCGAACCGTGTGCACCGGCCGGGTGTATTTCCCTGGAGTCTATCACCACGCCTGCCGTGCCCGTGACCTACTGATCGTTCCGCGAAGGCGATGTGGCCCAGTGGAAAGGGACAGGCCGTGGGTCACACGGAGGGGCTCCCCTTACTACCTCTGTCACTAACTTTTCGGGCGACCTTGGGCAAGTTACTTAACTTCTTAAAGCCTCAATCGCCTCATCTCTAAAACAGGGATAATATCATCTTTCTTGCAGAATTGGGAGGAACGTGGGAGGATTATACACATAATCAAGGGCAGTGCCCCGTACACAAAACATGCCGAGTACTTGAAACAGGTACACATAGCCCCATTATATCCGTGGATGCTCGTTGCATACGCGTTCGTAGGACTACACGTGCACGCGTATCTGGTGCCTGGTGCGTGTATATACGCACACATCCCTGCAGCTGATTCACTCTTGAACCACAGATTCAACCAGGATTTATGAAGGAAACAAGGCAAAGGAAACAAACATTCATTAAAACCTGATCATTTCTTGTGTTCTGCTTAAATGCTGCTTTCCTGAGCCATCTGGGAACAATTTATTGAAAACCGTAATTGTGCCGTAAATATTGCGATTTGTTCCAGACTCCGTCGATGGGGGAAACCATAGAGAGATTGATTATACACTTGGCACGTCAGGAGGCCCTGCAGCCTTTGTGACAGAGGCACGTTTCCTTGTCGCCACGGTCCCCTCCCGTCTTTCAGGACCCCATCAGAAAACGAAACGCCGGTTCCAATAAACATCGTGCAGGCAGAGACCGGCTGCTCCAGGAAAGGCGTTTCTGTGAAGATGAAGGCCGCTCAGGATGAGGTCTGCTGAGAAAGGCGTTTCCTCCTGGTTCGGGTTGAGGGTCCGGGGCCCCCCAGGAATGCTGCAGCTCCTCGCCCGGGAAGGAGGAGAATTGTCTAAATGGCACCTGGCCATCAGGACAGGCCTGACCTAGGTTGGCTTGGCTTCTGGAGCGCCAGTGACCGTCTTTCCCACCAGCGCTGCACACCCACCCCTCCCCCCCGCCCCATGGGTGTCAGCAGAGGAGAAGGTGGGCTGTGGCAGTGTGGGTCTCTGGCCAGGATGGAGGGACCAGAATGCTGTCGGCCACGTGGCCAGGGTTTAGCTGAAGAGAACGGCTTTCGTGGCCCTGAACTAGGATTTAAGTAAAAACACAAAGAAGTCGTCGACGCTGAAAAGCTGGATGGAAACCGGGAGTAGCTGAACTTTGGGGAGATGCGCACACGAGGAGGAAAGCGACAGGGCCGCGAATTTCGCTGTGATGTCCATGAACTCAGGAAGAGTCTCGGCACCCCCGTTGGCCACCTGCAGATGCCATCATCCGGAGGACTTAAAGGACTTGCTCCTCCGGTTCTCCCACCAGCAAGTCTCAGGGTGGGACTCAAACCTGAGCGCCTCGTTCCGTGCTGGGGCGTCTCAGACACTCCAGGTACAGAGTGCTCTGCTGAGACCCCACCTGCCTTTTCAGGCTGCTGTCACCTGCGTGAGGGTCTCCCTGCGGGGGTCACCAGGGGCCTCCCTGAGGGCAGGCTCGGCCCTTCCCCCTGCAGCTGGGCTCTACGCCCTGGACACGGTCAGAGCGGGTGGGTGCGGGGCCAGAATGAAGGCAGGGATGAGCCGGGGGCCCAGCAGCCCTTCCTGTGTCTCTGGTCACTTGGCCGAGGCAAGCTCTTTACACTGAGAAGCTTTTCCACCCAGGGCGGCTGAGTGGTTCCTTTCCTCTTTGTTTTCTCTCCTCTCCTCTCCCACCCCGTTTGTCCTGGGATCTACTTTCTGCTTCTCGTCAGCAAAAAGCGACCCCTGGCCTAAGGCACTGCAGAACAAGCATGGGAACTGGGCTCCTGTCCACCGCCTGCCACCGTTGTCCCCATGCCCACCAGCACCAGGACGGGACAAAGGAACATGCAGTCTCTGTGACCTTCCTGTACAGAGGTTGCTGGCGAGAGAAGGGGCCGAGAAGGGGGACGTGAGGGTCGGGGGCCGAGTGGGCAGGACGGTGAGCCCCGGCCTGTGCTGGGCAGATGTTGGGGAAGGGAGCCAGAGGCAGCACCTGCTTCTCAGTGTCGAGGTCAGAGGAGACCTCGGTGATGCGGGGGCACAGATCCTGGGGATAGAGGAAACAGGCCCAGAAAGTAGCGGCCAGCTGGCCAGGCGGGAGGAGGAAGCTGGGAGCGGTGGCATTATTCCCACTGTGTGCTGTCCCCAAGGCCCTGCCTCCCCTCCCCCCGACCTCCCTGCCTGCAGCACCTTGGGCTTGGGGGGATTGCAGACTCACTTCTGCCCCGCCAAAGCTCAGGCATGGTGTTAATACAGCCTGGCACCAGGATGAGGACTGTCCCAGCCGCCTGGAGCTGTGTGTTCACAGAGGGATGTGCCTTTAACAGGCCCCGGGTCTTTGCACTGCGTATCCAGAAGTAAGGGCGCGTGGCTCCGTTCTGTGAAGTGCATGTACTCACCCAGGGTTTTCGTATTTACACGCGCACGTACGTGTGTAGGAAACACTCCAGAATTACCACTTCTCGGCCTTTTGGCTACGATCAAGTGTGGAAACACTCCAGAATGTAATAAAAGTAAGAAACCGCAAAGTTAAAGTTCTATTTGGTGGTAGTCTTTCCCCTTTATTTCATGTTTTAAACATTTTCCATAATAATCAAAGAAGCAAATGGCAGGGTTGAAACAAAGTCTCAGGAGCAGGATACTGTATTGAAAAGGATGGTGACCTTGCCGAGACAGCTTTCTGAGGGTGTAGCGTGGTGAACCCCTTGAGTTCCAATCCTGCCTCTCCCACCGTCTGCGTCCACCTGTGCACGACCTTTCGTTGCCCGATGCCTCAGTTTCCCCGACCGAAAACTGAAAACCATAATCGCCCGCCCCTAACAGTGTCGCTGTAACAGCGAAGTTAGTTTTTATCCTTTTGAGATGCGTTGTTATGCTTTAACTCTACTGACTAGCGTGTTTATAATTCATTACGTTCTTTTAAATTTTTTGATGTTTTTTTAAATTTATTTTTGAAGGAGAGAGAGAGAGAGAGAGACAGAGCATGAGCGGGGGAGGGGCAGAGAGAGAGGGAGACACAGAATCGGAAGCAGGCTCCAGGCTCTGAGCCATCAGCCCAGAGCCCGACGCGGGCTCGAACTCACGGACCGTGAGATCGTGACCTGAGCCGAAGTCGGCTGCTCAACCGACTGAGCCACCCGGGCGCCCCTGTAATTCATTACGTTTTAAACATTGCATTTTCACCCACTTACGCAGCACACTGAAATAATTAGGTCAACACTAATGGAGAAGATTAAGGAGGGACAGTAAGAGTGCTCATGGCACTTTTGTTGCTAACAGAGCACGGGGGGCACGCTGTTACACAGACCAGAGCCTGGTCTGGGCGGGGAAGAATACGGCACAGCAGACCCGGGGCAGCGCTCAGGGTCATTTGAGGCTGCGGACTTGGCTGGCCGGCCTGGCTTGCATCCCCAGGACGACGTCCCATGAAGTCACAGGGGCTGGAGGCTGAGCCCTGACCTCCCACATGGACGCTCCCTCCCCCCACCCCACCACCGATTTTTAGCCCTGCTAAATCTGTGATGATACTGTTTCGTGCTGCTGCCCAAATCGAAGTGATGTGTGCCGAGGGATGGCTGGTTTTGCAAATAAAAATAGAAGATGTCCAGTTAAAACTGAACGTCAGATACACCACACATTCTCTCTTAGTCTAAGTATGTCACATGCAATGTGTGGGATATGTACATACTAAGACAAATTATTGGTTGCCTCTCTGAAATCCAATTTTAACTGAGTGTCCTATATTCGATCTGGCAGGCTGGGCACCTACTAAGAGATGTATTTGGATAGCACAGCCGGGCGTGTGGTTAGGAGGGGAAGGGAAAAAATATCCGCTTCAGGGAGAGGTAGTGAGTTTATTTAAGGCACGGGGCGGCAAATTACAGCCTGTGGGCCAAAGGCAGCCCGACCCTTGTTTTTATAAATAAAGTTTTATTGGAATGGAGCCATTTGTTTGTAAGTTGTCTATGGCTGTTTCCAAGCTGCACCGCCAGAGTTCATTAGTTGCTTTAGAACCTGTAGGGTCCAGAAGGAGCCAAAAATTTGTATCGTGTGCCCTAAACAGAAAACGTGTGCTGACCCTTGATTTAGGGCAGTGATGGGAGGAAGTAAGTGATGGTAAGCACAGCCGCGGAGAGCCAGCCCTGTTCCAAACACTGTGTTAGGGCTGCAAGGACCCCACCCACTTCTCAAGCTCGTCTTTTCCAGGACGGAAGGACTCTTGGCCTCCAGAACCATGGGACAATACGTGTCTGTTTTAAGCCACCCAGTTTGAAATACTTTATTACAGCAGAGCGGGGAAACGAATGCAGTGAACTATGGTGCTGGCCTCTCTCCCCAGTTTTGCACCCTCTACCGATTTTGCAAAACTCCATGTCCCCTCCCACGGCCGTCCCTGCGTTGGTCAATGTGGAAGCTCTTCTTGACAGGCTGGGGCTCACTGGCGTTGGTCTAGTGCTGCCCCACTGGCCGTTAGCCGTGAGAGCCACAGCTCCCCCTTCTGTTCTCCACTAAGAAAAGGGAAGCTTCTCATGTATGTTGACAGGTACCCATCATGCCTTCCTGGGAAAGACACGTAGAGGCCATGGCGGCCAGGTGAGTTCAGTGGGAATACTGAGTTCCGTGTCACTTTCCCGGGTTCCAACCCTGTGCATGGCCCTGTAGAGGTCCCAGGGGTGGGAGGAATACTCTGAAATGCATTGTGGGAAAAAAACCAGAACCGTGTTTCTTTGCACCACAGGTATTTGAGACACATCAACAAAAGGCAAAGCCCGAGTGCAAATAATGCCATGTGAGGTTTACAACATCAGTGAATCGGCCCCCTCCGAACAATGGAGTTATATGGCATGAACTATGCAATCACATTTAAAAGCAGAACGGAGGGGCGGGCTGAGCTACAAACACCGGGAGCACGAGATCTTCTGCCCTCTCCCTCGGAAAGTGTCATGAACTTGAGCCACGTGCGGTTTCTGCCTACCGGTGCGTGATACAGAGTTAAGGTGTGCTCCGAGAAAACGGTCCCCCTGGATGTGACCTCGGTCAGTGTCGCATATTATATTCTCCTCCTGGAGGTTCATAATTCACATTGCAGTATTAAAAACTACAGAAAAAAATCTGCAGTAAATAAGCCTATTTAAACTGAGAGTAATCTGTGATTTATAAGCTCGTTTGTGCACACGGCTCTTTTGTTATTTAATACCTGTTACCGTCCTGTCCTATGGAATTACCACTCTAAGGGATATTCCTTGGGAAACGTCGTGGTAAAGTTTTCTCATGGATTAAGACCATTTCCTTTGTTTCCACATTGCTCACTTTCCTTGGGGCAGTTAGGTTTCAGGTGGCCTTGGTCACTGCGGGACCGTGCCTGAGAGCCCCAGACGACATTCCTTTGTAACTTTTATCAATACAAAGAGATTAATATGGGGCACCTGGGTGACTCCATTGGTTAAGCGTCCGACTCTTGATTTCGGCCCAGGTTATGATCTCATGGTTCATGAGTTCGAGCCTTGTGTCGAGCTCTGTGCTCCCAGTGGGGAGCCTGCTTGGGATTCTCTCCCTCTCTCTCTCTCTCTCTCTGCCCATCCCCCCCCCTTGTGAACACATGTGTGTGCTCTGTCTATTTCTCTCTCAAAAATAAACTTAAAAAAACATTAAAAAATACAAAGACATTAATAGAACCGGAGATCAATTATAAAGCTATCTTTAAAAAAATTTATCAGCATTCATGGTTTAAGGAAACATGAGTTTGAGTTGATATTAAAATCCTGAAATTTTGAATTCCTCTTGCAAAATAATCCATTCAGCAATCTGCTGATTTTCGTCAGGGAGGGCTACAAGCGAATACGTGGTTCTGAGAGGGCCCACCTACCCCACAATCCTCTGCCACACGCTGATGTCACAGGTTGATGGAAACGCTCACTGTGCTTGTCTGTGGTACCTGTAACCTCCATTTCTCCTCCTGCCTGGATCCGCTCAGACCTCATCCTGGTATGGAGCTGTCATTCCTCACCTGTTCTGGTGAAAACATGTGCTGATGTTTCAGTATTGCTCATTCTTTCTTGTCTAGAGGGTGTGTAGGTGGCCTGGGGGTCGGGTGGTGTGGGTCAGATGGGGAAGCCCACTTTGCTGTTTATCCTGTGGAGCTGCGTGCATCTTTGTCTGTGCCCTTAGTATGTCAGTCAGGGGAACGTCAGGGCTACCCCAGGCTTACATGCACGACAAGGGGGTTCAGAAGCAAGAAGCCTTGAGGTGTGAATTGAGGTCCAAGGAAAGAAGAAGAGGAGGGGTGTCAGAAAATGGGGGATGGTGAATATGAGCGAGGTTTGGCAAGATCTTGAGATGGGGACCAACACGCAGTGGGAATCTAGTGCGTTGTCCCTGTCACGCAGCCATGCTAGAGTCCCAAGGAAGGCTGAGAACTGTTGGGCATGATGCCCGCAGTAGAGTCTGAACCCACTTCTTCTAGCCTATGGAATCTGTCAGTCTTGATCATCCCTGGGACATCCTCAAGACATATCTATGCATCAGACCATAACCGGGGTTGGTGAGGATGTGGGGAAATCGGAACCTCCATATACCGCTGGAGGGAATGGCAAATGGTACAGCCAGTTTGAAAATAGCCCAGTAGTTCCTCAAACGATTCAGCTCAAGTTACCATATAAACCCAGCAATTCCACTCTTGAGTATTTTACTCAAGGGAAATGAAAACAAACGTCCACAGAGATACTTGTGCGTGAGTTCCGTAGTGCGATTACCCATGATGGTCAAAAGGTAGAAAAAACCCGAATGTCCATCGGTGGATATATGGATAAACAAAATGTCGTGTATCCATACAATGGCACGTCATCAACCACAAAAAGGGTGAAGCACTGACACATTCTACAATATGGATGGACCTTGAAAGCATGCTGAGTGAAAGAAACCAATGACAGAAACCTACACATTACATGATTCTGTCTGTACGAAATGTCCAGAATCGGCAAATCTGTAAAGAAAGAAAGTAGACCGGTGGCTGTTTAGGGCTGGAGGCATAAGAGGATAGGGTGTTGAGAGACAAAGGATACAGGATTTCTTTCTGAGGTGAAGGAAATGTTCTAAAATTAACTGTGGTGATGTCTGCACCTCTCCGTGCATATGTTAAAAAAATACCCATTGAATTGCACACTTTAAATGGGTGAATTGTATGGTATGTGGCTCTCAGTAAAGCTGTTTCACTAAAAACAAAACCACACATATCTGTAGTATGCCCTCGAAGGCCCAGGGTCCACGAGACACCAGCCCTTAAAGGGTTCTGAGTCTGAGCTGTAGGGAAAATATCTTACCATGTACTTTACGTTTTTAATTTTTTTTGAAGTTTATTTATTCATTTTGAGAGGGAGAGAGAGAGATAGTGTGGGTGGGGAAGGGGCAGAGAGAGAGATAGAGCGGGAGACATTGAATCCTAAGCAGGCTCCACACTCAGTGCAGAGCCTGACGCAGGGCTCCAACTCATGAACCATGAGCTCATGACCTGAGCTGGATTTGGACACTTAACTGATTGAGCCACCCAGGCGCCCCACCACATACTTTAATAGTATTCATTTACTCTGAAATCATAAAAAATGTCTGCAGGAAAGTAGGTTAGGGTGTGTATTTTGAAGTCCAGTGTGTTCTTTGGCAGGATAGAATGGTAACTTGGCAAAGGGTTGGAAAACAAGTGACATAGGATCCCAGCAAATGCACACGAAGCCCAGGGCATGGAGTGGACACTGGACCCCTGGTCAGGGCAGCTCCTGGGCACCCTCGAGCCGGGGCTTGGCTTCATCAGATGAGGATACAGTGGGCACCCTGCTCTCATGCCCCTGGCCTTGAGAGTTGGATGTATGGTGACAGGGAGTCTTCTGGGGGGGACAGTTCTCCAGGCTGCTAACTCTGCTACCGCAGAAGAGGCTGAGGCTGGCAAGGACGACACCCAGGCCGGGGCTTAATCATCACCCCTCGGGGACCTAGGCTTTTTCTCTGAGTGACCCAATAAGGAGGTTCCTCCCTTCTGTATAGACCCAGCACTGCCACCCCGAGCTTCCTGACGTGCAAACTTCTCCACCCCTGATGTCTGTGCCACTCGTTTGCACCCTTCCCCACCTCTTCTCATGCCAAAAAAAAACATCCTTTATCTCCTTCCGACACATGAAGGCTCTTCAAGGGCTTTTACTTTTTGAGGTTCCCCAGAGCATGCAGTATGGGATAGAGAGAAAAGCATGTGCTTGCAACCGTCTACGGTAAGTATCTGCAGAGAATGCTAATGGTTTTTATTTGTCCTTTCAAACTACATTTTGTGTTTTTTTACCAATCTAATATTTAATTAAAGAGAAATTCAGACATGGAATACATTTGAAGGCATGGCCAGTTCCCAAACTGTACTTGAAAATATGCTACAATTCCTCTGTGCTTCCCACACACCAAATGTTAGCTCTTGTGTTTCTTGCCTGGTAGCATCTCCTATTGGTTTGTTTTTCTGTCCAGTCTTCTGTCATCTTGAGTTCCAAGTTATTGGTAGAGCTAATGGAGTCGTCAAGTTCTGTTCTTTGAGTACAAAGATGCCACCAGGATGCCAGCAGGGTATGCACACTGAGCGGTTTCTCTGATTGGACGGACGTATTTTATTAAGGCTTCGCTAAATAAAGTTCCTCAGGTCAACAGGGGACAGAATGGATGGGTGGATGGGCAGATGGACGGGTGGATACACAGGTGTGTGGTGGGCAGGTCAGTGAATTGGTGGATAGATGGGTGGACAAGTAGGTTGGCGAATGGGTAGATGAATGGGTGGGCTGGGGGTGGATGGATGGATGGATAGGTAGGTGGGTGGATGAATGGATAGATAGGTAGATAGATAGATAGATGGATAGATGGATAGATGGATGAGTTGGTAAATGGATGGTCGAACAGAGAGAAATTCTTACGGCTAGAAGGGATGTTAGCTCAAATGCCTCTTTCCCAGGGAAATTGTGTTATCTAGTAACACTTGCGTGGACGATGGAGTATGACTGTCTTTGTTTCAACCCCAGCTTTGCTGCTGCTTTGCTATGGCTCTTTGGTAAAGGACTCACTGTCTCTCAGAGCTCAATTATCTTATCTGTAGGATCAGCATAATAATAGTATTCACCTCCTATGCTTCCCACAGGAACCTCAGAAGGTAATCAGCACGGTGTCTGATACATGAGCGAGTGCTCCAAAGTGATAGCTGTGACTGTCTTTATAATTGTTATTTACAGTTGAGTGAGGATTTGAGCGGGGAAGTTTGAGGGAATTACCTGAGTCTCATAGAGTCGGTGAGATCACGAGAAATGAGGTCTCTCTGATTCTCAGGCAGTGTCTTTCCATTCTAAAATGGTGGCTCTCCTGGCCAAGCGTATTCAACCCAAAGAAAACGAATGGAGTGCCAAGTGGCTAGCCGCAATGATGATAAGCATGTGCCCGTATATCTAGGGTCTACAATAAGTTCATTCAACAAATATGTTCTGAGCATTGTTCCAGATGCTAGGAATTCAACAGTGAGGGGAAAAAAATGAAAATAAGGTCAGACAAAATCCCTTTCTTCATGGAGCTTATGTTCCATGGGGTTGGGGATATAAAATAAGCCAAATAAACAAGTAAGATATGTGAAGTGTTGCATTGTGCTAAATGCTATGGAGAAAAGTCGAGGTAAGAAAGCAGAGTGTGTGTGTGTGTGTGTGTGTGTGTGTGTGTGTGTGATTTTAGACATGGCAGCCATGGAAGAGGAAGTGATGGAGGGAGCCATGGGAAGATCTATAGGAAGGGCATTCCAGGGAGAAGGAAGAGCAAATGCAGGTGCCTAAAGAGTGGGGTTGACAGGGGCGCCTGGGTGGCTCAGTCGGTTAACCGGCTGACTTCGGCTCAGGTCATGATCTCGCGGTCTGTGAGTTCGAGCCCCGCGTCAGGCTCTGTGCTGACCGCTCAGAGCCTGGAGCCTGGTTCTCATTCTGTGTCTCCCTCTCTCTCTGACCCTCCCCCGTTCATGCTCTGTCTCTGTCTGTCTCAAAAATAAATAAACTTTAAAAAAAAAAAAAAGAGTGGGGTTGACAGCAGAAGTCAGTGTGGCTGGAGAAAAGCAGGAAGGGAGAACTAGGAAAGGGTGAGGGGCTGACAGAGGAGTTGGTAGTCTTTGAAAATGTTTGCCTTTTACTCTGAGCGATGAGGGGAACCATCGGAGGCATTTAGGTTTTAGCGGGAGATTTGACCTTTATTATTATTATTATTATTATTATTAATTGAATCGTTTGTTGTGTGTTACCATTCCTTCCTCTCTCCTTTCCTTATAAAGTCACTTTGAAGTGGGGCAGGTATTTGGAAACCAAAGGCAGTAAAGGAGACTTGGTCCAGTCCCCCTGGCCTGTGTCACATCCATTCAGTTTGATTGTGACTGGCATCAGCCTGGTGCTGGCCTCAGAGCCTGCCCACCCCGCTTGCTGGGCAGAGGGAGCTGTGACCCGAGGCCCTCCCTCCCTCCCCTAAAGGCCTGGGAGCTCCCCCTGAGGCTGCTGTTCAGCGATCACCAGGACAGGTGCGAGAGCCGATGGAGGGTGGACACAGCTGTGAGGACGGTCGGGACCGGGGGCAACCCATCAGGACCTCGCTCCCAAGACCCACCGGGTCACCTAACTTTCTAGGGTTTCCGCTCTTCTCCCCAGAACAGTAGTTTTGTTTGCAAAGTTGCCCGCCCCTGAGTACAGAACATGTAACCGACCTGCCCAGCCCCGACGGGGTGAAGCTTGGGAACCTGACCTTCTCAGGGTCCCCCTCGAGCCTCTTGCTGCGGAGTGGGGGCTTCATCCTCTAAGGGATTTTATGTTGCGATTTTCTTGCCTTCCAGCGAGTGAAGACGGAGGGGTAGGCTGTCCTGCATTCTCTGTGTTCACACCTCTCCGTGCTGTGTCGTGAAGCCACGAAGGCTCACGTCCGGTGTCTTCGTCTTGGGTCGCACACTTCATTCGTACGAACGGACCCAATAGTGTCTCATACGTGTTGGTATCGCCCCTCCTTTCCCTTCACTCTACTTAAATGACTGATACATACTTTTGCTTTTCCCCTGTTCCGAGTCATCTTGGTTAATGGGTCTTGGAGGCAGCGTTTGGTTGGATTTATTGTATAACCAAAAATACGTTCTGTGACCTCTTCCACAGACACACTGTCTCTCTCAGAGGCGAGGAGAGCCTGAGCCGCTGGGTGAGTTTATGATCCTTCAATGTGTTGTTGTTGTTGTTTTCTTTCCTGGTTATGATATGTTTGCTTTTTTCCTGCCTCTGCCCTCCTGGAAACTTCATACACATTTTCCTGGAATGTCAGTAGAGGTTGCCCTGGAGACTGACTCCATTTTCCTCCTGAATTTTCTTGGAAAATACGTTTGTAATTACACACTTAGCTCCAAGGCATTTCATAGTCTGCTGAGAATGCAATCATTGTGATGCAGTTTACTAACAGTAGTATTTCAAGGGTACAACATTTCAGTATCTTACAGAAGGATATCAGTGGGTCTCCACAGACTGGTGTCCTACTGCGTGCAAGGATCGGTCACTGCATCTGAGTAAGTGCATTTGCGGGAAGCAAACGTGCACTCCTGTTCTCCAGCATGAATTCAGCTCGAGGAACAAAAATGACCTTAGCTATGCTTTGGGCATCCGTGAAGAAAATGTAGAAAGAGATCAGGTGAGAGAAGGAGACACAGGAGAACCTGAGAGCAACAGAGAGGGCTCCTCTGGTGGACAGAGGGCAGATGTGCTTCAGGAAGAGGGAGAGGGGGTTCCTCCAACTCATTTGCCTCTTTCTCCCCACTGGGTACATAAATCTAAGTTGCTGTTAATGACCATCTTTCAAAATATAGTATCCACTTTCAAAACAGATGGTCTGTGATGTAGGGTCTCTATCCCCCAAAGTTAACAATGGAGAAAAATAAGTTACAAAGAGGAAGAAGAAAACACTTTTGCAATGAGCATTAATTTGGTTCTGAGCATTCCAGAAGATAGAGGGAAAAAAGTGGGGAAAAATTATGTCATGGTCTCTATGATCAGAAAACAGGAAATATTTCAGTTCCTTGGGATTGACCAAATGTTTTCTGGCAGTTAATTATTAAAATAAAATTATGTTGGACTTCAAGTGTGGGAGAATGTTTGTAACATAATGAGAGGAAGCCTAACAGTGTTTTTACAAGAAACCCAGGGCTATTTTCTTATGACTATTTCTTTTTATTATTATTAAGTTAAAAAAATTTTAATGTTTATTTTTGAAAGAGAGAAAGAGAGACAGAGTGTGAGCCAGGGAGGGGCAGAGAGAGAGGGAGACGGAATCCAAAGCAGGCTCCAGGCTCTGAGCTGTCAGGGCAGAGCCCAGCGTGGGGCTCGAACTCACGAACCATGAGATGATGACCTGAGCCGAAGTTGGATGCTTAACCGACTGATCCACCCAGGCGCCCCAAGTTTTAAAAAAATTTTAATTCCAGTAGAGTTAACATACAGTGTTCTGTTAATCTCGGGTGTACAATATAGCCATTCAACACTTCTATACAACACCTGGTGCTCATCACAAGTGCCCTTCCTAACCCCCACCCGCCTGCCAGCCTCCCCTCTGCCAACCATCAGTGTGTTCTCTAGAGTTAACAGTCTGTTTCCTGGTTTGTCTCTCTGTGTCTTTTTTTGTTTCCTTTGCTCATTTGTTTTGTTTCTTAAATTCCACGTATGGGCGAAATCATATCGTATTTGTCTTTCTCTGACTAACTTGTGTTACTCAGCATCATACTCTCTAGCTCCATCCAAGTTGTTGCAAATGGCAAGATTTCATTCTTTTTGATGGCTGAGGAATATTCCATTGTATGTATATATCCTCTTTATCCATTCAGCAGTTGATGGACACTAGGCTGTTTCCATAGTTTGGCTATTGTAAATAATACTGCTATAAACATAGGGGTGCATGTATCCCTTTGGATTAGTGTTCTTGTATTCTTTGGGTAGATACCCAGTAGTGGGATTCTTGGATCCTAGGGTAGTTCTGTTTTTAACTTGAGGAACCTCCATACTGTTTCCTGCAGTTAGCTGCACCAGTTTGCATTCCCACCAACAGGGCAAGAGGGTTCCTTTTTCCCCACATCCTCACCAACACCTGCTGTTTCTTGTGTTTCTGTTTCTAGCCATTCTGACAGGTGTGACGTGATATCTCTTTGTGGTTTTGATTGGCACTTCCCTGGGGATGAGTGAAGCTGAGCATCCTTTCACGTGTCTGTTGGCCATCTGGATGACTTCTTTGGAAAAATGTCGGCTCATGTCTTCTGCCCATTTTTTATTTTTATTTTTTTTCAACATTTTTTATTTATTTTTTTTGGGACAGAGAGAGACAGAGCATGAACGGGGGAGGGGCAGAGAGAGAGGGAGACACAGAATCGGAAACAGGCTCCGAGCCATCAGCCCAGAGCCCGACGCGGGGCTCAAACTCACGGACCGCGAGATCGTGACCTGGCTGAAGTCGGACGCTTAACCGACTGCGCCACCCAGGAGCCCCTGCCCATTTTTTAATTGCATTATTTGTCTTTTGGGTTCTTATGACTACTTCTTACAGTAAACCTAGATGAAAGGACAAGGCATGGCCTGAAAGTGTAACTGAGTAGTGAGGACTCTGGATGAGGTTAAACTTACGTGGTTCAGGTACGTAGCCTGACATTCTAACTGGATTTACATTTAATTAAATGTAAAAGGAACAAGAGGAGGGAGAGGGCAGGCTACGCCCAACATGAGTCCTCACTTCTCCTAGTGGTGGGGACTTGTCTGTCCCCCCAAAAGGGCCTGAGCTCTGCAATTAAGTAATAATTAACTCCATGCAGCTGACAGAGAGCAAACCCATGAACTTGGGAGTCAAGAGATTGGGGCAGCAGGACTGATCTTGCCTCTCAACTCAGAGGAGGGGGAGGCTGCTGTCCTCAACACGAGGAGGCCTTCGCTGAAACGCATTTAAGATTTTATTCAGGGGGCGCCTGGGTGGCTCAGTCGGTTGAGTGGCCGACTTCGGCTCAGGTCATGATCTCATGGCTCATGAGTTCAAGCCCCGCGTCGGGCTCTGTGCTGACAGCTCAGAGCCTGGAGCCTGCTTCGGATTCTGTGCCTCCCTCTCTCTCTGCCCCAACCCACTCACATTCTGTCTCTGTCTCTCTCTCAAAAAAAAAAAAATTAAAAAATGTAAAAAAAAAAAAAGATTTTATTCAGGAAATATCTTTGGAATTGGTCTAACTTTAAATCTTGTCTTTAATGAGAGCCCAAGTTCCACCCTCAATAGCGTCTGCCAGAGATAATTTAGCCTTCAAATGTCTGCAGAGAAAATGTTAGCACTTGCTGTCATGGGGAGGCCCAAGAAGACTTTGGAGAAGCCCCCTTTTATGTGGTTGGGGCAGCTAAGGACCCCGAGGAACTCGCCATGATAGCTGAGCTTTACATGTTGACTTGCTCATGAACTTACTGAGCCACAACCCATTGAGCTTTGGAGAGCGTCTGCTAAGACAATGGCTTCAGGTCTGGGGTGATTCAGCTTGAACTATTCTTCCTGGTTGTGGTTAAATCCTTTGAGGTCATTCTTGGTTCATGGCAGTAAAACTGTGTCATCAGCAGAAAAGAGAAGATTTATCTTTTTCTATATTACTACGCTGGGGACACACATCCACTTCTTTAGAAGCTATGTTAGGCTAACAAGACACAAGTTCATGGGTGAAGATAGGAGGAGCATGGAAAACTGGAGCCTGGTCTCATGCTGACCCCCTCTGCTTGTCCCCATTCCTGATTATTCTTATCTGTATCATGTTTTGTTTGTTTGTTTGTTTTTTAAGATCTTGCCAAAGCCCTCAGGGCTGATGAATTCTATAATTGTTTTGTTGCATTTGTTAACCAACAAAATTCCAATGGAGCAAGCCTGAAGATCAAATTAGGTTTATTTAGCAATTTATGAATCAGGCAGCATCCCATTGCGCAGTAGAAGGGAGTTCTGCCAAGCTGTGGGAAAGGAAAGGTTTTCAGAGGTGGAAAGGGGGAAGAACAAGGGACTTATTAGCAAAGAGCGTGTTGTTTGAGGCAAGGTCACCCTACCGAGGGGAGCGGAAGTGCCTAGGGGTGGATTACCTCACCGGTGCTGACCAAGTAATTCCCGGTTGACTAGTTAAAAGTCACATTCCTCGAGTGGCTGAACCTGCACTTAGGTTAGGTATTAAGTCTTGGTTGTTAACTTAGCACAAGTGACTCCATTTTGGGCCTGTTGTCTCCTTTTTAACAATTCCCCTCTTTTTTTCAACGTTTTTTTTTGTTTTTTTTGTTTTTTTTGGGGGGGGGGGACAGAGAGAGACAGACCATGAACGGGGGAGGGGCAGAGAGAGAGGGAGACACAGAATCGGTAACAGGCTCCAGGCTCCGAGCCATCAGCCCAGAGCCTGACGCGGGGCTCGAACTCACGGACCGCGAGATCGTGACCTGGCTGAAGTCGGACGCTTAACCGACTGCGCCACCCAGGCGCCCCAACAATTCCCCTCTTTTGATCAGACTCTCAGCGTAACTGAAAATGTGATCAAAATTTAAGGCATTAATGCCACTCTCAGCTATGCCCTGTAGTGCTGGAAGCTTCTGTCCACCCTCTGTGTGGTGCCTACGGGTCCTGACATGTTTTGCTTAATCTTTGTGATCTTCACAGGCCACAACTTCAAGGTCATAGTTCTTAAATTAGCCATTCTCTTTGCTCTTTTTCTGACGCTCCATTCTTTAGGGAGATCAATGTTTGGTGGTTAGTGGCTGAAAGTGTACATTTAAACCTTCTGAGAGAATACAACACACCAGGGAGGTTACTGTGATCATTACAAGCAGGATAATTCTCAATGTATGGACTGCACTTTGGAGCAAAGACCCAAACCAATCAAAATCAAATAAGTCAAAGAAAGACCTTGCTGATGGAGTCACTTTTTTACACCAGTGGCTTACTCCCCACTTTCCCCCGCACCCCGCCATCCACCCTCAGTTTGTTATCTGTATTCAAGAGTCTCTTGTGTTTTGCTTCCCTCCCTCTCTGTTTGTAACTATTTTTCCCCTTCCCCTCCCCCATGGTCTTCTGTTAAGTTTCTCAAGATCCACATATGAGTGAAAACATATGATATCTGTCCTTCTCTGCCTGACTTATTTCACTCAGCATAAGACCTTCCAGTTCCATCCACGTTGCTGCCAATGGCAGGATTTCATTCTTTCTCATTGCCGAGTAGTATTCCATTATATATATAAACCACATTCTTCTTTAATCCAGGTACAGCAGGTTGGTGTTGGCCACAGCATGGACACGTCCTTGCTCAGCTAGCAGATAATTGAGGGTTATCCTATTGTCAAGAACAACTTGGGCCAGAGTCTAATGATCTCTGTTGTGCAGCTATTTATCATCTTAGCAATGAATCACGTGATATTTTTAAGACTTAAGAGACTTTTCTGTTCATATTCTCATTTACATTTGATCCTAACCAGAGAAGTATGGCTGTGCCAAAGGATGTGAGTCCTGAGTCATGAATGACTCTTGAGAATTCCTTTTTAACTTGACGATGTAAATCCGGGTGAGCTGACCAGAGAGGTGACTCAGATCATTTGTGGAAAGTTAGGGGGCACCGGTAGAAAACCTGAGAGCCAGCCATTCCGGCATTCATAGGACCAAGAAGCATGATAACCCCCAGGGACAAAGATAAACCCGGTCAGGGCACAAACCATCCCAGCTAAGATATTGCCATTAACAGCATAAGCAGGGATTGTTGCATTTACTGTTCAAGCTGGGGTTCAGATAGGTTTTCAGCACAATTTGGGAGGAAAATCTCCGAGCTTGAAATAAAGAGTCATTCTGAATACTTTGTGGAGATGGGTGCTTCTGGTGAGATTTTCTAGTGAAAAGGAGCTCGTCCAAACCAGGTAATCATGAGCATAGGAGGAGCAAGCGTGGTACAGTTTGCTTAGGGATTTGTGTCTGACTGCGCACGTATAGTTATAATCTGAGAATGGTCAAAAGTCACAGGGTGTTCTGGCTCTAAGAGTTGACCGTGGTAAGAAACTTCCAAGAGTGGGGTCAATCATGGTTCATAGTGACATTGGGGATGGTAGAGAAACTGGTGCCAGGGAAAACCAAAGGTCTCCAGTGTCATGGATACATTGGGATCTCTGATGACAAATCCAGCAGGCTGAGAATTACCCCCCATAGCAATGCCTGGGGGATGTGAATGAGGGCATTATCTCTCCAGGCCAGTGCCAGAGTAAAGGAGAGGAAGAGAAACAAGCAAAGTTTCATGTTCAGTTCAAGCATGGGGTCTTGAACCGGTGTCTTGGGCAGAAGCCATGGACCTCGATGTCAGCTACTTCTCTTCTTTGTCAATTTGCCTCAAGGCCTCCAGTATCTTCACTGGACCAGGAGTCAGGGGAAACCATCTTTGGCCATGAGATGCATACCCTGGCTCAATGCCCTCTGGTTCTGCGGCAATGACAGTGGTCTGGAGCACTTAGAAAGGTCCCTTCTTCCAGGGTTCGAAGGCTGCTTTCCTCTAATGACACTTGCAGAATACTCAGCAGGCTCTAGACTGTGACCCACAAGATCCTTTGATTGGGATCTAGGGAGTCTTCTTTATCCTGTTGATAGGCTTTAGCCTATCATTACAGCAGCCGGTTAGCCTAGTGTGAGACGAGGGATCCACAGAGTGTTGTATACCAAATAACAGTGGTCTGCCCATGACTATCTAGTGTGGAGTGAGTCTGTTTCCCCAAGTGGGTACTGTGAATAGTCCTCAAGGTCAGAGGTGATGCCTTAGATCAAGGGAGTCTAGCATCCAGTAGTTTCTACAAGCTTAGAGGTTTTAAGTTAAAGGATCCCATTATTTATTATTTCTCCTAACCTTGCCTGATGATTCAGGGTGATAGGGACAGTGATCATTCTAAGCAAGTCTGCAAGGTTTTTGTTGAGGCTTGTATGATTTGCCCAGGGAAGGGGTTGCCTTGACCACTGAAGATTGAGGAAGGCGTACCATGTGTGGGGAACGCACTTTCTAGCAGTTTCTTTGCCACTGTGAGGACACCAGCATTGTGGCAGAGAAGGCTTTAGCCCCTCCAGAAAATGCCCCTACAGTAACCAGAGCTACTGATAATCTGTAGGAGGTGACAGCTGAATGAGGTATAGTCGCAGGTGCTCAAAGGGTCCAGAAGGAGGAGGATTGAGGCCTCTGGGGACAAAAATAGGTTTCCCAGGAATATGGAACTGACAGGTCAGACATTGATGGCCAACTGTTATTGCAATTTTATAGAACTTTCTCCGCCAGTATTTATCATTTGAGTCATCTCAAATGCACCATGGTGGGCGAATGAATGCAAAAACTGAAGAACAGGGTTTGCCAGAGAGCCAGGGAGAACCAAGCAGCTGTCTTGATGTTCCCATAACCCGGCGTGTTTACTGAACTGGCAACACTCTTGTGCCCAGTGTGATTCCTCTGACTTGGGAGCAGGTGGTTGACATGTTGCAAAGACATCAGGATGTCCACGGTCTGGCAATGAGAGGCGATTTCTGCAGAAGCAGGGTGCCACAACCTTCACAGGATCTGTCGCTGCTGCCTTTGTGTGAAAGTCAGCTGGGCGTTTCCCTGATGCTCAGGTTCAGTCTTTTTAGTCTGAGCCTCAGTTTTCATGACATCAGCTTCAGAAAGTAAAAGAATGACGGTAAAAAGCGTCTTCACTTGATGTACGTTTTTGACTGTGATCCCAGTGGACAGAGAAGTCCCTTTGTTTACATGAGATCCCCAAATTATGGACGGCCCCAAAGGCATACCAGTAGTCAGCATAAATCCTAACAATTTGTTCTTTTGGTACCTGCCTTCTCCAGGAAGGGCACAGAGCTTGCTTGTTGGGCTGATTCAGCCAGTGGAAGACTTCCTCTCTTGAGCAGTTCACATTGGCTGGTAACAGCATAACCAGCTTGGAAATTCCCTTTCTTGGTTTGTACAATAAAACCCATCAACAAACCAAATTAGATTTAGATTAGTCAAAGGAGCGTCTGGTGAATCAGGTTGTGGTGTCACGAAATGGGACCTTATTCCCTCACAGTCGTGGGGCTGGTCTTCGTCAGGCAGGATTTAGAACATTGGATTTAGAACAAAGGATTTCCGAGGGGGTGAGTCTCCCAGAGGCATGTTGGGTCAGTTGAGAATGAAGAAGCCTTGAACTACGTGAAGACGTTGTGAACAAAGTCATCTCCTGAGGTTAAACCCACTGAGGTTTCTACCACCTCGTGACTGTGGCTGTAGCCTTGAGGCAGCTGGGATGGACACAGGCAGTGGAGTCCAGTTGTGTGCTAGCACAAGCAATGGGCCAGTGTTTCCTGCCATGGTCTTGCGTGGGCATCCCCAGGACTCGGTTACCTCTTTCACACACAAATAAGGTGAGGGTTTGAATAGTTAGGTAGCCCTAGGCCGGGCTGGGCTGGTGGTGCTTGTTTAGTCTTAAAAAGGCTTGCTCCTGCGTGTCTTCCCAGGGAAAAGGTTCGGGGACTGGAATTTTAGCAAGTTCATAGAGTGGGGAAATCAACAAGAAAATCAGGAGCCCATATGTCTAGCCCAGCCAGGGCTAGAAACCCACCAGGCTGTCAACTTACTTGTGGGGATAGGACATTCTCAGATTAGCTTAATCCTTTCTGGAGACAGCTGGGTTCTTTCAGAACTTAGATTATGACCGAGGTCAGGAGCGGTGTCTGGAGATCATTATAATTTCTCCTCAGAGACCTGAGACCTGATGTGCCTTTGCAGCTGAGGATTGCAACAAATACGCGGACTCCTTCACGGACATCTCTTGGAGAGCTGAGCACAGCAAGGGGTTGTCTCTATGTCGTAGGGGGCTGATTTCCCGGAGAGCGAGAGGTCCTTCACTCTCAGTGGGGCACTCAGGAGAGATAAGAAGGGGCCTCATGGAATCCCCGAGGCATGACTGTCTGGGTATGTTGTTGATTGCTCTGAGTCAAGGCAAACAGGTATTGGCTATTAGGGTCCACAGGGATGCTGGAGAAGTCTGAGCAAAGGCCTGCATTGGTGAACCATTCTGGATCTGGTGGAACTTGGGAGACAGGGGGGTGTGTGGGTTTGGGACAACTGGGAAATGGGAAATAACTCTCCTGTTAGTGGCTCTCAAGTCCTGGACAAAGGGCCACCCTGCCCATTAGGTTTCCTGACTGGCAAAATCTGTGTGTTGCAGGGGCTGATACGGGGAATGACTAACCCTGGGCTTCTGCTTTCAGTGTGAGGCCTGGTGTAGCCTCAGGCTGTAACAGATATTGAGGCAATTTTTGCAAGAGGTGTAGTCATATCGACCTGAATCTTTATAGTCTCTGCACTTGCTGTTATCCCAATGTCAAAATTAGAATCAGCCCACAGAGTTTTGGGCACCTTCATTAAATTAAAGCATGTTTCATTGGAATCCTTCCCCTTCCATTTCATGGATAGATTGTAAAGTTCATAAAAGGTCAGAGTCAGCTTGGCCAGGAAATTCTAAGGCAAAGTCTCCATTGCTACCAAAGTGTATTAACTCTTTTAGTTTAGAGGGGACGTCTGTGCTTAATAGATTGATTGGGGCTTTATCACACAGCAGAAAAGGAGGCTGTTCTCTGAAAGGCCCCCAGAGTCATTTGTGTTTCTGATTGAGACAGAAACTCCCTCTGAACTTTACTAGATACCCCCACTATGGAAACCTTTCTTTTATTCCCAGGGAGATGTTGTCCTATGAGGGTGGGGTTTAAAGTAGCTCCCGTAGCTAGCAGAATTTGGCAAGATTTTCCATTAATTTTAATTGTACTTTCCCATGGCTGTTTAAGGGTATTTCTGATAGTGTTTAGCAGAAGGTCCCTCAAAGCCTGATCAGTTTTAGGAGGAACTCAAACAGGGGCTCTTGCTTGGAGGCACTGAGGAATTTGCATCGGACCTTTGGGGACAATCTTTTCTCTAGGGCCCCTGTTGATTACAAAAGAGACATTGGCCCCTGGGACAGACTTTTGATGATGGGCCCCTAGAGGATGTGATGTGGGAGGTCCAGGTGTTATTTTGATCTCTGGCCCTGGAACTGTTGTATCTGTGTGGCCGTTGGTTTGGCAAACCTCTGTTTATAACCTTGGTCCAAAGTCCTTTCAAAGTGCTCAGCTATGGTCACGAGTTCAGTCAGGATTATGGCTTCTCATCCTCTTTTCTGTCTTTTTATTAACCTACTAATCTCAGCAGATAATTCATTGACAAGTAGGTCAGCCAGAGCAGGTGGGGTGGCCTCATCTGTTCTACGGAATCCAGAATGCCCTAGGAAAAGCGCTTCCGAACGGGCTTTAGGTCTGCCATGGCTTCATCTTTCTCTGGTTTGCACGTTGAATAAGCCAGGTAACATGAGCAGGGAAGGCTCCAGAAATGGCTTGTGAAAAAACAGTTGCTATAATGCTAGCTTTCCCTGGTCCAAAAGAGGACTACGTTGGAAATTGAGGATCATGGGATCCTCATGGGATCATGCCATTCTGCTTCCGGCCATCAAATTTTGGGGCTTCAACAGGTCCTACTAAAGTGCACAAGTAGATGAACGTCTGGCCTCATGGGGTCTTGAGACCTGAGAAGGATTCTAAACTCTTCAAAAAACATTTGGGGATTCTCCCTGGGTTTAGGCAATTCTTTAACTATGGCCTTTAGTTCAGTAGTAAGCAAGGAGCGAAAGTATATGAGGATCACCCCCACCTTGGGCAGTTTTATTTTAGGAGATATCTCTTTAATCTTCTCTTCCAAGTGGAAAGGCAGGTCAGACTGAGAGCTAGCAGACCAGGAGGATTCAGGTAAAGAAGGGCGAGGTTTGTCAGTCCAGTCATCCTGTGTTTTAGGTTCCTCTTGTGTCTTTAATTTTTCACTGGCCTTTTCCAGTGAAACTTTCAATGAGACAATTTTTGAATCTTGAAGACTTTTCGATGCGTTTGCATGCCAATTAAAGCAGGTATCCCATTCCTTTCCTTTAATTCAGGAACCCTTACTTTCAAGTACATTTCTTCAATGAATGATCTCGTCTTATTGGAACGTTCCCCCAAGGGCCATTGTACCTCTAGGTGGCTGTTAGTAAGATTTTGCCATTTTTGTAGCTATTTATAACTTTCAGAACCCTCGTTTTTAGACATAAAATAAGCAGATGTGCCAGAAAGTGGTATGCGGAACTCTTCAAGGTTAAAAATTCCATTAGCTGATCCTTTGGGTTTCTCAGATCCAATCTCCTATCTAAAGGAGATATGCCCTGGGTTGGAGATTGTGTAGCATTTTATAGTGTGCCTTGTTGCATGGAAATTTTCTTGGGGTCGACGGGTGACCTAGAGTCAATCTAACCAGTTCTGTGACCAATTTATCCTATCAAGGGAGTCTTCTTGAAGTGGAGAATGCTCTAATGGGCTTTAAGTGCCCAATCTGTGCCCACCAATTCTCACAGCTTTTTGGCTTTTAAGATCCCCATTGGAAATAGCCTTTATCTACACAAAATAAGACAAAAATATGTGCACCTTAACATACTAGCGGTAACTATGAGATGTTACTGGAGACTGGCCATAAGAAGACTGTGCATGCCACCCCAATTCCCAGCATGGATTAAACCAGCAGACTCCAGTAAGTACAGATTGCAGACTGGAACTGGGGAAGGGTTCCAAACAACTGCACCAAGGGCTAGAACTCGGATTCCAGATGAAATGTACTGCCAGCTCAAGTTGACCTTCTAAGCTCGGAACTGGAGAATGATTACATCATGAGATCAATGCAAAGAGAACATAACTCAGAATGGAGAGTAACTTGGATGCCTGCGTGGCCCAGTCAGTTAAGTGTCCGACTTTGGCTCAGGTCATGACTTCACGGTCTGTGGGTTCGAGCCTTACATCAGGCTCTGTGCTGATGGCTCAGAGCCTGGAGCCTGCTTTGGATTCTTTGTCTCCCTCTCTCTGCCTCTCCCCTGTTCACACTCTGTCTCTCTCTTAAAAATAATTAAACATTAAAAAAAAAAAAAAGAATGGAGAGTAGCTTACCCACAGTCCAGGGAAGTGGGGAGAAAGACAATGAACTAAAAAAGGAATTTACCTATGTTTCCCGTTGTCCCCAAACGCCATCAGAATTTCACTTCTGATCCCGCCATTGCCACCAAATCTGTTAAACAACAATAATTCAACTGAGTAAATTTAAAGCTCAAGTGGGCTTTATTCAACAGTTTATGACTCAGGCAACATCCTATCCAGCCACGCTGTAGAAAAGGAGAGGTCTTTAAAGGCAGAAAGGGGCCAGAAAAAGGAAATTATTAGCAAGGAATGTGCTGTTTGAGGCAAGGTCGTCCTCTTAAAGGCAGTGGAAGGGCCTATGGGGGTGGATTACCTCACTGGTGCGGACCAGATCATTCCAGGTTGATGGGTTAAAGTTCAGCTTCTTGGAGAGATCGAAACTGCTGTCAGGTTGGGTATTAAGTCTTGGTCTGCCACTGTGGGATTTAGCACCATGACTCCATTTGGGGCCTGTTGTTTCCTTTTTAGCACACTGTACAGCGTTGGTCTTTAATTAGCTTTTGATTGCTTAATCGCAACTCCTTGGCTTCCTCAGCCCCGTCAAAGAATATCATGCTAACGAATTCACTCCCAGGGCTGTCTCAAAGAACACCTAAGGAAAACCATTGGAATGCATTTTACACATGCAAAAATGCTTCAGAAAAATCGCCAGCGCATCCCATTCACAAATGTTTCTGCGTGTCAGCTGCACTTCGTTAGCTATAGACATTTCTTGAGCGCTTCATCTTGACCACAAATATGAAGTTGCTGACCGTCAACTGTTCTCGCGGAGAGAGTGGCCGTGCACAGATGCTTGAGTCAGCACACAGGCCCTCAGAGCAGACCCCTTGGCCGGGAGACAAAAGACAGCGGCCACATTCATTTATCAGGGCTTTAATGAGGCCTGCAGATTCTCATTTCTGTGCCAAAAAATAGAATGAAACGCAACGTGGTCAAAGATGCGCAAGTGGGGGAAATCCTTCCATTCAGGAAAAAAATAAAGGGTGATAGTAGAAAGAGGTACAGAAAGGTGCAGCTTGCTGAGTTTTTCCGAGGTTATTTTGCTTTAAACGTATTCCTCTGGTGTTTGCCCCAGATTCCTACTTGTCACTGAACTTTGGCTAATTGCCTTGAAGCATAAGAATGAATGGGGCATTCACACAAGCTGGGGGCTGGGGCAGCCTCTCGGTGCCACTGCCGAGGGTTCGTGTGTGCACAAGACCTCTCTCCTCCCCACCCTCAGGTACCCACACTTCTGAGGAGGATGTTCCTTAGTCTGTGCTTGAGCTTCTGGAATGGAATTTAGCCTTCAACCACAATTGTTATTTTTCCTCCAGCTAAAACCTTGTATTCATCAAGCTGGGTGGTCTATTACAATGTAATAGCTCTAAGAATGTGAGTGATTTACAGAATTCATAGACCTTATCACCAAAGGGGTAGACCAACATGTGTGCTTCAATTCAGGGCATAGATGTTTGTTGTTAAAAGATTATCCTTAAGCACCATTCTTAGGTGGCTGGATAACGTCTTCAAAAGTTGTAGATAATTGAAGGAAATATATTAAAGCAGATTTCTGTTTCTATCAGCAACTTATGATTTCCCCTCTCCTCGTCCCTGGGATAGCTTTATAAAACTTCCTGAGTAGTCCTCCTAAGAAGTAACTTTGGATAATGGAGCCTCAATGCCTCTGTTGATGTACCATTGCAGTCACTGAGAGGAGGGGCGAGGCCGGTGATTGCTGGCCTTTGGGAGTTGCTTACATTAGCAATGGTAGATTCTGGAGAGCCACATCTTTTCTTCTAGAATGGCAAAGCGACTTTAAATTTTTTTTTTTCAACGTTTTTTATTTATTTTTTTTGGGACAGAGAGAGACAGAGCATGAACGGGGGAGGGGCAGAGAGAGAGGGAGACACAGAATCGGAAACAAGCTCCAGGCTCCAAGCCATCAGCCCAGAGCCTGACGCGGGGCTCGAACTCACGGACTGCGAGATCGTGACCTGGCTGAAGTCGGACGCTTAACCGACTGCGCCACCCAGGCGCCCCAAGAATGGCAAAGCGACTTTAAAAAACACAAGCAACGGGTTAGAATTTCTTGCCATTTGGTGGACATCTAAGGTATCTTCGTGGGGTTAACCAGCAAGGAACTGCCAAGCGCCAGCTGACAGGAAAGGCCACCTTCAGAGAAAGTGTGGCATTCCTGCTCAGGATGAAATGTCGCTGGACGACAGGACGGGTGGAAGCCGACTGTCGGAAAGATAGCGTCCACGGTTACTTTATCCGAGATCTAAGAATGAAGTGCAAAGGTCACAAAATTTATATCAGGCCTTTGCATCTTCCAATTCAGTTATTTTTGGTAACTCCTCCAACCCCACCTCCGCTGGGAAGGATTATGTACACTGGGTGGCAAGTCTGTGTATCTTAAGACAAGGATGTGTAGGTCCGTAACTCCCTGCCCACAAGCTCTCGATGGAAGCGGGGAAAGATTTATTTTTCTGAGCGTGGTCTGCATTGCTTCTTTGGTTTACACTAGTACGTGTCTGCCAGAGGAACGAGCTGTGCAAGCTTTCAGGTAAGGAGGGGCTGGGGCGCGGTTAACAAGGCACGAATGGCCTGACTCACACACAGAGCTTGGAAATACAGGCAGGTCCCAGCTGGCCGGGGCTCTGCCTTGTTCTTGATGATGATGGTTCTCGCCAGCAAGACTGAGCACGGCGTGCTGAATCCTGCCGGCTCCCCAGGCCCGCGTGAGGGGTGGCCGTGCCTGGAGGATCTCGGGACCAGCCCGTCCGCTCCCTCGCTGGAGAGGACTGATGTCTTGCGTTTGTTTGGAATATTGTTTCCGTGATTCTTTTATTAAAACCAGCCGTGTTGGGTTCCCCTAAACTATTCTTAGCTCAACAAACCGAAGGATGTCGAATAGTGAAAGTGTCATCTGAGTTATAAAATGGAGAGGCAGGTCCCCCTCTGGTTTCTCGGGAAGACATAATGAGGGGACCTGGCGGAAACCCAGAGCTGCGACGGAAGGAGAAATCGGTTTAGAAGACAGGGCAAGAGCTTCGAGCCAGAGGTGACGGGGCAGTCCAGGAGGAGGGATGTCACCGCCCGCTCGAGGACTGGGAGCTGGAAGGAGGCCCTTGCTTTGCTAGATGAGGAGGCGTGAAGGGAAAGAATGGGGCCAGCTGCCCCGAGCGACGGAGCTGGTTCTAGAATCCCTACCTCTGAATCTTGGTCCGTAGATTCTTGCACCCAGACACAGGGGTTCCCAACGAAGCGAAAATAGAGCTGAAGCAGGCAGGACCCAACTATTTACATACATTTCCCCGATTCCGTGACAGGCCCTGGCACTTCTCCGAGTGTTCTGCTTGTCGTCGCAGAACATGGCAAGTCCGCTGCTTCCCTGCGGGGTGGACGGTTGTCACTACAAATCTCGCTCAACTGGTGCGTGTCTCCATCACTGATGTTCTTATTTTATCTGACGCAGGACGCACTGGTGTGTGACCAGCTGACACGTGGCACTCAAAGTGTGTCACACCAGAGCCTTGGTGCCTACGGACCTTGGCTGGAATGTGCTGGATGCAACATCAGAAGTCCTAAATAATTGGCCAAAGGTCCATAATTGGCTCCAGATGCCCCTCACTCGACGTTCCCCAACCTTGTTATTTCCGTGGAATTCGCAAAAGCAACTGGTGTCCCAAGGGAAGCGTGAGTGTGCCTTTGACCCCGAAGGGCCTTTTGCACTCGCCTTGAAGTTGGGGCCTTCTCACCTGCAGACGCCCTTTGCTAGGCTGCTCCTGCGACCGTCCCAGGCCGTCCTGCGGGCTCACCAGCCCCTCAGCACCGGCCTGTCTGTCCGTTCTGGGTTGTGCTTTCCTCGCTGCTGCTTGGTTGTGTTTGCCTTCTCAGGCTCATCTCTTCCTTGGATGTCATCATTATTATCGCCCAACGCTAAAAATCCCTTTCCGCTTCTTCAAATCTGGAAAGCAAAATTAAGTGAATTCACTTGAAGCCCGTTACAAAAACGAAGGATCGCAGATTGTTTCTCTCTTACTGTTTTGCCATCTTGAAAACAAGTCTGCTGACCCATTGCTGAGATCAAACCACAGAGCCCCGTTATCCCAAGAGGTCAGAGTGTCAGTTCCTCTTTATTTCTTTCTGCGAATGGGACTCGTGTTGCCATGTTGCCTCCTCTCGCCTGATTAGGGGGAAGCTTTATGCTTTTCAGTTATGGTCAGAGTCCTGGATCTTGCTGATTCCCCAGAGCACCTGGGTGCCAGGCAGGCCTGGCCTCATTACCTTCCTTCCGGAGGAAAGTGATGTGGCAGGGTCATAGCCACCGGGCACTGCTGGAGCTGGACTTTCGGGGGCCTTGCACTTACCCTATCATAGGACACCCTGGGACCTGCAAGGGGGTGAAGGTCGTGAGAAATGAGTCAAGACTGGTGAATCACTCTGTCCTGCGGGTGGGACCCTCCATCAGACACCTGGGCCGTGGGGCCGGATGGGGGTGGGGAAGTGGGTGAGCCTGAGAAAAAGGACACTTCCTGGATTTTAAGGCCACTCTCCCCAACTTAATCGTTTCTCTGAAATCCAGGATGTAACTCATTTACGTGGAATTGTTTCCTTGTTTTTCCTAGTTTTAGAAATAATTGCCGAAGTCCTTTACCAAAGTCATTACCGGTCAGCGTAAACCAGTCGAAGGGCACCATGCTATTGCAGGAAGCCCAGGAGGGTGGGGTCTGTTTTCATTTTTGTATTAAATTTCTACATCGGCCCTGAGTGGGACTTACTTTGTCTAATACTTGGTGTCTTTATCTCTAAAATGAAGAGGTTGGATTGACTTATTTTTAGGGTCATTTTCTGATTAGCAAACCGATAAGTTGACATATAATTAAGTGTGGGGCACAGCGTATGTGTCCAGGAGCGAAGGAGACTGTGTGGAGGGCTGATGGGGGCAGGCGTCCTGGAGGAGTCAGGGATTTGCCTTTGGTGATGGGAGGCCCCGCTGAGGGTCAGACAGGGGAGCGTGTGGAGCACACGAGGGTGGTCCTAAGTGCTCAGAGAGGCAGGGGTCACGGAGGTGACAAAGGGAGTCTGAGAAGGGGAAATCCGGAAGGAACTTTCCACCCGATGGCACGTAAATAAAAATGTGGCTTTTCGCCCCTGTGTGCCATAATGATAAAAGAAAAGATGGGGTTTTTCTGTTTGTAAATGAATATTCCTTTCAGAACTTTCTATATTATCCCCCAAATAGCCTCTCATCTCTTCAGTTATGCTCCCAAGTGGCCCTAAGTCCCCTTTGGCAAACGGAGCTCCCAACAAGTGGAGTTGGGGTCAAATCCGCCTTGCGAGGGGGGAGGACCTGGGGCAGGAAGGACAGGTGCTTGCTCACCCCCTCGGCCCTGTGGTCTCTGCCTGGAGGGACCACTCCCTCCGAGCTCATCAGGGCTAATGCGGTGGGTGGCCGATGTGTCACCGCTCAATCCTCTGACCTCTGGACTGCCTGCCTAGACAGGGCGCAGGGAGTCACCTGAGCTACTGTCTGGGTCGGGCGCACTTGACGACAGCCTCGGGTCACAGCCTCGGGTCCCATCCCAGGTCTAAACACTGCAGCTTTGGCGACAAGTGCAGGTTACCCTGGTGGGGACAGGCCACTTCTCTCCTGTTACTGCTTTGGAGGCCCACGCGGATGGAGTTTGGGCACGAATGTCCCCTCTCCACTATGCAGACGGTCATTAGCCTCCAGGGACGTCATGGAAAAGCCATCAGATTTCCTCCCTTCTTGGTTCATCTCACAGGCCACCAGCAAGGGCTGTGCAGCTGGGATCTCAGGTTCCGGAGCAGTCATCCCTGCACTGGGGGGCTGGTCTCTCGAAAGTGAGTTGCATTTGGATGCTCCTAACCCCCGCCCCCCCGCTCAAGAGCTGGGACTCGGTGGGGTCACGTCTCAGAAGGGCTGTCCTGAGAACCAACCACCCCTGCAGCCAAACCCCCTCAACTGCCTTCCTTTTTTTCCTGCAGAGCAATGCAATGAGGTTAGCCCTTGGGGCCCGTCCAAGAAGCAAACCGTCATGATTAGGAAATACGCGCGTTAAATAATTTCCCTGGGCTTCATTTGCTCTCACAACCCGGCCGGGCCTCGCAGCCCCCAAGCCTTTTTCCTTACTCGACTGTTTTAGATCAGGTTCCAGGACCTTACCTGAGCATCCCCGCCCCCACGCCCAGCTTCCAGTCCTGGCCATTGAGCCCAGATAGTTTCAAATCACAGAAGCTTAAGGCTGGAAAGCATTTTGACAGGGCCTGTGGCCCAAGGTAAATGCCTTTTCTCGGGTTTTGCCGAGTGGTTCCCTCCAGCACGCAGGCTCTGGACGCAGGCGCCGGACAGCCCCTCAGCGCAGCCCTGAGCCTCGGCCCTGCCTTCGCCCACCTGCAGCTGGCCCACCTCGGGGACATCTGCTCTGGGCCAGGCAGAGCACGAAGGTGAATAGGACCAGGTCCCAGAGGTGGCAATAGGGTGGAAATAGGGTAGCACCTTGCATTAAATAAGATGTGAGTGGCCTTATGCCTCCCAAAGGTAGAGTTACTTTGAGTCTACCTGTATCTCAAATAACATTTACAAAAACATTTTCTAGAGTATTCTAGCTCAGACCTGCCCAGTGCTGGGGCCAGTGTGACAGCCTTAGGCCTCGATGCTGCATCTCGAACAATGATTACATCCAGATCTGACTTTTTAGCGTGTGGCCAACAGAAGCCACTGATAATTTTCTGAAAACACTCTTTTATTTGATATTTGCATTGGTTGTTTTATTTTTCTGAAGTGTTTTTTATTTTTTATTTATTTTTGAGAGAGAGAGGGAGAGAGAGAGAACCGAGCCCGACATGGGGCTTGAACTCACAAACTGTGAGATCATGACCTGAGCTGAAATCAAGAGTTGGATACTTAACTGAGAGAGAGAGAGAGAGAGAGAGGGAGGGAGAGGGAGAGAGGGGAGGGAAGAGGCAGAGAGAGAAAGAGAGAGAGAGAGAATTCCAAGCAGAGCCCAACATGGGGCTAGAACTCACAAACTGTAAGATCATGACCTGAGCTGAAATCAATAGTCGGATGCTTAACTGGGAGAGAGAGAGAGAGAGGAGGGAAGAGGCAGAGAGAGAGAGGGAGGGAGATTGAGAATCCCAAGCAGACCCTGACATGGGGCTCAAACTCACAAACTGTGAGATCATGACCTGAGCTGAAATCAAGAGTTGGATACTTAACTGAGAGAGAGAGAGAGAGAGAGAGAGAGAGAGGGAGAGGGAGAGGGAGAGGGAGAGAGGGGAGGGAAGAGGCAGAGAGAGAAAGAGAGAGAGAGAGAATCCCAAGCAGAGCCCAACATGGGGCTCGAACTTACAAACTGTGAGATCATGACCTGAGCTGAAATCAAGAGTCAGATGCTTAACTGAGAGAGAGCAAGAGAGAGAGAGAGAGAGAGGGAGAGAGGGAGAGAGAGGAGGGAAGAGACAGAGAGAGAGAAGGAGGGAGAAAGAGAATCCCAAGCAGACCCTGACATGGGGCTCGAACTCACAAACTGTGAGATCATGACCTGAGCTGAAATCAGGAGTCGGATGCTTAACTGACTAAGCGCCCCCAGGCACCCCTGCATTATTTTAATCCACTGAGATTTATGGAGAGCCCTGGTGGTTCAGTGGGGAACAGGTCAAGGTGCTGTGTTCCCACACGGCCTTCACAGCCCCGCAGGGAAGCAAATGGTCCCAGTCTCACAGGTCGGTGTCTGGGCACAATTGTGGGAAGTGGCTTGAGGGAAGGAAGTCATTCTTGGAAAGTCCCAATGGGGCAGGAAAGGCTTCCGGGGAAAGGCTGTTCACATGGAGCCCTCCGGGGTTACTGGTGTCAGCCAGGAAGGAAACGGGGGCCCAGGAGAGAGGAAAGTTGTGGAAGAGCCCGGCCCGCAGGACCAGCAAAGGAGAGATGTGGTCCGCCGGCAGGAGGCAGCAGGGAGCCGGAGGGCGTGGGGGTTGAGAGCTGGTGAGGGTGGGCGTCTTTGCCCTGCAGCAGTGGGGACTCCCTTGAGGCCATTAGTCCCCGCACACGCCTATCAGATGGGCCTTTCTCTAGGGTCCCCCGGGATGCTGAGTGTAGACGGTAGTGGTCCAGAGTGGAAGGGAAGAGCCACCAGGAGGTTGAAGCCCTGGTCCAGGGGAGCGGAGGTGAGGCTTCAGTGAGAAGCTTCGTGCTCATGCGAGATGTCTGGGTCACAGATGCCGCCATGACACCTGCCAGTCTGCACGTGTGGCCTTGGGTGAGTCGCCTCTGACTGAGATCTGGAGGGGCGCTCACGAAAGGAGGGGAGAAAGGCCAGCCCAATCGGCAAGTGGGGGCTCTGCGTTAGCTGCTCCCAGGGTCCGTGCATAAGTATGCCAGGGCCCCCCTCCCCGGGTGTTCCTGTGTCCCGGCCCTGCTCTCAGTGTCTCGTGGGGTTGCCTCACTGAGTCATCCCACAGTCACCCGAGGTAGCTCTGGTTCCACTCCCATTGTACATATAGAGAAACTGAGGCACGTGGCCATGAAACCATCCCCCTCAGGCGGTCTGAGCGCTCCACCCTGTCCCTGCCCCCCGATTTGGGGGAGCCGGGCAAGCTCCCCCCCCCCCCCCCCCCCGGAGAGGCCAGTGGCCACTACTCAGCTCAGCCAGTTGTTGCTATGGAGGGATCTGGGTCAACAAGACCTTTTGAGTTGTTGAGGTCTGGATTTTTGTGTTATCACCAATCCCTTCGAATTTTTCCAAAGCACTGTTGGAGTCAAAGAAATTGGGGGAGGATACTTCAGTTTTATGTCCTTGAGTTAAAGGTCGGAAGAGGAGGAGGGGGTGTCCCAGATACAGAGAAATAGGGGTGGCCAGAGGGGCGGGGTGTCCCAGGCCGCATGGGCGGAAAGCAAGGGATACGTCCGCCCAAGGAAACTTCCATTTGTGGTTGAATTTTCTCCTCTTCCCTTGTCCTGGGTGGGCATTCTCCCTTTTGTGGACGGTTCTCTGAATGTCCTTCCCTTTTCCTTTCTGAGGTCCTCCAATCATTCTGCATTCCCAGGCAGGAGGCACGGAGGTCCTGGGTGATCTGGGTCCAGCAGTGACACCTGTGGCCTGGGAGCCAAGGCTGAGTGACGTAGGAAACTGGGACCTGTCTCAGGTAGATCAGGTGGGCCCCAGGACCCACCTGGCAAGGGGCTGCAGACCGACCACCCATGGGGCAGAACTGGGCTCACAGAGAGTTTGGTTGGGGCCACCCAGCTGCAAGGAGTTTCCGGTGTTTAACGTTCATCCACTTGGCTTGCTTTACCAACTTCCCTACCCGCCTGCGCTCCCTGGGCAGGTGAGTTTGAGACCCTGCAGGAAAACTCAGCGAATCAACCACAGACTTCAGGGCAAAAGACAGGTGGAATGAATGAATGGATGAATGGATTAATGCATGACCCAGCAGATCCCCTACCGCAGCCCCATCCCATGTCCCTAGCATCATGAGCTCTGTGTCGGGGGCAGAATTGGGGTGTGATTTCCTGCTCCTTACCCTGCTCCAGGACCCCCCCCCCCCACCGGGTACTACCCTCCTAACTTGGGGAGGGGAAATTCCTGGCAAAAATCAGTCATCCAGAAAGCATCCTTTCTTCCCAACCCCTCATTCTGCACCTACTGCATAATAAGATTAATAAGGGCACCTAACGCTCCCCACTTCTGGGGGCTCCCCAGACCCCTGCAGTGTTTGAGTCCCATTCTGTCATTTCCCTGCAGACCCAGGGTCAGGCTTGGGTTCCAGCCCACAGCAGTTTCTGTGCTCAGACTACAGCGGGGTCTGTGCTCGCACAGTCCTCAGGGAACCACGCCCCTGAGCCAGTGCTCGTCTGGGGAGCCTGATTTTCTGTCTCCCTGCCTACCCCTCAAGACTTCCCTGACATGCCTCCTGAGGGCCCAGAGGGTCCCCGGGGTCTGCATTACACTCTTTCCTGGGGAGCTCCCAGCTGGGGCCGGGCCACTGCTCAGACTTCAGAAGCAACCACGCCGGCCCCTCCGTGCCACCTCCAAGCTGTAGGGCGGAGGTCTGTTTATTTTGGGTTTGATGAGTAAATCATGTGGAACAAAATCAAAAGCTCGGCTGAAGTCAACACAGATGACATCTGTCACTTCCCCTAATCCCTCAGGCAGGGGGAGAGGGGTTTGGATTAATTAGGCTCTTTAAAACATTTGCCAGCAATGACTCAATGCCTTCTTTTAACGTCTAGCGAGTGAAAATAACACATTCGCCCTAGTTTTCACGTTTGAAGGGTCAGGTTTGGAGGTCCAGTGTCCGCTGTAATCCTGTCTCTTTGAAAAGGCACAGGTACCGTAGCCACTCATACTGAGTATGCCTATCATTGAAATCAAGCGTTCTTGTATCTTATGAAATGCGTCAGCTGCCATATATGGAGGCAGTCACAGACATCAGCTAAGTGACACTGTCTGGGCTAAGCTTTGCCTAATTGACGAGGGAGGCGTGCATTTGGGGTGAGAGCCTCTGGGGAGCAGGGGTGAATCCAGGGTAATTAAATGGCACACTGCTCTCTGTTTATCCGCTTAAACACGGCTGGGCTTGGGAGGATGTGCTGGGCACTCTTGTCTTGAGCTGCCCGTGTATGACCCTGACCCCTACTCAGGGGATGATCTGCCTCCCATGGCCTTGACTTTGAGAGCAAGTCAGGCACAGGGAAGATCCCGCAGTTGCAAACCCGAGAGTGAGCGTACCCTAGCCTCCTCGCTTGTCCCATCTGGTCCCCAACCCCCCACCTGGACCCTTTTCATAGTCAGCTGGGTTGTCCCTTTGCTGTCCCTGTAAAAAAAAATACTGTCCTCTGCTACCCATGAGACCTGGGAGCCCTTGGTCTTGATCCTATTCTGTTTTCTTGGAAGTGACCTGTGCTTATCCAGGCTTCCTGACGGACTCTATGGGAAGCCAACCTTCTGTATACTTCTGCAGTGAGTCCGCACAGGGGGGAAACCGGGGCAGGACAGAAAGAGCCTTGGGCTTGCAGCCAAGAGACCTGGACTTGAGAACCAGCTCTCCAGGCACTACCTGTACAGTCTGAGAGTCATCTGATGCTCTGAGCTTCTGTTTGCTCCTATTTAGAGTAAGCATAGTAACATCTTTCTTATAGAGTTGTTGTGGGCATTATTTTAATACAGAAAAAATGTGTGCCGCTCAACCCTTGCACATGGTGGTGCTTAACGAACCTTAGGCAAAAATCCGTGGCCTGAAAGTTGTACAATTAGGCCGTGGAAGGAAACAGAAGAGCTTCCCAGTCTGCAATAATAAGAAATCACTGTGTAAACCCAAACACTCTCATGGACTTGCAGAGGGCGTAAAGCTAAGTGAAATAAGTCAGACAGACAAGGATGAATACCACTTACAATTTCACTAATGTGCGGAACCCTAAAAGACAAAACAAACACAGGAACCAAAACAGAAACAGACTCATAAACCCAGGGATCGCACTGCTGGTTGCCAGAGGCGAGAGGGTGTGGGGCATGGATGAAATAGGTGAAGGGGACGAAAAGGTACAAACTTCCAGTCATGAAGCAGATCCCAGAGACGGAAAGTGCAGCAGAGAGAATATGGTCAACAATGTCGTAGTCCCGCTGTGTGCGGACACATGGGGACCACACTCATCCCGGGAGCTCTGAGCAATGGACAGACTTGTCCAATCGCTATGTTGTACGCCTGAAACTAACATAACACTGTGTGTCACCTCACAACACTTGAAAAAGTTCTGAAAGGTGTAAGCCCCTGAGAGGGTGGCTCTTTCTAGATGATCCAAAGCCAGTTGCTGAGGTTGGGGACAGGCAAGCAGAAGAGTGATCCTGCTCGAAGGACAAGAGGAAGTGGGAAAATTGTGTCCGTCCGGTGGGCTTGTGAGTCTGTAGTAAGTCCAGCGTAAGGAAAACTCTCTCTGCTGAGCCATCTCCCATGTGGGAGTGACGCTGAGGGACCCAGGGGTAACCGGGGCTGAGGACACTGAGGCACATGACTGGCCATTCCCCCAGCCTCTGGCCTTGAGATTTCCAAGCCTGAGGTCTTACCATTGTGAGGCCAGGCAGTCCCCAGCTATTTAAGCCCAGAGTCTCTCCGGAGGGAGGTCTCAACTCTCCTTCAAACCCTTTGAAGGTAGGACTGAACTAACCAAAGTTGCAACCAAATGTCCATCCAATTCAACATTTGAATCTCTCTGATTTCTTTTGCTGCCAGGCAGAGAAAGGACTCATGTGATTAGATTTAGACTCACCCAGATAATTCAGGATAATCTCCCTGTTTTAAGGTCAGCTGATCGGTAACCTTAACAACATCCGCAAAGTTCTTTTTGCCATGTAATTTGACATACGCATGGAGTAACGCCGGGGAGCAAGGGTCATGGGGCCCAAATTCTGCCTGCTACACATCCTGTTCCACAACCAGTAATTAACGGAGAAAATAAAATCCTCTTAAAATTGCATATATCCTTCCAGTCCTAATTAGTCAAATGAGAAGGGTAAATAGACACAACAATTTTCTTGACCCCTGTTCTCCTGGAGCTTCCTCCCCCTCTGACCACCTCCTAGAAAAGGTGGGAGAGACCCTGAGGGACAAGGTCCTGGCTTGCGTAGCCCGGGTGGCCACACAGAAGGCCTGTGGCTCTCCGACCCTTGTCTCTTTCACTCCTGATGATGCCTTCAACTGCCAGCACTGACTCCTTGTTGACTCTGCGCAGGGCTCGTGCGGAGTGCTGTCCGCACATCATTCTGAACTTCATCTTCCCAACAACCCCGTGAGGGTGGCATCGGTAGGAGGTGATTTGAAGGTCACCTTCTGGCACTGGAGCAGGTCTCTGCTGCACAAGGGCCCCCATCCCAAGCGGCACGTGAAAGCCACTTCCTTCCGCACGTGGCGGATCTGAGACCAGGGCAGCTAAGCCAAGCGCGGACCCTCTCCCTGCACCTTGGAGATGCTTCAGAGCCCCTGGTGCCAGCCGGTGTGCACCCGGCTGACCCATCGCTGTGCTCACTCTGGGTCAACACCCTCCTGCTACTGACCACACAGGGCAAAGGGTCCCGGCCAGACCCCCTGGTCAGGGGTTTCCAAACCATATTAGGATTGGAAAGATTTCGAAACCTTTCCAGGCAAGACCCAGAAGCTTTGGTAGGGAGTGGGGGGGTGGGTATGAGGAAGGAGCTGATCCCTACTTAACCCCCGACCTCTGACAGCAGATCGGAGAACTCTTGGCTCGAAAGATGGTGCCAGAGTGGAATAGAGAAATGACCGATGGGGACATTCTTCCCTTCAACCCTCCCCAAGGGCCCCTGGACCTCCTTCAGGAAGGTCTCATTCTTGTTGTTGATTTTTAGTTTATGACACCAGATATTTTGCTTGAAAAATATTATGAGGCTACTTACAATGACAGGTTGTGGAATGTGACAAGATAAGGGATAAATAGGGACGTGGACATGAGGGGGAAGGAAGGTGAGCACCCAGTGTGCTGGGCACTGTCAGAGGTGAGCCCAGACCGGGCTCAGAAGTTCCTAAAGCGCAGAGGTTCTAGGGTCAAATATGTTTGGGAAACACTGCTGACTTTATCCCAGCTTTGGAGACTTAACGTGCACTTCAGAACATTAAAGGGTCTGGGTTTCTTCGTGGTAAAGAATCCAATTAACTTGCTCTCCATGCCACACACACACACACACACAGCTTATTTTTTTCTGCTGTTGCCATAATGGGATGAACTGAACACACCATTTCAAACCTGCTTTCTCAATATTATATCATAAACATTTTTCCAAACCATTAAATAATTTTTTTCTCACACATATTCCTTAATAATTGCATTAGTATTTCACTTTTTTCTTTATTTATGCTGTTTTTCTTTTTCTTTTTTTTTTAACGTTTATTTTTTAGACAGAGAGAGAGATAGAGACAGAGAGAGACAGAGCATGAGCAGAGGAGGGGCAGAGAGAGAGGGAGTCATAGAATGCGAAGCAGACTCCAGGCTCTGAGCCGTCAGCACAGAGCCTGATTCAGGACTCAAACCCATGAACCACCAGATCATAACCTGAGCTGAAGTCGGACGCTTAACCGACTGAGCCACCTGGGTGCCCCAGTATTCCATATCATGATTATATGATACAATAATGTATGTCCCCAAGTCCTGTTATGTTTAGGTTGGGTCTCATTTTTTTAACCTCTAAATAGCCCTGGATGAAGAGCTTTGGAGCTAAACCCTTGCAAATATTTGTGATTATATTCTTGGGATCTATCCTTTCTAGTGGAATTTCTGGGTCAAAACGTATATAGATTTTAAGGTTCTTGATATGTACTGCTGTTGTCGAATCTTTACAATAATCTAATCTTATCCTTTTCTATTTTGAAAGAATTTTAAAGAAACAAACAAAAAAAAGCTTGCAAGAATAGCACAAGGGACTTTTTCCCTGAATCGTTTGAGTGGCTGTCGTAGCCGTGTGCCCCATCACCCGCGAGTACTTTACTGTGTGTGCTTTGTGCAAACAGGGTCATTCTCCCACGCAGCCATGGCACAGCCCTTGATGTGAGAGAAGGCGATGCATTGCTGTTCTCCAATTCACAGGCTCCTTTCAGGTTTCACAAGTTGGTCTAATAATGTCCTTGAGAGCCAAGTGGTTCAACCCAGGCCATGGGCTGCCTTTCGTTGTCCTGTCTCCTTCAATCTTCTTCATTCTGGAACAATTTCATAATCTTTCCTTGACTTTTATGACCTTAATGCTTTGAAGAGGACAAGCTAGTTATCATGTGACACCCCTCAACTTTGGTTTATCTTTCCTCATGATTAGGTTCAGACTGTTCACATCTGTCAAGAACATCACAGACCCGATGCTGAGCTCTTCTCATTGCATCCTGTCAGGTGCCAAATGATTCCATTCCATCCTGCCACTGGTGACACTGATGTCATCAGTGGTTCAGGTGGCATCTCTCCTGTAGGGATTCTCTACTGCAAGGTTCCTTTCTTCGCCTTTGTAATGAATCAGTATTTTGTGAGGAGTTACGTGAATATCCCATTTCTTTTCAAACGTTCACCTGCTCGTTTTACCAGGCGTGTGTTTTTTTTTTTTTTTTTTTTTTTTTTTTTTTTTTATTTTTGGGACAGAGAGAGACAGAGCACGAACGGGGGAGGGGCAGAGAGAGAGGGAGACACAGAATCGGAAACAGGCTCCAGGCTCCGAGCCATCAGCCCAGAGCCTGACGCGGGGCTCGAACTCACGGACCGCGAGATCGTGACCTGGCTGAAGTCGGACGCTTAACCGACTGCGCCACCCAGGCGCCCCAGGCGTGTGTTTTTTTAATGAACTACTCCTGTGGTAGTTGCCAAAAACGATGATTTCCTAATTCTATCGTATCTTCTGCGTCTGTTCGTTGGCTTTCAAATCTAAAGTGGAGCTTTCTTTTCTCCTTAGTTATTTGTGAAGTCCTATTTCATTCCATGGATTATGGTACATTACTCCTTATTTTCATGCTCAGAATGTGTCATGTTTAGCCAGTGGGAGGGAGCCTCCCTCCCTGGGCACCTATGTCCTTTTGTCCTATCCCCATCGTCAGTTTGGCAACCCTTACCTTCTGTTATAGTGAGATGTTTCTAGTCTTCCTGCCTTGAAATCAGCCATCTGTCCAGGTGGCTTTGGTATTTGACCAGGCCCCACCTAATGGCTATTATGCTGAATTATTCAGGGAACAAGGAAGGAAAGAAGAGTGGGCTATGATTATTCTTACCGAGGGTAATCATGCCAATAAGGAAAGGGGACAGTGATTTTCATTTTATTTGTACTGGTATTTAGGTTTTTTTTTCCTTAAGTGAATACACACTAATTATGAAATGGGAAAAAGTCACTTAATTTTGAAATATGATGAAGACACAAGTTAAAAGATGAAACTGTATGTGGGGGACCGTGCATATTGCGATGACAAGTTCAGTTCTGGTAACCACACCCAGGAAAGAAGCCCAGAAGGAACTTCTGGAATACCATCTATCAAGGGACTGGAAAACACAAAATAAAGTGTTCAGAAAGCAAACACAGAACGCTCAGCAATAAAAAGGACCAAAATATAATTAATATATTTTCATTATAACACATTAAAAGTTGTGGCTTTACCCTGAGAAGGTACAGGTGATTCAACATCAATCTATTCCTATCATTCGTCAAGTTTAGAGACTAAGGAGAAAAGCCATGCAGTGACCCTAGCTAATGGCAAAAAGGCTGTTTATAAAGTCGAAAGTGGAATTATTTCTAAACAGTTTAGTAAATTGTGAATAGAAAGATACTTCTTGAGTAATAGTTAACATCTATCCAAAACCCACAGCCACCGCTAATGAGGATGTATATGGGCATTTCATCTCCAAAACCAGGGACACATCCACATGTCAGGTGTTACAGAGGGCTGTCCGATTTTGTTTTGGAAACTTGAGAAACTTGACTAAAAAGTGTGAAATAAATGAGATAAATATGGGAAAGCGGGGAAACAGTTTATTTGTATGTCATGGTGTCCAGAGGTGGTGAATTAATTCAGTATGGTGACCACATACATCATGTATCTATAAAATTTAACATCTCTACTCTAGTTATAAAACATGAAAAAAAAAGCTCTATAGCCACAGATAGCTATGATAACTCAGAAGCCAGTTCCCAAACAACGTTGGTATGGTACAGAAAACCCAGAAAATTGACTGCAGTGGGAACGACTACCATGGATAAGAAGGAATGAGTGATTTCAACAGCATCATCCCTGTCCTTTAAAATGTTTCAGTCTAAATTTTTGTGGCTATAGTTCTTTTCGAGCCTTAATCTCTCACTTGCTCAGTGCCCACGTATTTACATGTTGGAGAAGATCCCGCATTCGATTTTCAAATCAGGTTGGTTGTAGAATAATCTTGAGGTTGTAAAATTTTGCTTGTCACCATGTAACTGCCACCACAGGCAACATGTAGGATGCGTGCGACCACGCTAGAAACATGGCTTGTGCCTCTTGGCAGCCAACCCTTCTCCCCGTTCCCAGCCTCTGGCACCCGCTGATTGGGTTCTGTTCCTGTTTTCCAGAATATCATATACATTGAATCGTGCGGTATGCAACCTTTCCTGTCTGCAGCTCTCACTCAGCATCGTGCTTTTGAGACTCACCCATGTTTGGTACGTATCAGCAGATCATTCCTTTCTATTGCTGAGTAGCGTTCCATCGTGTGGAGGTACCAGTGTTTACCTGTTCTCCAGATAAGGGACATTTGGGTTATTTCCATTTTTTGACAACCCTGTAAAGCTGTTACAACATCTGGGTAGGTTTTTATGTGGACATGTGTTTTCATTTCTCCTGGATGAATATTGAGCCGTGGACCTGCTTGGTCTTATGATAAATCTCAGTTTAACTTCATTAAAAACTACGCTTTGGGGCAACTGGGTGGCTCAGTAGGTTGAGCGTCCGACTTTGACTCAGGTGATGATGTCATGGTTCGTGAGTTCGAGCCCCACATCGGGCTCACTGCTGCCAGTGCAGAGGCCACTTTGGGTCCTCCGATCCCCTCTCTCTCTGCCCCTCCCTGACTCACACCCTCTCTCTCTCAAATACAAATAAACATTTTTAAAAATAACCTTTTTTTTCTTATTCTTGTCTCCGTGTTATTTTCCTTACCTTGATTATCACCTCTTCATAGTGTTTTTATTTACCCGCCTTTCCCTTCACATCAGTCCCCTGACAGTGACTAAAACCACCTCTCTCCATAGTCCTTCACTCTGGTTGCTCATCAGAGTCGCGTCTGCCATGTAGAAACTTCTATGGCTGATGCCAGTGGAATTTAGTCGGTCTGAGGGGGCAAGGGTGTTTCATCAGGAAAATGCTTCCTGTGTCATTCAGATTAGCGATCGAGGCTGAGAAGTCCTGGCTGAAGCGTATCATTTAAAATTGTGGATGCAGGGGCGCCTGGGTGGCGCCGTCGGTGAAGCGGCCGACTTCCGCCGGGTCACGATCTCGCGGTGCGTGAGTTCGAGCCCCGCGTCGGGCTCTGGGCTGACGGCTCGGAGCCCGGAGCCTGTTTCCGATTCTGTGTCTCCCTCTCTCTCTGCCCGCCCCCCCCCACCCGTTCATGCTCTGTCTCTCTCTGTCCCAAAAATAAATAAAAAACGGTGAAAAAAAAAATAAAAAAAAAAAAAATAAAATAAGATTGTGGATGCAGAGAGGGACTGAAGATGGTAAAATGACAGGAGCCGCAGGGGAGAGTGTGTGCGCGCTGCGTGTGGCCACGGGCTTAGAGACAGGTGTCTAAATGCCATGTTTAAGGTGATGGCAGCTGTGGGAATAACCCCAAACCAGGAGCACTTGCGGGGGTTGTCTATACGGGGGACGGGGCGGAGGAGGATACGGGAAGAGATTTTTTCTCTTCATTTAACACCTTTCTGTACTGTCTGAAATATTTTCGACCGTGTGAATGTGTTATTTTTATAACAATAATTTAAAATAGGAGTTTAAAGGATCAATGGCTGGTGTGGAGTGGGCGTCAGAAGGCATGCTGGCAGTGTGGGGGGCACGGTATTTGTAGGAATGAGTTCCTACTCAGACTTCCAGGGAGCGATGGAATCCAGAATCCTGAGGAGGGAAGTCTCCTCTGGGTGGGAGGGTGTGTGTGGGGCGATGGGGGGCTGTGCTTTGTGTGGGAGAACGGGGTGAAGGCTCTGGGTACTCAGAGGGGTGCTCTCAATTCTTTTCTTGTTTTTCAAAATTTTTAAATGTTTATTTATTTTTGAGAGACAGAGATGGAGTCAGAGACAGATAGAGTGCCAACAGGGGAGGGGCAGAGAGAGAGGGAGATGCAGAATCCAGGCTCTGGATGCAGAGCTCCAGGCTCTGAGCAAGAGGTCAGCACAGAGCCCAATGTGGGGCTCGAACCCACGAACCGTGAGATCATGACCTGAGCTGAAGCTGGATGCTTAACCGACTGAGCCACCCAGGTGCCCCTCCACTCTTTTCGTTCACTGGTGGGGAGGCATGGATTGAAGACTTATGGAGAAGAGGCTGGCTGTGGGTGGGTGGGTGGGTGGCGATTCAATGTCTTGGAAACAGTGAATAGAATTGACCAGATGGCTGAATTCTGGGATGTCCAGGTCCTTGGTCTAATTATTCCAGAAGCTGATGCTGAAGACAGTGAGACATTGGACCATGAGTCCTAAAGACCCCCCACCCCCCACCCCCCACCCCATCACTGTGTGAACCCTACTGAAGTCCCTTGGAGCCCCAGAGACCCATGGGAAAAGCAATTGTGGTTTTCTTAAGGATTCAGGTGTAGGATTGGGAGGATAAGCCCTATGTGTCCCCCGAACATCTTCCCTACCTTCTGGTTCTGAGATTACAGGGAGCGGCCACGGTGGTGCCTCCAAGTAACCCCGCACCCCGGCATCTTAACCTGTGTTCTGTGTTCATGTTACCATCACGTCTCTGGTTCCCCAGCAGGTGCAGAGCACCCGCAACACCTCCGGAGCGACCCCTCCTTAAGTTGTGCTCCTGGCTGCCTCACTCACTGCACCCAAGACCTAGCCCTGGTCGCCACTGTGAGAACAGGAAACAGAAGCACAGTGGGAATGGTTAGTCCCTTTCTTAGGTTTCTCAGCAGAAGTAGGGGTTCAATGTGGGAGCGAATGAATAAAGGGTTATTTGACATGTGGAGGTTTTAGTTTTTCACCCCAGAGCACTTTTTTTCCTTGTTTTACCAATGTTTTGGACGTCTGCAATAAGTAAAATACTTGAACATGTTGAGAAAATAATGAAAATGGTATAACTATCTGGATGTTTTTATAGAAAATTCGGCAAGGGAGCTCGTGCCCTTCCGGATGCGATCATGTGCACGCACAGTGGGACGGAAATGGCATTCCCAAGTTCTTGGGCAAATTTTTAAGATAAAAGCCTTATTTTGAGGGAGGGTAGGTGATGTAAAATTGTCGTGCGTGTTTGCCACAGAGTCAGAGAAATGAAAAGTAGCACGTGAATCCCATTTGCTGAGCATATGGCGACAGCTGATCTTTAGGCATCGAAAAATCTACAACTCCATCAATTTTTCTACATCTGCTCTTGCAAATCAGTGAAGCTTAAGACCAGTGTATTTGTTTATCTATAAATTCCACATAGATAATTTGAAGAATTTCTGGTTTTTAATGATTTTGCATAGGTATTTTTTTTTCTTTTTTGTCTTACCCTGCCTGTCAATCCCGTTGGAAAAATGAAGACCTCATCACTTACTGAGCGAGATCACGGTGCCGGCGGTCTGCACAAATTGCTAGACTGATGGCAGCCCTAGAGCCCCTCGTGTTATTGGAAAACATGTACACGTGTTGCATCCCTCTTGAGAAGGTTAGTTCTTAGCTACGTGACCACTGGTGTTCCTCCATAAATTCCAGATGTGGGGTTGTATGATCTGTGCTGTCATGTACAGTGAATAACATGGATGGACGCCTGGAAGGTCACATATGCTTCCCATGTGTAACGTTCACCTTCTCAGAGGCATGATGACAGCAGACAGCACTTTGATAGGGTTGGGGCAAGTTTTTTGCTTAACCCCATAAACATCCCATTTGCCTTCTCTGGCCCGAAGCCGCAGATTTAGGGCACCGCAGGCGGCTCCACGGACTTGCCTTTCCCGGTACCTTTTCCATGTCCCCGGAAGTCAACCGGTCCTCTGCCAGTGGTGACTATCCTGCCACAATCACAAGCTTGGCCTACGTGGTCGCAACGTAGCAGCCGAGCAACTGAAGCTATGGCACATCTACACGCCCAACGGCGGTGGTGGTGGCGGCGGGTGCAGGAAGATGGTTGGCATGGGTCCGATTGGCCCCCCTTTCCCACGCTAGACTATTCCAGACGATTCCAGACCTTCTCCAGGTGTGCGTCCGGGTGCTCTCCACAGGTGCGCTCCCAGCCCGCCTTTCGCAGGGCCTCTGCTTCCTTCTCTGCTTCTCCAGCTCCCTCCGCAATGAGGCTTAGAAAGGGGCAAGAAAATGTCGGTCCCCACCTCCAGGGTTGTGTTGCTACGTGTCTGTGTTCCCAGAGTCACCTTGAGCAAATTCCGCACGGCGTGACCCGCCGTTGCCCCCCGCCCCCCCACAACTCTGCATCACCCAAGGGGTGGAGGCTGGCCGCACCCAATGCCCTTTACATCCTCACAAAGGTCACCTGTCACAAGCAAGCCCAGGCACTGAGGTGCTGGTGGAGGTGTTCCCAGGGTGATGGGATTCTGCCTGCTTCTTGCTCTCGCTGGCTCTCTCCCAAAGCTTTCAGATGCGGTAAAGCGTTGGACTGTGAGTAAGTTGTTCTGCGGGAGTTCCCCAAGAGGAGCAAACATTTCTAATACATTTTAACTCGATAAACGAGCGATGTCTCGCGATACGAGTACAGCCTGACGCCGAACATCACATGGTCACACCAGAGCCAAAGGTTCTTCTCTGTCTCGCTCTCTCACTGAGCGATTGTGGTTGATCGTGCCCTGTGCTTGGATGCTTGGTCTCAGGCCGCAGCGTCTGGCAGATCAGTGATTTTTCAGAGCGTCGGAAGGGGCCACAACTGGTACTGGTGTATCTTTTGTCACTTCAAAGCACCTGTGGACAGTCCTTTGCTTTTCCATATGAGAGTAAACTTAGAAATGTTTTGCTTGGGGCGCCTGGGTGGCGCCGTCGGTTAAGCGTCCGACTTCAGCCAGGTCACCATCTCGCGGTCCGTGAGTTCGAGCCCCGCGTCGGGCTCTGGGCTGACGGCTCGGAGCCTGGAGCCTGTTTCCGATTCCGAGTCTCCCTCTCTCTCTGCCCCTCCCCCGTTCATGCTCTGTCTCTCTCTGTCCCAAAAATAAATAAAAAACGTTGAAAAAAAAATTAAAAAAAAAAAAAAAAAAAAAGAAATGTTTTGCTTCCGGGTGCCTGGGTGACTCAGTCGGGCAAGCGTCTGACTTCAGCTCAGGTCATGATCCCACGGTTCGTGGGTTCGAGCCCCGCGTCGGGCTCTGTGCTGACAGCTCGGAGCCTGCTTCGGATTCTGTCTCTCCCTCTCTCTCTGTCCCTCCCCTGCTTAAGCTCTGTCTCTCTTTCTGTCTCAAACATAAACATTAAAAAGGTTTTTTGAAAATTAAAAAGAAAAAGAAATTTTTTGCTTCATTCTAGGTCGGGCTGCCTGTGGATATAGACCCTTTCCTCGGCTGCCTTACTGCCAGTTACATCAAATACAACATATGACAAGAGTTTACTGATACTGCACTATAGTCAACGCCCGTGTGAGCGTATACAATGACCCCCGTGCAGAAAACGATTCCATTGGGCCAGTAGAGAGCAGTGATCCTGTTAGTGGTAGTGAAAGTCATCCTACACAACAACCCTCCTCTCTCTTGCCTCCCTCACACCAGCCATGAAGGTTTTCAAAGATAAGCACAGGTTAATTTGTTTATTCTTCTTTATATTTTCTATTTTCGTTGTTGTTTTATATTCTAGGACAGTTTTGCAATCATTTTTATGTGAATATTTTGGGGTTGTGGAACGAATCGTCTGAGTTTCCATGATTTCTTACGGGGCAACTCGCTTTGATGTACGAGTGCTTTGGGTTACAAGCATGTTTCTGGAACCAATTAGCTTGCAAACCAAGGCTTTACTCTATTTCTAAAATCGTCAGTCTTCGCTCTTTGTTTGTCGTTATTATTAACAGAAGAGATGGGAACTCGGGCCTTCTGGCCAGCTTGGCCTGATATGAACTCTCGGCACTAGGCCACAGGGTCTAGATACCAGGCCTTACGAGGGCCAGCTGGGGACCAGCCCTCTCTGTATCTGCAGCCTCCCGGTGGCACCCTGAAAAATCCTCCTCCTGCAGAAGTGTGCTTGTGGTCCAGCCGCACACCTGCTGTGGTTGAAGCTGCAAGCCGAGAGAACAGGTGGGAAAGACTATCTCCCTACGGTTTTCCCTCCCGGAAGACACCCTCAGGTGTTTGGGAACTGGCCGTGGGAAAAAAGACAGCCAAGCTGCACACCACACATTCCCTCCTGGACTTTATTGCCCATGAACTAACACGCAGTCGGTTGTGTGTCTGGCTGACAGCGCCTAGAGGCCAAGGTGATGGCCCAGCTTGCACTCAGTGTTTGTCCTTCCTGGCTTGGGAGGTGCAGACGCTGTTGCCCAAGCCCTTTGCCGCTGCTTTATTGTGCCCTTAAGTACACAATTGCCGATTTTGTGAGCGTGACTGAGGATACCAGCGCTAGTCTCTGCTAAACCACTTTTTAAACTTCCTGGCGATCTTTATTCTCCAACGGCTGGTGTCATTCGATCCTGCCAGGCCCAGCTTTGCACTCCTAATCCCCCTTGTTTACAGTGAGTTTAATCTCTGTCGTACTTAGCCTTTAGCTGGACAAATCCCCCCCCTCTCCGGGTCCCACCATATGACCACATCAGTTAGGTCCATGACAGGGGTTTTAAATGTGTCTATCTCTTGAAAGAACAGACCTTTTTCAAAGCTTTAAACCTTTCCCCGTAAACAATCTATAAGGGCGTCAGAGGCCGGAGAGATAGGGGACCACCCTCGTGTAGGATAAACCAAGTTTTCAGAAGGAAAATGAGTCGGCTTCTCCAGGCAGTGTGTGCCTATGAAGGGACTCAGAACAGCTTTATAATAGTTTTCTACTTAAGAAAGGAAGAGAAATTTGATCCACGTGACTCACAGATTACTATTTACAGTCCCCACTCTGGAGTGCTCTGTCCCAGCTTGGGGACACCCGAATCTGTGCATGTCTGAGGCCACGTAGAGGGGCTGGGGGCCACCAGAGCCGGTGGTCCACAAACACGGCCAAAGATGCTGGGGTGACTCCTGGCGGAAGACAAGGAACTCCTTGTTTATTTTTGTATTTATTGGTCCAAAAGCACAGCTGTCTTTACACTGGGGACCTGGATTTGGCTCAACCCACCAAGACTTTTTAAAAGGCGTAGTAAAATATATGCGACATTTTACCACGGAAGCCACTTTAAGTATACCGTTCGGTGGCGTCGAGCACATTCCAGTGTCCCGCAGCCATCAGCACTGTCCGCCTCCAGGACATTTTCGTCGTCCCCAACTGAAACTCTGCACCCCTTAAACGCTAACTCCCCAGCCGCGGGCCCCCAGCCCTGGAGCCCAGCATTCTGCTGTCTGACTCATGAATCTGCAGGGACCTCATATTGGTAAAATCAAACAGCATTTGTCCTTTGCGACTGGCTTATTTCACTTAGCATAGCGTCTTCAAGGTTCACCCGAGTCCTAGCCGGTGTCAGGATGTCCGACCTCTGTTTTAGGCTGGATAACATTCCCCTGTGTGTAGACACTACACACAGTGAATGAATGTTTACTCATTCATCGATCAGCGGACCCTTGGGTTGTTTTCACCTTTGGCTGTTGTGAACGATGATGCCGTAAACGTGGGTGTGCAAATGTTTGTTTGAGTCCGTGCTCTCACTTCTTTGGGGGATGGGCCCAGCAGCGGACTTGCTGGATCGTAGGGTAATTCTAGGTGAAGATTTTGGAAGGACCACCACACTGGCCGCATCATTTTACATTCCTGCCAACCGTGCGGGCATTAAGTGTTCCGATACCTGCACATCTTTGCCTTTGCCTCTCAGTTCCGTGCTGTGTGTGTGCTGTTTCAAAATAAGTTATCCTCATGGTACAAAGTGGTATCTCATTGTGGTTTTGATCTGTCTTTCCCTGACTAGCGATTTTGGGCATCTTTTTATGTGCGTATTGGCCTTTGTGTAGTGTGTGTGAGTGTGTGTGTGTGTGTGTGCATTTAAGCCCTCTGCCCATTTCCGAACTGGGGTGCTGTCTTGGCGGATGACGAGTGTGGGAGTTCTCTAGGTATCCTACATGTCCGTCCCTTATCAGATGTGATTTGCAGATATTTCCTCCCGTTCCATGGGCTGCTTTTCGCTCCCTTGCTAACGCCCCTTCATAATGCCCCGCCGACTGTTAATTAGTATGTTCGAGACTATGTGGCCTCTGCGTGGAGCACAAGAAAGTTATGGGGCAAAGTGTAACCCATCAGTGACCTGGATCCCTGACCACGGTGTGGGGGGAGCAGGCAGACTTCAGGGTTACATACCAGACCTCTCGGGATAGAAAAGGGAAGCTGGCAGACAAATCCTGGCGTTATTTTTAATAATCATGTGTGTGCGGGCTGCCTCCCTTACTAGGCTGGGAGGCAGCGACCCGCCCTTGGCATCTTGGAAGCCCAGCGCCCACCCCCGGGGGCCTCTCCCAGTTCTGTCCGGGGAATGAGCCCACAGACCCCAGTGTCACAGGACTAAACTGCCACGGCACATGCAGCCTATGGGCCTGTAGATCTGTGACCTCGTATCTAGCCATTAACCCCAGGTCCTGGCTGCAGCTTGCCCTCTGGGGCTATTTAATACTCACACCGAAATTAGAAGCCACGAAGGTCATGGGTTACACAAGAAAGAATCCCTATCTGAGCCAGAAACCTGAATCGTTTCCTTAAGTAATGCCTTCCAGACATCTCCTGCCCTCTGTGCCTCCTTGCATTTTAGACCCCAACTCTTGAGGTTAACCTGCGGGACCGCCCCATCCCAGCCTCTGGCCTGAACTGTCTACGGTGGTGGACACAACATTGAGCTCTGGAGGGAAATCGGCTGTCCCCGCAGGCGCTAGCCCATCCGCTCTGCAGGCCGCCTCTGAGACTTGGGGCATCCCTCCTCCTCTTTGGCTGCTGCTTCCCAGGCATGCTCACAGCTGGCTCCGGGCTCTGAGCTGAGCATCTTGAATCCAGAACGCCTCCTTCTTTGTCTCCTCCGGGCCTGGAGTCTGCTGACAATACAGAAATGCAAATATTACGCATTTGCATGTTAACACAGAAGCTTTTCCCTCCGTGCTGCACCACATTATGGAAAACCGGGTTTTGCCTCTGGATAGGTTTGGCTCAGGTTGAGGCAGGAACAGGGCACATGATCGCACACAGGAAGTGGTCTAGCATGGGGTGTGCTTGTCACCTCATTCCCTGGAGTGCTCCAGGCTTTGGAGATGACTCCTGCCTGCCTTTAGAGTCAAAGGACCAGCGTCAGGCCACCACCCCCCACTCCCCACCCCCCAGGGAAGGGAGGGAGCTGAGTGCTGAGTGCTCTTCCAGAGTAGTTCTTCTCAGCGGATGCCAGTCCCAGCTCTGCACCCGGGCAGATCGTGTCAGCCTTCCCATCTGGATGGGGCCCTAGGCCTTCTCCCTGCACCACCCGAGAGTTCTTGCTGCAAAACACCGGCCCCCTCAAAGAGTGTTCTCCCACCGCTCTGTAGCGTGAGAAATGATTGTGGCTTCTGAAGTCATTTTGCATCCCAGATAAGCAGATGCTGGCCAGAGAGAGGCCGAGGAGCGGTTTCTCCGGGAGGAAGAGCTTCGGCCGGGGCCCAGAGGACCAGGCAGGGCCCAGAGGAATGTAGAGGGGCTCCTGACGGAGTCGTCAGCAAATGCTGGGTTTTGGGGGGAAGGAGCTCCATGGTGGGGTCCTGAGAGCTAAGGGGGTGGGGGGGGAGCACAAAATGGGGATATTAGACAGGGGTCTGAGATCCAGCATCTGTCCTGTGGGCAAAGAAAAATTTCTGCAGCAGTGAGCTGGGAGTGAGTGCATTAACCACAAAGTGCTGAGGGGCAGGAAATCAGAAAAAGATAGCAGCTGGGAGCTCAGACGGCCAGCCCGAGGGCTTAGACGGTTGGGTAAGCATTTGTGTCTGTGTGACTTGACAGGGTCCCTACGTATCTCTGTCAGGGACCCAGTGTGCCATGAGGGTGAAGCCGCCTGAGCCACCCAGGCACCCCTCCTGCATTGTTACCATAAACACTTTCCGCACGGGAGAGGCAAAGGACCCCTTCAATCTGAACGAGAGCTCTTGAGTTAAGTGCCCGGCCCTGGTGGGTCAGCTGTGGCCAGGTGGCCAGTGCCCGCCCCTTCAGTGCCCCTGTGGATGGGGGGGGCGGGGACCAGGGTGTCACTGGAGTGGGGAGGTGACTCGGGGTCCCTGGAGGTGGCTGGTCTGGTGAGGGGTTAGGAAGACACCCTTTTCTGGGCCCAGAGAAGCCTTGCTGGCTATTCGAGGCCACTTAGGACAGGAAGCAGAGAGGGCCAACTGCTTCCTGGGGAGAAAGTCAGAGAGAGGTCGGCCACCCAAACATCAGCCTTTCGAAAACACTTAGGAGACCCCGGGGCTTGCTTTCTTTTTCTAAGTTTACTCATTTATTTTGAGAGATAGACAGAGGGCACAAGTGGGGGAGGGACAGACAGAGAGGGAGAGAGAGCGAATCCTAAGCAGGCACAGAGCCTGACCCGGGGCTCCATCCCATTAACCATGAGATCATGACCTGAGCTGAAATCAAGAGTCGGACGCCCCACCGACTGAGCCACCCAGGCGCCCTGAGACCCTGTACTTTCCAGAGAGGCTCTGACGATTTTGGGGTGGCTGCCGAGAAAAAGCAGGGCCAGGACCATGTGCAGTTGAATGAGGTCCTGTCGAGTTTGCTCAAACTTGTCAGAGCGGTGCAATGGTGGGGTGTTTCCGCCGAGGGGGTGGGAGGCACTCAGGCCAGCACGGGGTCCCAGCTGTGGGCGGACAGCTGTGACTGTGTCTTCTCCCCGACAGGATTCCTCCCTGAGGCTGAACGCCACGGCCCGTTCCACACTCGCCTCAGTAGCTTGTGCCCTGAGCACACTTCTCCTTGTCACCCCAGCCTGTGGCCACAGGCTTTGCAGGCATCCAGGAGGGGCAGCTACCCCCAGGGGAGCACGTACCAGCCCTTGCTCGCTCTTTCTCCATCTGGCTCCTCTGCGGACCCCCAAGCTGCCCTCGCGGAATCGAGACCATCCTTCCCGAGACAGCTGTGACCGGGGACATGGCCCCGTCCCCAAAGTTAGACGTTCTCTTCCCCGTTGACATCACGATCCATGGCTGTGCCGCCTAGATCTGGAGTGTGGTGGTGATGGAGTGGGGAGCGTTGGTTCTGATTTACGTTTCTTGCAACTTAGGACGTTCAGGATCTATGTTCTGTTGTATCGACAAGTGAAAATGGAAAACTCCAATGTTTTTCTTATTGTAGATGAGATACACGCTCGTTGAAGCTGTTTGGAAAATACGGAGGAGTGTAAATAGGAAAATTAAAGTCGGTTGTAAAATCACAATTGCTGCTGAGATTTTGATGCATTTCACGTGGCCGTTCAGAGAGAGACTGTTGCAGTCGAATGCGTGCCTGGAGGTCTTGTGAAAATCCAGATTCCACGGGCGCCTGGGTGGCTCCGTCGGTGCAGCGTCTGATTCTTGATTTCGGCCTAGGTCGTCATCTCACCGTTTGTGGGATCGAGCCCCGCGTTGGGCTCTGCATTGGGCGTGGAGCCTGCTTGGGATTCTCTCTCTCCCTCTCTCTCTCTCTCTCTCTGCCTTTCCCCCGATCACATGCGGTCGCTCTAAAATAAAATCAAAGAAGTTAAAAAAAAAAAAAAAAAGAAGAAGAAGAAGAAAAGACAAACGAGATTCTGATTCGGAAGGTTTAGGGTGAGGCGGGGATCCCACAGGTTTGAGACTCGGGGCACACCGATGCTGTGGGTGGGAGGCCTGGGGGTTGAGCCTCAGTTTTCTCATCTGTGAAAAGGGGTAGCCTCTACCATGGAGAGACATTGTAAAGAATAAATGAGGTCAAGCATGCCAAGATTTCTGCTGTTGCCTTGGTGCACAGCAAGTGCTCAATACATTGTAACGAAAGTAAAGCTAAATGGAGTCTCTCCCAGAACGCTGTAGTTTGCACACACAGCTTAACATCCTGCTTGCTCTCACTTGACGTCATATGGGGAACATTTTTTCAGCATTGAAAATTCTCTGAAGGGGCGCCTGGGTGGCGCAGTCGGTTAAGCGTCCGACTTCAGCCAGGTCACGATCTCGCGGTCCGTGAGTTCGAGCCCCGCGTCAGGCTCTGGGCTGATGGCTCGGAGCCTGTTTCCGATTCTGTGTCTCCCTCTCTCTCTGCCCCTCCCCCGTTCATGCTCTGTCTCTCTCTGTCCCAAAAATAAATAAAAAACGTTGAAAAAAAAAAAAAAAAAAAAAAGAAAATTCTCTGAAAACATAATTTTTAATAGCTGTATTTTAATGGCCCCCACGGTGTTGATGGGCCATAATTTATTTGAGCATTAAAATGTGGAAATAATTGATTACTCCTGTATATCTTATAATCCAGTGAGGTCCTATTAACATAGTAGCTATTTTATAGGAGAGGAGAGTTCTGAATTTTTTTTGTTTTAATGCGTGTTTTGCTTTCCTCTGGAAAACAAGGGTTTCAAGGCATTTTGAGAGGACAGTTGTAGCAATTTATACACCCTCAGGCAAGGGTGTTTTTCTTGTTTTGTTTTCAAGTTCTGAGGGTTCTTTGCATCCTATGGGCTCTTGACAACAATGAGAGGAAGACAGTTATATTACCCGAAAACCCCCAAAACCAAAACCCAAACTTTATAGACCTACAACACTAAGTAAAGTTAGGGATTTCTTTCTAGTCAGAAAGGATATTTCATGGCTTTGCTTCTAGTGATGGAGGAAATAACTATTAAGATTTGGGGGGAGGATCTCGACATTTTAAGAAAGAATTCAAACATTTTAGGATCCTTTTGCCCATGGCGGGGGTTGCTGGTGGTGGTGGGTTTTGGTCAGTTTCATAGCCAATAATCCATTTGCAAAGACGTTTCGTGGCATTTACATCAACCCTCGAGAACGGTGTCTCTTTGGAATGCAGCTTGGGTGTTTGACGGGGCCCCTCTCTTCACGGGTCCACAGGAGCTGGCTTGGAGGGAACTATACATGTGGTGTCCCTTCAAAGGGACACCACCCAGCGGATGTCCCAGCCAGACGCAGCTCCGGAGTGACTGCCATGGGGATCCGCACAGACCCTCACCTGCGGTGGAACAGTTTTCTGACGACTCGGAAAGCTCTCACTGATGGCAGGCTTTGCTTGTAGCTGAGGATAAATGTTGATTGTCTTTAACGAGGATTTTGTGGACTGTGAACTGGGCAGTGGGGAGGTGGCTTGTGGTCTCCATTCATTTTCCCTCTGGACAGCAAGGGTACTTGAGGCTGGGACCACTAGACCCCCTTTCTTCTGGGACTGGTGGCTGGCAGGTGTGAATTAGGCATCCCGAAAGTCCCTGTGTGTGTGGGGGGGGGGGAGATGTCACCCCTCCAAATTCCGTTGTGCCCTAGCTGCTTGCGTCTCCTCACACACGGGCACAAAGTACACCTAAGCGTGAACAGCCAGCATCCAACATCCACACGCATTTAGCAGGTGCTCTGAATCCCCGACCTTCTTGTTAAACCCTAAATCCACCCCAGTAGGGCCCCTCTGCTGGGTTGCCTTCTGGGGGAATGGGTCACGGACTGAGCCAGGCTGCGGGCTTCCAGCATGTTCGGGGTCTATGCACAGCAGCCTGCGTGTCCCTCCAGATTCCTGCAGGGACCAAAGAGGTACTCGGCTTTCTCCTCTCTCTCGCTGACATTCAGGAGACGTCCGTGTTTCCCACTCAGATGGTCCTCGGAAATAAGTTGTCCTTCAGCTTCTTTAACTCCGACAGACCCCGTGACGTCTTCATCTACCTGATGCTATTTATGTTTCCTCAGTGATCATGTTTATCCTAAGCAGCGTTGCCAGGAAAAATATTGTTGCATTGATCGTAACATCTGTTCACATGAAATCTGATATTCACGTTCTCCCTGTCCTGTTCTCTGCCAGCCAGTATGTGTTCATGTGCCCCCGGGACAGTCACACCCACATCTGCAACCAGCCGAAGTTGTTTTTCACCTTCACGGTGTTTGTTGTTTTCTGAAGTAACACGTGCTTGCTTTCACACCTTGCAATGGTCCCAAAACACAGTCGCAAAGGAAAGGTTCTCCACTCTTTCTCTGGGCACTTCCCCTCTGCAGGACCCTCTCCGGTGGGGTATTCTGGAAGGGTGTCTGCTCCTCCCAGACATTGACAGCTTGCCAGGACTGTGGAAATTTGACATCCCTGCTCTCTGAGAAGCAGAGCGTGTTTCTTGGTGGACGAGATGACCAACAAACCACAGTCATGCTTGTCTACTTGGGAGGGGTAAACCGTCCGCACCAGGGGAAGCAGGCTCGGGCACCCGTCTGCCCGGCCCCCCAGTGTGGGACACCGGGGTTCCTCTCAGGGGCACCCCGGGCAGGTCCCTCGAGGGGGGGAAGAAGGCTGCACCCCATGCCTGAAAGCAACCTCCCAACAAAAGGGCCGTTGTGTGTGTGGGGGGGAGGGAGGGGGTGAGTGGCAGTGGCCACGTTACATAGGCCACCATGCATCCCGGGCAAGGAGAGTGACTTATAGGCATCGTGATCTGGTCCTGTGACCTGGATGAGAATGGACCCTTGTTCAGTGTCATGTGGCCGTCCTCAAACCGCGGCTCTGCGAGAAAGGACAGTGCTTGTCCCCATGGCAGGCTCTGAGACATCCAAGGAGCAAGTCCCAGGTAGGAAGGAGCCAGGTCACAAACACACAGGGGCACTTTGCTGTTGGGCTGTTGGCTGTTCCTCCAGTCACAGAAGGACCCACGCTCACAGCCGTCTGAGTCAGGAAACATGGTTTTTGTCCACAGAGCGGTAGTCCTCTTAACCCGCCGAAGGTGGTTTTATAAGAGGGTTGGCACAAGAGCATCTTTAAAAATTATCAACATGAGCCATATCACGCCTAAAAAAAAAAAAAAAACGTTGATCTTTGTCTCCCTCCATGGAAGATGTTGGTTATGGAAAACACGATCTTCCTTTTTAGGAACGGCTCTGTCATGCAAATGAACCCCAGAGCTGCTCTCCCCCGAAATTGCCTTTCCATATTTACCCAGAGGTCTATGTATGGGAAGGACTCTGAAAAGCAAAGGGAAGAGCTGAAACCTTATCATACATTTTCAACAATTTTTTTAAATTTTTAGTTGAGATCAAAGTTACCGTATTAACCATTTTAGAACCTAGACCATTAACCATTAGACCATTAGACCATTAACCTAACCATACCTAACCTAACCATTTAGAACCTAGACCATTAACCATTAGACCATCAGACCATTAACCTAACCAGTAACCTAGAACTGTTTTAATCTTCCCAGACTGGGACTTGGGACCAACTAAGCAACTCCCCATGTCCCCATCCCCGCCCCCCAGCCCCGGTGACACCATCGTACTTTGTGTGTCTGTAAATTTGACTCCGCTGAGTCCTTCGTGTCAATGGAATCATGAACTATTTTGTGGCTGCCTTATTTCACTTACCACGACAACTTCCGGATTCATCCCTCTGGAGGCGTGTCTCAGCATTTCTTTCCTTGTAAAGGTTGAATCGTATCCCATTGTATGGATGGACCACATTTTGCTTATTCATTTCTCTGTCAGCGGACACTCGTGTTGCTTCCACCATTGGGCGGTTGTGAACAAAGCTTTTACGAACACGGGTGTGCAAACGCCTCTCAGAGACCTTGCTTTTCATTGTTGGGGGTGCCTCTCTAGAAGTGGAATTGCTTGGATCGTATGATAACTCTGTTTTTAATTTTTTGAGGAAACCCCATATTGTTTTCCAAAGTGGCAGTGCCATTTTATGTTCCCACCAACAATGCACAAGGTGTCCAATGTCTCCATGTCCTAGGCGACACTTGTTTTCAATTTTCTGATAGCAGCCATCCAAATGGGTGTAAGGTGATACCTCGCTGTGGTCTTAATTTGTACTTCTCTCATGATTAGTGATGTTCAGCATCCTTTCGTCTGCTTATTCATGTGCATTTATGTATCTTCTTTGGAGGAATGTCTATTCAAGTCCTTTGCTCATTTTTAATTAGGTTGCTTTTTCTTGTTGTTGTTGACTTGTAGGAATTCTTTAGATATTCTGTATACTAACCCATATCAGATATATAAATTGCAAATATGTTCTCCAATTCTGTAAGGTGCCTTTTCGCTCTGCTGATTGCATCCTTCGATGCACAGAAGTTTGTTTCATGTAGTCTAATTTATCTGTTTTTTCTTGGGTCGCCTATCATACAATTTTTAGGATAAAAACTTCTTTTGGTCAAAATATCAAAGGACCAGACAGAAATGAGAAAGCATCTCGTGATAACAGATTTCCTGTGACTTCTGGAGGTTGCCCGTGAAACTGAGAAGTTGCCGTGTGGTAGATGAGGGGAAGTCATGTCGGTCTGACTCTCCGAGGGATGAACAGCCTTCAGCTAACATACCCTTCATACCACGCAATCCACACAGTGCGGTGACCGCAACAGCCCTGAGCTCAGCTATGGAGATTTAAGGGAGCAAATGCCCTCTTGTTTCAGAACCACGGACTCTTGGTCAACTGGGGAACATGGCCCTGTTTGTTACATGTCACTTCCGTACATCTGTAAACACACACACACACACACACACACACACACCACATATACACCATGCACACAGACACATGCACAAACGCACCACAAACCACACATTTACCACACACAGATATATACACACGCATACACATGCACGCATGTTCAGGTATAGATTATCTCCGAATCTTCTGTTCTTCTGGTGCAAATATGACCAACTCTCCCTGGCTGTAATTATCATTAAATGTTTGGAAGTCATATCTTGTGCGCTATACATGTTATGTTTTCTTTTTTTTTTTTTCTTTTTCTTTTTTTTTTTCTTCAACGTTTTTTATTTATTTTTTTCGGGACAGAGAGAGACAGAGCATGAACGGGGGAGGGGCAGAGAGAGAGGGAGACACAGAATGGGAAACAGGCTCCAGGCTCCGAGCCATCAGCCCAGAGCCGGACGCGGGGCTCGAACTCACGGACCGCGAGATCGTGACCTGGCTGAAGTCGGACGCTTAACCGACTGCGCCACCCAGGCGCCCCGTTATGTTTTCCATCAAAACAGAAATCCCATCCGAGACTGAGGCTCTACTTCCCAAAGGCACATTAGTACACTTTCGGAGACGTAACTAGTTTTTGGTCCGTGCCACAGGGAAAGGATGTTCACAGACTCACTGAAGGGTTGCCTGTGTCTGGGCCCCCCTCTCGCTCTTTCTCCTGGTACCGAAGAACTGGTGTTCTTCTGAGGCCTGGAGCTCCATGTCGGGCACCTCTCAAGCTGAGGCGACCTCTGCCCCGAGAACCTGGCTGGCCACAGACCCCAAGGTTCAGCATGTCAGCATGAGAACGGTGTCCCCGTCCGTCCCGGGTGCTCTCTGCAGAGCAGAAGAACCGGTTTTGTCCAGATAGCAGAAACAGGGCAGTAAATGGAGTGTGGCTGCTGGCTTATTACAAGGGCGGTGTTTCCAGCATTTAGCCCCGTTTCTTACCTTCGCTCTTTGCATTTGATCAGCTTGCACACAGAGCCATTCTCACGCTCGCTAAAGACTGTCGTCTTTTTTTATTTATTTTTTTTATTTTTTACCTCTCGTGAGAAAGCAAGCAGGAGGTTCAAGAGCTGCCGTAGAAATACTGATCGCCAGTAACTCTTTACGGGGCAGTCACTTTCCCCCCACTTCCCACGTCTCTTGCATTACTCATTTCATCATTTTCTAGGAGCTCCGAACACATTCTTTCCTGGAATTCACGCTGCATTAGGATTCCGGGTACAAACATGTTTTATATTTGATAAGGAGGGGGCCCATGCAGCTCTCCAAAGCCACTGGTCAGGAGCTGAAATCACAGCCAGGAAGAACAAGTCCCAGAAGAAGCAGAAATACCCTGCACATGCCCTTTGTCTCTGACGTAATTGATTTTTAAAGCAATGCAATTACAAAGAAACATCGGTACGTTTTGCAGCGACCCATGCCTTAAGCTGCATGGGTGGTACCCGTGACTATTTGGCCTTAGGTATTGTTGACACATCACTTGACCCTGTCATTCTGAGACCGATGCTGCCAGAGCCAGAGTTTCCACTGAGAAGTCTGGCCAATGGGACCCAGATTTTCCAGATAATGTCCATTTCATCCATCCATCCACACATTCACTCGACGCATATATCCCAAACTCTCATTACAGACAAAGCACCAAAAAAAAACGGTATTTTTTTTTTTAACAGAAACATGTGGTAATTAAGTCAAATGCCAAAACCAAAGCAACTACTAGGCAAAAATCATTGGCACTCTTGCTCTGAAGAAACAGACCGTATGCATGGGAATTGCGAGGGTGGGGAGTGGGGAGGTGACTGCTGGCCTTCATGCCCCGCAGAGACTGGGAGAGACTAGCTGTCACTTGTGGGCATTAACGGTCCAGCTCTCGGCCTGGGGATTGTAGAATCTGATTTTTTTTTTTTTTTTTTTTTTTTTTTTTTTTTTATGAGATGGAGTCAAAAGGGTCTGAGTCCCATTCTGAGTCAGCAGTTGCTTGTCAGTTGTGGGTGATGAGGGTTTCCTGAAGGAGAATGCATGAAAAACCGACACGGCAGCTAACATTTTAATTCCGACAATATTGGTTGGTTGCACATGATAAATTGGATCCCTACTCTGAAGACACGCAGAGTCCAGGGTGGACAGCTACTAACCCTGGGTGACATATCACCTCTAGAGCTAATGCTGAGCAATTTGGAAACCAACATAAGCCGGATGCATTCGATCTCTCCGCTGCCTTCGTGTGTTCTCCCTCCGTGGAGCTGCCCGGATCATTTTGTGCCTTTGTGGGTGACGAGGCCCTCCAGTGTTAGCACGTTGGGGTGCTGGCTGCTCCCTAGCTCTCTGCTGACAGGTGGATGCAGTCAGCTCCTGACATAGGGGGAACCGTCTGGATAAAAGCCACCAAGAACCCAAAGAGTCTTCACACTGGGTAGTGCTGTAGGGACTGTCCAGTCCCACCACTGAGGTCACACAGCCAGTGAGGCGGTCACCAGCCTTTTAAGCTGAGCCTTAGGGCTCAGCTATGGCAAAGCAGGAAAAAGGGAATGTATTGAAACACACATTTGCTCTTAAAGCTTCTCCCGTGGAAGTCATATGTGCCCCTGTGGTCACATTTCATTTGCCAGAGTAAGTCGCATGGCCACAGCTAACTTCAGAAAGGGTGGAGAAGTGAAATCCTAATACGGCCCTCAAAAACCAAGAACTGGGGACACTTGGTGAATGTCAGGGATGTCTGGCACAGTGCTTTGGTCCTTGGCTTGCCTGGCCTGTTTCTAAACTTTCCAGTTCTGCAGACCATCAGATAAGATTCCTCCAGCTGCAACAGACACAACTAAGAAGAAATGAGTTTATTGGCTTATATGGCCAAAAGTTCCAGTGGTTGCTAAATCTACCTTTAGGGGAAACTGGTTGCAGACAGGCAGGCAATGTTGACAGAAGTTGGTCTCCATCTGTTGGTTCTGCTTTCGTCGGTGCTGGTTTTGTTCTCAGACAGAGTCTCCCAAAGGTGGAAGCCCCAGGCTGGGAGCAGACAGGGGTGCACCCTTTCCCAGCAATCTCAGCCAACTTCTTGGGCTGGGATTCAAGTTGGTTGGCTGGTTCGAATCATGTGCCACACATCCTAAGTTAGTTCGCTGGCTGGCCGGGCCTATTTTATGGCCCTTGTCCAAGAGCCAAGGGTGGGCCAGCCTTGCATGAACTACCTGGTCTAAGAGTAGGGGTGGGGTGTTTCCAGAAAAGAAGTCAATGGCCTTCAACCTAAATAGGGGGAATTGAGTGTGGGGCAGATGGAAATACGTGACGTCCTCCACAGACGTTGCTCTCAGGCCACAAATAACGTTTATCTCTCAGGCCACAAATAACTCATGCAGCCCCCATGTGTGCACCAGCCCTTGTTGTCATGGCCCCCCTTCCACCAGAAGCCAGCTCTGATTTTCTCTGGGCTGCCCTTGGTGGCAGTCACAGAAGCAAAGTGGCCCGAGCTCATCGTATCCTGGACAGCAGTGGGGGACCAAGAACCTAATGGTGATCTTTCCTTATTTCGGTCCGGCCAATGCACCTTCTCAGGCCATCAGCAACCAGAATCGAAGACAAGCTTCGAGTCTTGTGGAAAACTAAGTCCAAGAAGATTAAAAAAAAAAAAAAAAACTCTATGAAAAACTCATGCCCCCCCCCCCCCCCCCACCCATCTTCTAGCATTGTAGATGGAGACAGGATTCTACTTTGAGCCACTGTAAAGGTATCCAGACAATCAGGACAGAGAGGTCAATGCTGGCCCAGCTTTAGCCAGCTACACCTACGTGGTGGTTATTTCTGTAAAGCTCGTGGCCCATGTGAAAAGTCTGACTTAGCACATTCTATAAAAAGAGGAAGATGAGGCATCTCCTCCAACCACAGACCTCTGAGCTGGATCCATGGCAAGAATTTAGAAATGACTGTTAAGTACATGGTTTATAAGCCCCTGGAGACAGAAGGTGATCATTTGAAGTCAGTGGGAGTTCAGTGAGGGCCAATCACGCAAGATTAGTTTCACTTCCTTGTTTTGACAAGGAAATTGGACTCACAGAGCTGAGGCCTTCTGTACACATAATGTATCTGGATCAAAACAGCATTTTTGGAAGTTTCTCATGATATCCTTGGATATCTCATGTCTCATGTCTATATAGACATGAGATATTCTCATGTCTAAGCTGGGGGATCACACTGGATTGGTAAGGGATTAGTGGCTCTACCAAAATGGGGCTCAAATGGGTGGGCAGCCCCCGGCTTTCCACAGGGCTCTTACTCATCCTGTATTGTGAAGTATTTCCGTCTATAATTTAGACGACATTGATGGCACACTGAGTACTATTATTAATAATATGAATATTTCTTGTTAATGGGAATAACGACAGCAATGGCACAATTGTCACCGACAATTATTGAGTGCTTGCTGTGTTCCAGGCACGGGTCCCGAGGCATCATGTGGATTATGTTATTAATGCCCCAGAATCCAGTAAGGTAGTAACTATGATTTTTACCGAGGAAACAAAGGCTGTCAGTGGGGGGAAAGTAATTTGGGAAAAGGCAATTTAGCCCATCTGACCCCAAGCAGTTACATCCTGGTGCCCACGGCAGGAGGGGGTGGGGGTGGGGAGGATGGTTGATTTTGTTTTGTTTCCAAGGGGGTTCCCATCCAAGGGAGGGGGCTCAGCAGCTAGAGTCTCACTGCAGAAGCCCTGCCCTCAGCAGCCTTCCTCTGGGAGCGATCATCTTGATCCTGGGGAAAGTCTGCCTGGTTTTAGGAAGAGTGTCAACCACGGCCTAAGGGGAAAGTGATCCCAGCCCAGGACCTGGGAGGCCCAGGACCTCACTTGGCATGAGGTGAGCAGGTGTCAGGACAGCAAGGGTATTGATGCAGGCTGAGCATTCATGGGCGGCACAAGGAAAGGACCCCAAATGGGGAGAAGGCACCTGGGACGCCCACAACTGGAGGATACTGGAAGACGCTGGGTTTGGGCAGTCAGGGTAATTCCTGGAGCCACACCCTGATGACGGGATGGTGCAGTTTTGTGTTTCAATGTTCATCGTTCCCTTTTACGAGAGAGAAAACAATTGCAAATACTAAATTAGGTCAATGAGTATTCATTCGTACTTGGAAAGAAATCACAACAAATCACCCATTTTGAAAAGCTGACGTATAACACATAAGTTACAAAATCCAGAAAAATGATCCTGTTTTCTGTCATTTGGGATCACAGTTAATGTTTGTACTAAGTGCCTAACCACTGTCTATAATACTTCTCCCTTACATTTGGCTGTACATCCTTCGATCAAATCTGTATTCGACAATAATTTTGACTTACTATTTCTATAGAGAGACTAGATAATCAGGTTAGTCCTTCCCTTGGCAAGATTGGTCAAAACAGTGTTATGTTTTTGCTGATCTAGAAATGTTTCCTTTGGTTTCACGACCCGTTATTGGTAACAGGTAATGCTAAGGAGCAGATATTGAAAACTCAGGTGAACGTGTAGAATTTGGAAAAGTGTCTGTCAAAATTCTTTCCTGTATGATTTCAGGGCGTTTCCACGTCTCTAGTAGAGGGGCCGCCTCTCGATACTCTTTGTATCTATGACACTGGTAACCAGTTGGTCAAAGTCCAGATGTGAGCAAGCTGGATGGGCAGCTGAGGGACGGAGCGGGGCGGGGGGGTGGGGGGCGTGGATTCCCGGAAGTTTATTCCTTAACACACGGAAGTGGACACAAACCACAGGAAGAGAGCTCATGAACACCAAACAAATCACTTTCCCAACTCAACATCCCCTTAAATGGATCCTCCAGATGTGCCTGGCCCCTCCAACACCAGCAGCAGCGTGGAGGAGACCAAGAATGGATGGAAGGATCAACGGGTCTGAGCGGCACAAATACATTACTCTGCAAACTGGATAAAATGGATGCCCATGGGAACTGTTGCTTGGCCCCCAGAGCCCTGAAAGGGAAGATCGGTCCTCTTCAAAGTCAATCCATCTTGCTAATGGGCTGGGGGAGCTGGTTGGCACAGTGCCTAGGCAGGGTGCTCACTCAAATGGCTGCGTGGGGCCAACAGAAGTTGGGGAGGGTTGCAGGCAGGCACACGGTGGCCAGGACCCTGAGCGGGCAGGGTTGGCTTAGAGTACATCTAAGTTCTCTGCCACCACCTACTGGGCAAGATGTCACCCCAAACCCTTTTGCTTGCCTCTGTGTGTCACGCAGTACAAATAGAGTGCGGTCCTCAACTGGTTAAGCTTTTAGAATCTTTGAAACCATGGTGCATAGTATAATGATCTGTACATCAGCCACAAAAGAATCCACACACACAAGATCGGGATACTATTTTGTCGCTGTAGACCCAGGCGTGCTGGGTCCAGCTCTGGGTGACCTTGAAAGTCTTGGCTGCCCCTTCATGGAATAGTGGTGGCTTTTCAAGAAGGCTCTCTCGGAGGGAAATAGGGACTAAGGGTGGAGGGACACCTCCTCCATCTGCTACACGGTCAAGCACGTTTTCCCGCTAACCAGTGAAGAGCTGGAGAGGGAGGGAGACGGAAGGTGCGGGAGTGCCTAGACCAAGGGCGGGGCCAGAGCCCCGGGGACAAGCCTTCCTGCTCAGAGGCTCTTAGGCTTCCTTGTTTCCTTTCAATGTGGATGTTCAGAAGAACAAGCCTGCTGTGGGAACAATGCCTCATTCCTCAGGCTCACACCTAGAAGAGTACGTTTAACCGTGTCGTTCCAATCCTGATGGAAGATGTTTGAACTCTGAGCCCATCATTCATCAATTTGATTGACTGATTGATTGATTGATATACCTAACTCCTTCCACAAATGGCTTTAGGTGATTATCACAACATGGATATGTGAACCAGGAAAAAACAATAATACGTTAGGACTGGGGACACCGGCTTGGGAGAGAAGCTCAAGATGGTAAAAGTGTGGGGACAGACAAGCGTGGGAAGTGGCAGAAGGGTAGGAAGACAGACAACTGACATGGACCCGTGGTTTTCCCCACACCAAAGCTGAGACTCACATTTGGCTCTCATGGTTCTGACAGCCAGAGCAAAATCAAAACCATGAATCTGTTACCAGATTTCAGTGTCCATGAACAGAAAACACACGCATCCCTCAGGGAAGCAAATTTCTCCGAGGGTATGAGCGCGCGTACATGGGTATGTGTGATGTGAGCATGCATATTCATGCATGGGTGTGATGTGTGCATGGGTGTGCACACATGGGTGTGTGGGTTCACATGTGTGTATGTGTGCGTGTGCATGTGATGTGGGCATTGTGTGCATCCATGGGTGTATGGGTGCGTGCATTTGTGTGATGTGGGCATGTGTGTGTACATGCGTGTGCACGCATGGGTGTGTGAGTGCATGTGTGTGCATGTGTGCATGTGTATATGTACGTGCGTGCTCACGTGGAAAGCTCTAGAACCTGTGGGAGACTGCATGGACTCCGTGTCTCTCAAACAATTCTCAGAGGAATCTTGGGTAATAGCTGCTCTGGAGATAGATGGTTGCCTTTGAAAAGTGCACCAAACCCCTTTGTGTTATTGGCTGAGGTCAGACCCAATTACCCCGAAGAGCTTGCTAGACGGTCACGTTGCACGTAAGTTTTTGGGAACTGAGGACCCAAACCTAAACTCTCCCCTGGAAGTAAGCTGAGGGGGAGTAGGAACACATTAGGAACCCGTTAAAGGGTTTCCCAGAATGTATCTCATATCAAACATTGGAGAAATTACTTTAGCTGGAAATTTTTTGAGATAGGCTCCTTATCATGGCAAGGGGAAAAAAAAATCTCAATAATCTTGCCATAGACTATCAGTTTGGATTCCGTATGATTTCTCAGAGACACCAGCAAGAAGAAATTACTGCAACGTTCACCCTTAAAGGGCCCACGGACGACATACTTTCCAGAACATCTTGCTGGAAGGAGGATTCTAGACTGAGACGAGTTGATATCACATCATCATCCCTGGCAACAATTAACCAGCAGGACTGGTTCCGTGACGGAGGTTACTTCCAGCTCGTGACAATAAAACCCGGTGTTTCCTTAGAAGAGGAACTTGCCCTGAGTTTTCCAGGCAGGAGGGTGGGAGCCAGTGCCGCTAAAAGTCATTTCATTTATGAAGGGGGCGGGGCGGGCACGGCAGTCTTGTGTTGTGCCATTTGGAATTACAGCGTGATTTGCCAAGAGACCCGATGCACGTGGTAGTGTTTACACGCGGGTCCCATGTTAACAGGAACCTGGAATCCACAGTGCTTACCCTGCAGCCTGGCGGGGTCCTCAGTCAGGGGCCAGATGGTCGATGGGAGCGATAAGCATTGTTTTGTTGACTAAGAATTCTTCAAAAGGGGGTAAAGAGGACGGCCAGCCTCGGAGCTGCAGGAACCTTGCTGAAAACTGTTCCATCTGGACCATCGGTCTTGATGTGAGTTTCGTCCTGGTGTCTTTCAGCTGAACGAGCTTGCCACCGATCTGGGCTCAAAGCACTCGCGACCTTATGTAGCATTCACCCCAGAGTAGCTTTTAGTGCCTCGTTCCTTCCTCCCCTCCCTGTCGTATCGCCTTGAAAAACAAGGAACCATCTCGGTCTTTTCAGAGAGAATAATTGCCCGTGATTTTGGAAGAAAGCAGGTTTTGTGCCAAATCGAGACGCTCACGTGACTCTGCCTAGCACAGGGCAGCGGTATGTGCTCCCAGGATCTTCTGGAAGCTGGATTTGCATATCTAGCTGGCCGGGACCCCCTGTGGTGTCTGCAGCTCACTGCACAGAGTGTTCCTACCTGCCAAGGAGTTTGAGTCCTAAGCACCTCCCCTCAGCTACCTTGGGCTGAACCTTCCCCAAGAAGTCACAGTGTGCCACATCCAGCATGCCTGTCCTTGGGGCCCGGGGCGGGGTCATTAACGTGTGGAGCACAGAGCGAGCTCTGCCCGTGTGTACCGTCTCCTGTGTTTGCCGTGCCCCTCGTGCCAGGCCAAACGGTGAACCCTTCGAAAGGTTTGTCGGGAGTCTTAACCCTGGGACCTTGGAATGTGACTTTATTTGGAAATTGGGTCTTTATAGAGGCAATCGATTTCAAATGAGGTCATTAGGCTGGACTCTGATCCAATATGTCTAGTGTCCTCGTCAAAAGGGGACATTTGGACACAGAGGCAGGACCCTGTGAAGAGCCACAGGGACATTGGAGGGAGGCTGCTGAAAGCCGGGAACATCTGGGGCCACCGGAAGCAGGAGGGATCTTTCCTCTCCAGATTTCACAGGGAGCAAGGCCCTGCCGAAGCCTTAATTTTGGAAACCCTCCCATCACCCCCCCCAACCTCCCGAACTGTGAGATGACAAATTTCTGTCGTCCTGAGCCACGCAGTTGGCAATATTTTGTTTCAGAAACGGATACGCTAAGCGGGAATATTACCCGCATTGTATGGAGGAGGAAGCTGAGGGTGGGGACTTTGTCCAAGCTCACGAAGCTGGTGTTATGGGGCAGGTTCAAGGACGACGTTACCGTCAGTGGCTTGGTGTTGTCCATGCCCCGGGACAGGGCTGTTGCCAGCTGATGACAGGCGCTAAGGGTACCAGCAGCCTCGCTTTGGGAGGGCGGAGGTGTGATTATAGCAGTCCACGTGCCTCACATTGTTGCACAGGGTCTATTTTCTTCACACTTTGCCACGTATTCTGTGCACAGACTCAGACCCTATGAACGCGACCATAAATGATGAAAGCTCTTCCTGGAGATTTTGGCCCCTGATTTCACATCCGCCTTGGAGGGAGCCTTGGAGATGCATTTCACATCCGCCTTGGAGGGCGTGGCAGCGGCCAGCCGACGTGCCACGCGGGGATGAGAGGAAGACCCCCTTAGCAGAGCCACGGGACTCATTCAGCCCGAGGGGCTCGGGAATGAGAAGGCGGCATTTTCACAATCAGCTTGGAGTAAAAGACCGCAAGACAGCCTGTCGGCATCTTTCCTGATTACAGCCCAGGAAAGTCTGAGTTCGGGGACTCGGGGAAACTGATTCCGGGCGGTGGGCAGGGCTCCTCGGAGGAGATCGGTGTTGTTTGAGATGGCGGGGTACCGCATTTCCGGCAGCTTCTCCATCACGGCAACCGTCGGCCTAATGCGGGCGCTCTTAATCCACATTTCAGTAATTGTGACCGTAGATCACAGGAATTCATTCACGTGGCACACAAGATAAGACATGAAACTGCTTTATGCATGCAAATCAAAACCGCTTGTATTCCTGAATATAATGATGATGAAAAAGGAAAAAAAAGAAGCGAGTTTCCAGATGTGCTAGAGAGAGATTTGCAAGATGCACACTCACTCCGTAACGCATTCTGATGAATTTTTCAGAGATGAAATATGCCTTTGGTTAGGGAAGGGTTTTTTTCCCTTTTTGATAAGTCCTGGGTGCATTGGGGTACTCATTTAGTCCTGATGTCCTATGCAAAATGAAAGGATAAAACCTTCACTTTGATTTATGATCATGGTTATTAATTTCTGATGCAGCTTTTTGGTTTGGATTATTTGGGGGTGGAGGGATTTGGCAACATACATGAGAAGCCGGGGAGATTTACTGGCATAAACATCACAGCAGAGGTCCAGCCGTAAATAACAGAACTTCTAAAAGAAGTATTAAATCCCACATTATTAGTAGGTACAGGAAGAAACCGTAAAATGTGCAGAATAAGTTGATACAGGCTAGGCTTTCTGCACAGGTTACTTCCGAAGGGAATCTGTGTCCAGGGACTAGAGCACTTTTTCTGCTTCTCTTAAGAACTGTGATGCCAAGGACGCCAGGGTGGCTCAGTCGGCTGAGCATCTGACTCTTGATTTCGGCTCAGGTCGTATCTCGTGGTTCGTGAGTTCAAGCCTTGCATTGGGCTCTGTGCCGTCAGCACAGAGCCAGCTTGGGATTCCCTTCCTTCTCTCCCTCTGTCCCTCCCCTACTCATGCTCTATCTTTCTCAAAATAAATACGGTTAAAGGTAATAATTTAAAAAAAAGAATGGTGATGCTTAACCTGTTTTACTAGGTTGGGGGTATCTCCCGGATCCTAGTGGGACCGGCAAACTAAGACTATACCTGTGGTTAGTTTTGCTAGTGACTAGGGGTCACAGGATGTAACATGGATGGGTTATGTTCTATTCCCTTATGTAAAACATGCACAGTAACGAGCTGGTTGTACCAAAATTCCTCCTTTGGGTGCATGCTGAATTCATGTAACTTTGATTCTGGATGTATCAGGTGATGCGTCGTTCGCGGCTTGGGCAAACAGCCTTGGGGACCTGGGGGTGAAGGCGTGAAGCTGGTCCGCCAGGAGGGAGGTCAGACCCGGAGCAGGGGGGAGGTGAGAGGTGCTGGGAGCCTGGTGTGGCACAGGACAGGGCCAGCTGCCCCTCACAAGGCCTCCTTTTCTCGGCGTGGTCTGGCTGCTGTCCGTGGCCACGGGATGCGCCAGCTTGGGGTCTCGGGGCAGAGCCACGGTTCTAAAGAAGTTCTGCTCGGAGAGCAGGTCTATTCTTCAGGGGTGGTCTTGGCTGGCTCTAAATGGGGATGTGCTTAATAGGCAGGATCCAGAACCATGAGTTAGGCCCAGGTGGACTCAGGGTAAAGTCAAGAGGTAAGACGTCAAGCAAGGGGCAGGAGAGCCTAGGCAGGTGGTGACGCCAGGGGGCAGGGGTGAGGGAGGTGAGGTAAAGAAACCTACCACTTGCCTCAGGATTTGAGGATTTGAGATTTTCTTCCAAGCACCAAGAGTTGAAGGACCCGGAGAGCGAGAGTTTTGGAGGCCGGTGTCCTGTCTCCCTCGGGCGTTTATGGAAACGTGAGTAGAGCTTCCAAGGAAATGGCAAGCAGTCTGGAAGAATTGTGCTGGGCCCCGGAGCTCTGGGTTAGCATCCGCTCTGCCTCCTGAGTGCTCGCTGGGCTTCCCCTGCCTCGCTCTTGGGCACTGGTAGGCTGCAGAACTTGTGTCCCTTTGCTCAGTCAGATGGGAAAAGCAGGCCTGCCTGGGATCCTTCATCCCATATTTTCCAGAAAACCAGCACGTGGGATTGTCTTTTATCGGCTGTGAACCAGAACGGGGCTTGGGGGGAGAGGTCTTGAGGTGTGGAAGCTGGAGGAGCTCACCTGCCCAGGGTACATCTCAGGAGGGAGGTCTGAGAACACAGAGCTTCTTTGAACAGCTGAGAAAGTGTGCCAGGAGGCCCTCCAGGAGTGTGCAAAAAGGACCTCCAGGAGTGTGCCAGGGGGACCTCCAGGATTGTGCAAAAAGGACCTCCAGGAGTGTGCCAGGGGGACCTCCAGGATTGTGCAAAAAGGACCTCCAGGAGTGTGCCAGGAGGCCCTCCAGGATTGTGCAAAAAGGACCTCCAGGAGTGTGCCAGGGGGACCTCCAGGATTTTTCAGAACGACCTCCAGGAGTGTGCCAGGAGGACCTCCAGGATTGTGCAAAAAGGACCTCCAGGAGCGGGCCAGGAGGCCCTCCAGGATTGTGCAAAAAGGACCTCCAGGAGTGTGCCAGGAGGACCTCCAGGATTGTGCAAAAAGGACCTCCAGGAGTGTGCCAGGAGGACCTCCAGGATTGTGCAGGACAACCTCCAGGAGTGTGCCAGGGGGACCTCCAGGATTGTGCAGGACAACCTCCAGGAGTGTGCCAGGGGGACCTCCAGGATTTTGCAGGGCGACCTCCAGGAGTGTGCCAGGGGGACCTCCAGGATTGTGCAAAAAGGACCTCCAGGAGTGTGCCAGGGGGACCTCCAGGATTTTGCAGGGCGACCTCCAGGAGTGTGCCAGGGGGACCTCCAGGATTGTGCAAAAAGGACCTCCAGGAGTGTGCCAGGGGGACCTCCAGGATTGTGCAAAAAGGACCTCCAGGAGTGTGCCAGGGGGAGCTCCAGGATTGTGCAGGACAACCTCCAGGAGTGTGCCAGGGGGACCTCCAGGATTTTGCAGGGCGACCTCCAGGAGTGTGCCAGGGGGACCTCCAGGATTGTGCAAAAAGGACCTCCAGGAGTGTGCCAGGGGGACCTCCAGGATTGTGCAAAAAGGACCTCCAGGAGTGTGCCAGGGGGACCTCCAGGATTGTGCAAAAAGGACCTCCAGGAGTGTGCCAGGGGGACCTCCAGGATTTTGCAGGGCGACTTCCAGGAGTGTGCCAGGGGGACCTCCAGGATTTTGCAGGGCGACCTCCAGGAGTGTGCCAGGAGGACCTCCAAGATTGTGCAAAAAGGACCTCCAGGAGTGTGCCAGGAGGCCCTCCAGGATTGTGCAGGACAACCTCCAGGAGTGTGCCAGGGGGACCTCCAGGATTTTTCAGAACGACCTCCAGGAGTGTGCCAGGAGGACCTCCAGGATTGTGCAAAAAGGACCTCCAGGAGCGGGCCAGGAGGCCCTCCAGGATTGTGCAAAAAGGACCTCCAGGAGTGTGCCAGGGGGACCTCCAGGATTGTGCAAAAAGGACCTCCAGGAGTGTGCCAGGAGGACCTCCAGGATTGTGCAGGACAACCTCCAGGAGTGTGCCAGGGGGACCTCCAGGATTGTGCAGGACAACCTCCAGGAGTGTGCCAGGGGGACCTCCAGGATTTTGCAGGGCGACCTCCAGGAGTGTGCCAGGGGGACCTCCAGGATTGTGCAAAAAGGACCTCCAGGAGTGTGCCAGGAGGCCCTCCAGGATTGTGCAGGACAACCTCCAGGAGTGTGCCAGGGGGACCTCCAGGATTTTTCAGAACGACCTCCAGGAGTGTGCCAGGAGGACCTCCAGGATTGTGCAAAAAGGACCTCCAGGAGTGTGCCAGGGGGACCTCCAGGATTGTGCAAAAAGGACCTCCAGGAGTGTGCCAGGAGGACCTCCAGGATTGTGCAGGACAACCTCCAGGAGTGTGCCAGGGGGACCTCCAGGATTGTGCAGGACAACCTCCAGGAGTGTGCCAGGGGACCTCCAGGATTTTGCAGGGCGACCTCCAGGAGTGTGCCAGGGGGACCTCCAGGATTGTGCAAAAAGGACCTCCAGGAGTGTGCCAGGGGGACCTCCAGGATTGTGCAAAAAGGACCTCCAGGAGTGTGCCAGGGGGACCTCCAGGATTGTGCAAAAAGGACCTCCAGGAGTGTGCCAGGGGGACCTCCAGGATTTTGCAGGGCGACCTCCAGGAGTGTGCCAGGGGGACCTCCAGGATTGTGCAAAAAGGACCTCCAGGAGTGTGCCAGGGGGACCTCTAGGATTGTGCGGGAGGATTCCAGGAAAAAGCAAAACGGAGTGGACTACACAGCTGCCAGGTTCCTCATTTCACCTGCTGATCCTCTCCTGAGTTTGCAGCCGCTCGAGGGGGGAAGCTCTGGGCTGTTGTTCTCCCTGCAAAGCCGGCCAGGCCGGGCCCAGGCAAGCACTTCTGTGAGGCGGAGGAACAGATGTGTGTCCTCTGAAATGCTAGCCAGGTGCCTTGGAGCCGTCCCACACCAAGACGGGAGAAGCACATATATTTAGAGGATATTTCGTTTTAGGTCTGGGGGGTATTCAGTTTGGACGTCTTTGCGGTATTTAAGATTTGTGGTAGGGTGAACTTTAGAAATAGGAGTCCTGAAGGATTCCTATTCCAACATGTTGTTGGAAATATGGGGAAAGAGCCTGGGGAAAGCTGTGTGTTGGAACAGAATTATGAGTTCCTCGAGAGGAGGCTGCTCCTCAAAAGCTCTCTAACGCCGTCATCGTAAAGCTCTGGGGAGAGTCTTCTGGATTATTCCTTACCACAAGCACTCACAAGACAAGCCGGACAAGCCATGCATGCATAGAAGTCAAGGGTACCGGGGATCATCTCCAGACTAGCAAAGCCGTGAGCGTGGCTGCCCGCCTCTGGTCTCAGGTCCTCCCGGGCACGGTGCGTCCAGCCGCCTTCCAGACCACCTGCCAACGGGCTGACACCGGACTCCAGGGAGATTTCCCTTAATCCCAGCACGTTGGCTTGATGGGAACCTTCTCATTTCCATGTTTGTGGGTAGCTGAGGAAGTGAGAGGAGCTCTCGGGTTCTCTCCCTTCTCTCTTTTCCTCGGATTCCATCCTGCTACGGTTGTGAAGAACCCCCCCAGAATCGTGATGCCCTGCGGCATCTCTCTGACCCAACCGTCCATCCCATCTCTGCTTGGACAGACACTCCTGTCATTTCTCTGGAGCCCAGAGAGGCTTCACTGTCCACATGCTTTGCCTCCACGAAAGCAAAGCCCTCCCGGTCCTCACTCTGGAATTGCTTCCCTCCTGAGGCGGGGGTCCTCGGGAACCCTGCTTGGACGGGGAAGGTGATTGCCTGCCCCACATGCCCACCCGTTCTGGGCCTTGAGGTTCAACTGCAGATGAAAGGCTGGCCTTGTTAGCGCCTGTCAGAGACGCGTGCACAGAGCACCCGAAGCAGATTCGACTTGGCACACAGGTGCTTTGGTTCTAAAGATAGTTCGAATATACAGAGTTCGGGAAACTGTGCCAAAACCACAAAATGAATCAGCTCTCTCTGATGAAATCATCTGAGTTTCTTTCTCAGGAACATGCCAGGAGGTGATGGGAACATGCAGTGAAATCAGTGGCTTTGGAGGTACGGCCAGAAACGAGTCAGAGGGGCAGGAAGTAGGGGCGTCACGGGTGGGACTTGGGCAGCGTGGGGCCGTGGTGCCTGCCGAGCACTGTGAGCTCAGTTGGTCCAGATCGCCCCCATCTGTCACCTGGGCTGGGGCAGGTCCTGGGACCAGAGGTGGACACAGCTCAGGGGCGAGTACAGGGCCGCAGGCAAGAAGCAGGGTCCGGCATCTACCCGGAAGCCATGACCAGTCTCTGGATCTGAGCCTGAGGGTTTGGTCAGGTCACAGGGCAAGGGGTCAGGAGTAGGGGCTGCGAGGCCAGGTCGGGGAGACGTGTGCAAAGGGAGCAGCGGCAGAGGGCTCACGGGGTGGCACCTCCTTCCAGGTGAGAGCATTTAATTCCACTTTCCTTTTGCACTTCCCATGCCTGTGTTCTGTATTTTTGTGGAAAAGGACGCACCGAGAGATTGTTAAGTGCTTTGCTGCGAAAATACAGTCTGTCCCGTTCCTACTTTCGAATCTACCAATTCTCTTAGTAAGAAGTTCTGGCAGACAGCGTCTTCTTTGCAGGCTGACAGTGGGGTTGAGCGGCCCTCATACCCTCTCCGTGTGCACACAGACATCCACCCCATCATCTGCTTGAAACGCTCCTGCTCTCGTGGGACAGGACAAAACCGGGAAGCAGAATTGCACGCACAGCGAGACCACCATTTGAAAGAATTGCGCATCTTACGCCAGCCGGTGGGAGATATAGAAGAATGCCAGTTGTTAGGTGCCAGACCTTTTAGGTGATTTCCTTTCCTTTCCTTTCTTTTGTTTTTATTCTTTCCCCCTGTTTCCTTCTCCTCTTTGTTTGTTCATTGAAATTTTCCGCAAATGACTTTGCTCTGCTTTTATGGTGAAAAATGAATCAATATTAAACCCAGCCGAACCAAAGCAGAGATCGTGACCGGGGCAGATGGCAACGTTGGAAGGAATTTCGGTCGGCGGAGGCTGGTGGGCACCCTGTCGCTGTCCAGTCTCCTCGGAAGAATGGAGACGCCAGCCTCGTGAGGGTGTGTCCTTGCTTCAAAGTCTCCCCCCCCCCTTTGAGTCTTGCCTCTGACACCCTCCCTTTCATGCAGGTGCCAGGAATGAGCGGTCAGACCAAAAGAACCTTCCTTCTGTAAGCAGCTGTTTGGTCCTACCCTCGCTTTATAAAATTCTAGAAACTCGTGAAGTCATGGAGTGTGAGATCATCTGTTTCAACCACTTGGTGTTACAAATGAGTCTGCACAGAGATATTAAACAGCGTCCTTCAGATTACAAGAGGGTCTGGACGGGGAAAACGCATTTACTTTTGTTTACAGTTGGCTTCTCCACATCCATCACTTCCACGCTCGTTCGTTTTGCCATTTTTGCGGGAGAGACGGTGGAATATTTCATCAGGAAACAGGACGTATCCACTCATGTACAGTCATTAGGAATTAAACCACAAATGCCATTCCCCAAATTAATTTGATTTAGACTTAAGTGGGGGAATGCCTGCCCGAGGCTTCATTTGTCACCGCAGAAGAGATCTCGCCTGCGTTCTGTGCAGCCTGGGAGACCTGGGGCGGCGAGCTGAGGGCCAGGGAGGGGTTTGCTTCTGGGGAGGCGCCGGGGTCGGGGTGCCCGGGTGGGGGTCTGGGGATCCAATGAGCAGGAGCTGGGGTGAGGCCCCCGTGTTGGGGTTTGGGACGTAGGGGCAGAGGGAGCGGAGTGTCTGGCGAGGGTGTGTGGGGTGAAGGTGATGGTCAGCGGAGAGGGGGTGCAGGAATGAGTGTTGGGGAAACGCAGGGATTCCCTGCCTTCCTCTGCACACGTCTTCACGGACTGCTTACGGCGGAAGTTCATCAACTCCTCAAACTGAAGTTTAAACAAGCTTCGATGTCTTCCTCTTCTCCGGGGGTCTCCGTGACCCTGCATCTTGCTGTCTCGCCCCTTCTTTGTCTCATCTCCTGTCCTCCGGACTTTGCCCTCCTTTCAACTCTTGGGCTCTCCAGGGGTTCTTTCTTCCACAGGTTCATGTCAGCCCCTGGGTGCCCGGGCTCTGAGGCCCAGGTCAATGTGTCCCAAACCTACTGAAGAAGTAAGTGACAAAGTGCGTACCATTGTCAGAAGCTGGGCAGTTGGAAAGGGGGTGGGGGCCGAGGCGGAGGGGGTGGAGGAGAGGAGCCGGTCAGGGTCCCACAGGAAGCCGAGGGACTGTTGCAGCGGGACGAGCCCCAGAAGGCTCACTTGCAGGAGGCTCGTCTGTAAAGGGAACGAGAGTAATTGGACCCAGTAGTGGCCAACTTGGTACCTTCGCTGGCCTGAGGGGAGGAGGGAGAGAGAGAGTGATCGGAGCCTGGGGGAGGGTGGGTGCGGAGCCTCTGAAGGGGGCACCTTGGAGGTAGGATGCCCGCCCGCCCTGAGTGATTGGGAGGGCGAGAGCCCCCTTCCACATGTCTCGCTAGGAACTCTCAGAGTGAAAGGAGCTGTGAGCAGCCAGGGCAAAGTCTCAGCTGCCTCCAGAGGGGTAGGGACCTTTCGTTGAGGGACGGGGATGGCTTGTGGGCGGCGGCCTCACTGGGGAGGAGGAGGGGGCCCAGGGGATCGTGCCCCGGCCTCCCTCCCCCACTCACTCCCTTTCCCTGATCTCCAGCGGCTCCTCATTGGCCAAACCCCACCGGAGCTCACACGTGGGAGTCCAGCTGGGGCACCTAGTCCATCAGGGCCCAGAGTGGGTGACCAGGCGTGGACACAGGAGCTGCAAGGAAAGAAAACACCTCCGACCTGGTCCCCAAGATCCAGACGGTCAGCCGCAGCGCAGATAGTGTTTTCTTCTACGAAAACCAGCGCTCCGCCCTGGCCAGCCCCAGCCCCACTCCTGCTCCAGTGGCCAGGCTATTCGTTCTGCCTAGATCTTCCTGGCACCGTCCCTGGGAGGCTTGTTTTCCACTTCTCCAGGGCCAGGGCAAACGGCTCCCAGAGACCCTGCCCAGGTCGGGGAGCTGAAATGTCCCATTCAGAAGTGGAAGAGATATTGGTTGCCACAGAATCCCCCCAGAGCTCCGCTGAAGAACCAAGGGCGCGAAGCCTGTGGGGGAAAGTTTCCATCCGCTTGTTCACGCAAGCTTGCCGTGGCCTTGCCGTGTGCGGAAGACATCTCTGCCTTCACCGGTAGAAATGTTGACTTTGAGAATGGACCAGAGAACTCCCTGACAGACACACAAAGTGCCGTTCAAGACCAGGGCTCCTTACGGGTCATTTCCTGGGTGCAAAGCACCAAGGGACTGTGACTTTCTGAGGAGCCCTCCACAGGTCCCCTCACTGAAACAATTATGGCAATTTGAATATGTGGGCGATTGCAGGAGAGGAAATTGGAACTGAGACCACAAACTGGCATATATTTAGGGACAGAAAATAGGATCCGAATGTTATGTGGCATTCATTGATACTCTAGACCTCCTCTCGGCTTCTGAATAATTTGATAGGTCTTGATTTCCCATTATAGATGTATGGGTTGTATCTTGAATTGTGTTTTCCAGGGTTCCGTAATGAACTGTACGGCCAGTCTATAGCTGTGTAACCCCTGAGTGCTTACATTGAGCCTTTGTAAGACATTAGAGGGCTCAGGACACTTACACTGTGGTGGTCCTGCAGCAGAGTATCCTCAAAGAGTTTAAATATGTCACCGAAATTCTAATGAGTTGAGCTGGTTAGTCATTTAAAGCGTTTTTGTTGACTTTTGTTTTCTTTTTAGTTTTTTTTTAAATTTTTTTTAACGTTCATTTATTATTGAGAGACAGAGAGAGACAAAGCATAAGCATGGGAGGGAAGGAGAGAGGGGGAGACACAGAACCTGAAGCAGGCTCCAGGCTCTGAGCTGTAGGCACAGAGCCTGACGTGGGGCTCGAACTCACACACCACGAGATCATGACCTGAGCTGAAGTCAGACGCTTAACCGACTGAGCCACCCAGGCGCCCCAACTTTTAGACAACTCTTAATCTTACCTTTCTTATAGGTTCAGGCAAATATGACTTCCTTTGTCTTCTTTAGGTTCCTTAGAATTCAGAAAGTCTATATATGGGAGCTTGAGAACATCTCCTAAGCTAGCTGGTTGCCTGGGATGTTGTGCTGGAGACAGAGTTAGGGATGAAGAGTTTGTTGGGGGAAATCGCTGTGACAGGTAAAGGGAGAGAGCACGACTGAGCAGGGGTGGGGGGCGTCAGGCTGTGGTGCAGACCCAACAGTCCCTGCTCCCCACAAGAGAGGGAGTGCTGGAGCAAACCTGTCTGAGGAAAGAGTCCTGTGTTGGGCGGGAAAAGCCAAGCCCTTACATGGCCTTGCTGGGTCCCCGGTTGGGGGCCACCTAATGAGGAACATGGTCTTGCCTTAAAGCTGAGGTGGGCCCTGAAGGAGCCCACAGCTGGAGGTGTCAGACAAACATGCCCTTCCCATCTGGAAAGCGGGTCCCTTCTAGAAGCTTCATCCTAGTATCACTTCTCCATGCTGGCAACCACTTCCTTTGAACCTTGATGAAATGCTGCTTTGTTGGCTGCCATATTTGTTGGCTGCCATATTTGTTGATGAAAAGCAGGGGTTCACAGATGTAGGATCACATTCAGGAAGTCAAGACGCCCACGTCTGGAACCAAACCTTGGCCGGGGGATCTCCTGACCCTATTTACCACTTTTATCCTTGCTGCAGCTTGCTTGTAAGGGACTTTTCCATGCTGACCTTGTTGGACAGGTGCAGGTCTCTTTCTACTGAGGACCTGAGAATTCTGGGGAGCTGATAAGCCCCAAGGGTTCTTCAAGACAGCGTCTTATTCCCTGAAAGCAGTGACCTCTGCAGGCAGGAAATGGTAGTGCACCACGGGGCATGAGGCAGACGCTATTCCGCCAAGATGTTGATGAAGTGAAGACACCAGGCCTGCCATGCACACATGTGTAGTTTTGATGGGTCCAGCCCAGGGTGACTGCCACAGAATGATTAGTGTCAGGAACTGTGCTCCCTGGGATCGGTGTTTATTCCATAATTTTCAACTCAGTGGATGGTCTCTCGTTCCCATAGTTGGGAGAACTTTTCCGATTATGAGTTATTATGAAGTGGTATTTTCCAAACTTCACTCTAAAAATAATGGATTTGGAATGGCTCAGAGCAAGCTTCTAAATATTTCAACGCTGCCTTGCATCTCTGTTTCAACTTTTGCCTACTCAGGCTGAAATTGCTTAAGATTTATGAATCTGGTAAAAGAACGCTCTGGTGTTACAATCTCTATAGGAAAAAAAATTAACTAAAAATAGCACTAATTTGCACAATTTGGTAATTATACCGTGAAACATTGCAGAAGATTAAAATGATCTCATCAAAGCAATCAAGGATTTCATGACCAGAAAGGCATCGATTTTCCAGTGATTTTCTGAAACACATGCCCTGATATGTCAAATCCCCTCTCTTTCCAGAACAATCTCAACTGTTTAGGCTGGTGACCCATGGCCCATTGTGAAACTTACAACATATGAAAAACTTAAAGCATATGAAGCAGGAAAAAAAAATATAAAGGTCTGCCTACCCTGGTTTCTTAACCACCACACATTAGTTGTGAAGTTCAGAAAAATCTTTGGTTTACTTTCTGACAAATGATCAGATTTTATCTCATTTTAATGCAGGTTTACTATGACTTTACCCTACCAATCTTGTCCCTTTTTTTAAAGTTTATTTATTTTGAGTGAGAGAGAGAGAGAGAGAGAGGAGAGAAAGAGCACGCACAAGTCGGGGAGGAACGGGGAGAGAGAGAGAGAGAGAGAGAGAGAGAGAGAGAGAGAGAGAGAATCCCAAGCAGGCTCTGCCCTGTCAGCACAGACCCCAATGTGGGGCTCGAAGTTACAAACCATGACATCATGACCCGAGCCAAAACCAAGAGCCGGATGTTCAACCGACTGAACCACCTAGGTGCTTCCCTCCCAACCTTGTCTTCGAATCTCAACCCCACTCAAAGACATAGAGGCTACATACAAGGAAGCAACTCATCTCTTCAGCTGTTCTAGAAGTCTAGCAGGCAGGGTGGACGCCTGTGAGGGCGAGCGCAGGATTTATTCTGCGAAGTGCCACTTAAATGTTGCTGCGGGGCTTAGAGGGCTCAGAGAGGAAAGCTGGAATAAGTTGAACTTCTTCGAAGTTGATTTTGGCCCCAAGCAAACAAACAGCACGTTTGTCTCCAGCATGGAGGGCCATGTATCACATGACAGTGATTTGTGTCGGAATAGTGTCATTTAAGATTAACTGTGTAGTATTATGCACCTTTAGTTAGTAAAAAAGTGAGTATTTATGGCATGTTATATTGCACGAGCCCAGGCTTATGTTATTCACTTATTATTGTGAGTGTGTGTGTGTGTGTGTGTGTGTGTGTCTTTGGTTCTACCTATACCTATAGCCACCACTGTCTCTAGATTTTTCCACACTATAGGAAGGGATTGGCAGAAACAGATTCCTGTGGCTATGGTAACAATGACCACAACAAGGTGGTGTAAAATAAAATACATTTATTCTCTTTAAGTTCTGGAAGCCGGAAGTCAGAAATCAAGGTGTCGATGGGGCGCCTGGGTGGCTCAGTTGGTTAAGCGTCTGACTTCGGCTCAGGTCATGATCTCATGGTTCCTGAGTTTGAGCCCCACGTCGGGCTCTGTGCTGACAGCTCAGAGCCTGGAGCCTGCTTCGGATCCTGTGTCTCCCTTTCTCTCTGCCCCTCCCCCACTCCCACTCTGTCTCTCTCAAAAAAATAAACATTAAAAGAAATTTACAAAAAAGAAATCAAGGTGTTGAAAGGCCATGTCCCCTCTGAAGGCTCAGGGAAGTCTCCTTTCTTGTCTCTTCTAGCTCCTGGTGGTTCCTGGCCTTCCCGGGCGGTCCTCAGCTCATAGATGTGTCACTACTGTTATGACTGCCTCCATCATCACATGGCCCCCTTCTCTGTGAATGTCGCTCCTTTGTGTCTCTGTCCAAACTTTCCCTGCTCATAAGGACGCCAGTCGTAGGGTCAAGGCCCATCCTGATCCAGTATATCTTCGTCTTAACTTGATTCTATACAGAGCCCCTGTTGCCAAATGAGGTCATGTGAACAGGTGCCAGGGCATTAGGACCTGACCAGAACTTTTGAGGGGGATACAGGCCACCCACAGCAGAAGGGCAGCACAGAATGAAAAGATGGCTAGATCGGGAACCTCAGTAAAACTCTGGTTTTAACTCCTCTGCGCTCCCTGATTCACTAACGAGGCTGCTCTGCTCTCAAAGGGGGTTGTAGGGACAGGTGTCCTGATGGATTAGCAAGGCATCCAGATGTGCTGTGGACATGGGAGGGGGGATGGCAGCATTTACCCAGAACACCTGCCAACCTGGCTCATTGTTTCTTGGCTAAAATACTCGCTCGTGAGGGTCATGCACCTGTATCCATGAAGTGAACCAATGCATCAATAAAATTCAATTCAATTTTGAACCAACATGCAAAACCTAACTCTTCACTTGAATCTGGATTCCCTCCAGCTCCCAATGAAGATTCGTGATGCTCTGCAAATGATGACTCACTTAGCCAGTGTCCCTGGGATTTGCACGGCCACATTCTGGTCACCCACCGTGGGGATACCTCCATAGAAAATGCATTTTTCAAAGGAAGATGTGTGCTGTCTGAAATTACATCATAAATCCTTGACTGGAAGGCTAAGGAATTGAAAAGTTTCGTGGAAGGGAAAACAGAATTGTGGTTCTTTTGCTCTTGTATGTTACCCTATGTTCCATGGTTAGTAAGAAACCCTAACAGAAGAAGAACTATTATGTCATTTATCCCCTAATTCGTAGATCTCACCTCCAATCATGCAAATATAAGATGCAATGTGTAGAATATTAGGGTCGTTGTATTTGTCTGCCCTTCCTGCTGTAACAAAGTACTGCTGACTTAAGGATTATACAATAGAACGGTGTTTGTGGCCGTTCTGGGGACCAGAAGTGTGAGGTCAAGCAGGCAGGCTGGATTTCTCCTGCGGCCTCTCCCCTTGGCTGTGCGCTCATGTGGTCTTTGCTCTGTGTGCGTGTGTCCCCTGTGTCTCTTCCTCCTTAGGAAGGACGCCGATCCCATGACATCAGGGTCCCAGCCTTATGACTTCTTTTAACCGTGATTATCTCTTTGAAGGCCCTGTCTCCAAATAGCGTCACATCCGGAGGTACTGAGAGTTAGGGCTTCCAGATAACAATTTGAAGGGGACACGGTTCAGCCCTTCACAGTTTCAGAGGGACGTAGAGACAAACTAGTCAGCTACCCTCTTCTAGAAGAATGTGCATTGAGCGTATTAGTCAAGCAAAGCAAGTCTGTGGTAGCAGATTTAAGAATTGCCGTCTCAGGGGGGCTTAAAATAACAAGTTTCACGTCTCCTCATGTTACCCGGTCAGTGAGGGTCTGAGGGAGGCCACTCGAGGCCCAGGCTGATGAGGTCTCCTGAAGCTGTGTCTGTACCTTCTGGAAGGTGAGTCCCCGTGTGGCCCTGGCAAGGACAGCACGTGCACAAGTCGCCCACACATGCCCCTGGAAGTGATACATGCCCTTCTGGCCACATGGTCCCCGGGGGCGGGAATGTGGGGTGACACAGGCACGTGCACTGAGCGCAGACTCGTGTCTCAGCTTGACGGGCAGCAGAGTCCAAACCTTTGCTCTGGGTGATGATAAGCTCGCGTCGTACTTCCTCTCTACATCCTGTGTGGCGGGAGGGGTAAAAAACGAATGAAACACAAAACCAAAAATGTTTCCGTGTTAAAAACTCCCAAAGTGTTGTCGTGGTGTGTTTTATTCCGTAATTTCCCCCCCCACACCTCCCCCCCCCAACCAACACTGAACGGAAGGCTCCCTTCTCAGGTACCCGGGATACGATGACAAGACGCAACTCCGGACTTCCATGAACCCTCAGTCTAGAGTCGAGGAGGCCGGTGGGGAGACAGGAACTGTCGGGACGAATGTAGAAGGCACTCTTAGTGGAGGGCGGCGGCTGAAGGCTTTCCAGGAGTGACGTCTGGGTAGATGCCTGACGCTTGGGAGGTACAGCAAGGAGTGTGCTCCCAGCAAAGACAACAGGGGTGCGTGTGCCTGTGTGCGTGAGTCCCTACTGTCCTCTCACCCAAAGCCACGCCACCAAAGAATTCTCTGACACCAGCTGGGCGTCCTACAATTCGACGCGACCTGGCCCTATCTGCTCAGAGACAGCATCGACCCCAGAGGATAGGAGCTCGGTCCCACAAACTGCTTCACACACCGATCGCAAGTCCAGGCCACTTGTGCTGTCCCCAGCCACCTGTGTCTCTGCCCTACCAGCCATAGATCACGGTTCCCACAACCCCTTCCTTGGGTTCGATTCATTTGCCAGAGCAGCTCACAGGGCTCGAGAAACCCGTTTATTCACGAGACTGCTGGTTTAGTGTCGAGGATATTAAAGGATGCAGATCAACAGCCACATGAAGACGTATATGGGGCAAGGCCCTGAACAAAGGTGCTTATGTCCCTGGGGAGCTGGGGACCAGGCTGGGTGGCATGTAAAAACATACTGGTCCCCCAGCCTGGAACCTCTGCCCATCTTGACCTTTTGGGGTTTTGTGGAGGCCTCGTCACATAGGCCTGATTGAGCAAATCACTGGCCACTGGTGATTAATTCAGCCTCCAGATCCTCACCCCTCCTGGGAAATCAGGGGGTGGGACTGAAAGTTCCAGCTCTCTATCCTCTAGCGAAGGCGTTTTCCACGTCACCTCATCAACATAAATTCATTCGTGGTGGAAAAGGGTTTGTTACGAATAATGAGACACCCGTTCACCTTAAGGCTCTGAAAGGGTTTCAGGAACTGAGGACAAGGGACCAAATGTTACAACAAATATGCTCCCCTCAGACCTTGATGCTCAGGAAATTCCAAGAGATTGGGGAGCTCTGAGCCAGGAACCCACGGGAAGACCAACATACGTATATTAGCAGTCACGAAAGCTACGTGTGAGAGCGAGGCTGAGGGCGTCTGCATGAGCCGGTGTGAGAGCCCCTGTGCCTCCCCCTGTGTGGCTGGACCCCTCCCTCCCTCTGCCCCTGCACATCCATCCATCCACACCTGTGTGGCCATCCTGGGCTCCCGGGCTCTGTGCCTTCTGCCGAGCTCAGCCGGTGGGGATTTCCTGGCAGAATGAGATCTGGGTTTCCTTCCCTGACTTTGACCACATCGTGCCTCAACCTGCCCCCCCACGCCCCCCCGACGGACCTTCCCCTGGGTTCCTGGCACTGCTCACGGCTCACTACTCTCATCTCTCGGGCCGAGACATGGTAAGAGCAGCAAATGAATGAGGGTGGTTGTCACAGGGCAGGCGTCATCCAGAAAGGTGCAGGTGACGTGGGAGGAAACCTGAGGGTGGGTGCAGGGTGATCAGGGGTCCAGACCAGATGCGATGTCCATAAACTTTCAACCATTTGCTGCCATCTCTGTCTATACCCTCCAGACCCCTCTCTCCCTCCCTCCAACTGGCTTAAAAACACCATATTGGGGCGCCTAGGTGGCTCAGTTGGTTAAGCGTCCGACTTTGGCTCAGGTGATGATCTCACGGTTCGTGGGTTCGAGCCCCGCGTCGAGCTCTGTGTTGACGGCTTGGAGCCTGGAGCCCGCTTCGGACTCTGTGTCTCCCTCTCTCTCTTCCCCTCCCCGGCTCATGCTGTCTCTCTCTCTCTCTCTCTCTGTCAAAAATAAATTAAAAAATTTAAAAAAAAAATAAAAAAACCCCAAAGTATTGAGGTAAATTGGGACAGAACTGTGGAGTTGTGTTTTGGGTTCCTTCTGGGGTTGAGCCAGATGTAGTAGTAATTGTTTGGACCTGTCTTCCTTGAGTAAAGGAGCATCGAAGAAAATAGAATCATTACATGAATCTGTTCGACCTGTTAACAGCTACACGGAGAATAAACCCACTGTTGTTCATTTGTTCCTTCTAGCTCTAGAAACTGAATTCTGGTTTCAGAATAGCTAATATAATTATTTAAGTAATTAGGTAAAAACATATAAACACACAAAACCCCAGCTGGCCCCCAGGTTCCTCCTAAAGAATTGCTTTCCTTGAAGGTTTATGCAAGGATTACATGAGTAAAGAACGTGGAACACTGCCTGCAGGGCCAGTTTGTATTTGGAGTGGGTTATCTGGGAAGGCGGCCCTGTGTGGCCAGAAGGAAGGGGTGGGGGAGCAAGCAAGAGGGAGAGAAGTAGGGAGCTGGGAAAGACAGGGCTGGAAGGGAAGGCGGCAAGACATCAGGGGTTTGGGGTAACCAAGCAACATTCTAGAAGGCCAGTGTAGGAGCTCCTGGGTGGCTCAGTCGGTTCAGTGTCCGACTTCAGCTCAGGTCATGATCTCACGGTTTGTGGGCTCGAGCCCCACATCAAGTTCTGTGCTGACAGCTCGGAGCCTGGAGCCTGCTTTGTATTCTGTGTCTCCCTCTCTCTCTGTGTCCCTTCCCCTGCTCTCTCTCTCAACAATAAATAAACATTGAAAATTTTTTTAAAATTTCCCACTTTGACTTACCCAAAGGGGGGAAAAAAGATAGAAGACCAGTGTAATCTGTTCACCTGACCTAGGTGTGCTGAAATCATTAAATCCTGTCCTCTGTTCCTCATCCTCCTACCCAACTGATGTGACTTTGAGTAAGAACCATCCTACACCTCCAAGTACTTTACATGAGTGGTTTTCTTGATCTGTGTTGCCTGTTTGTTGATGTCTGTATGCTGTATGCATGCACGTATTTATAAAGGAAGAGCTGACTCCAGTCATATGGGGTTTTTTTTATGTCTATTTATTTTTGAGACAGAGAGAAACAGAGCATGAGCAGGGGAGGGGCAGAGAGAGACGGAGACACAGGATCTGAAGCAGGCTCCAGGCTCTGAGCCATCAGCACAGAGCCCCGCGCAGGGCTCGAACCCACGAATTGTGAGATCACGACCTGAGCCGAAGTCGGACGCTCAACCGACTGAGCCCCCCAGGCGCCCCAGTCGTTTTGAAGATGACTTTGAACTTCCACAGGCCCTGGCATGGGAAGGGTTGTCAGTGATTCCTGGATCTCATGGCAACTTGTTTTGGTTACATTTGTATCCGCACCTGAGTATGTTCCTCAACTGGTAAGTTCCCAAAAAACAGAGACAGTGCACAATATATCTGACACTTCAGGGAAAGCTCGCCTCTCATGTCAGAATATGGAGGTAAGCAAAAAGAAAGCGGTAAAGTAAAATGTGTCTTAAGTCCTGTCCCTCATGGGATCTATTGCCTTCATGTTTGTGAATGCACTTCCAGATTATTTTCTAGCCTTGCTTGTCTTTCTTTACAACAGTTCGATTTCAATAGATGCACTGTTTGGTAATGTTCTCTATTCACTGGACAGTAACAGTTGGTAAAAAAAAAAAAAAAAAAAAAAAAAAAAAAAAGAAAAAAAGAAATCACCTGTGGTGGTTCCAGAAGATTCCACGACATGGATGAACCACAATCAGCTGGCAAATGTGGAGTTGCTGTACGTTGAGACTGGCTACAGTTGTTTTATGCTATTGCTGTCTCAATTAAAATGATTCTGCTAACTAACAAACTGATCTTGATAGCTAATAACTAATAAACACACCCTTAATCATGTTTTTTGACTAGAAATGCCAAGGGGCAAAAGTCTACGGCAAAAGACATGCATATTTTAAAACTCTGGATATTTATCGCTACATTGTCTGTCATAAAAGTTGCACTCGTGGGGCGCCTGGGTGGCTCAGTCAGTTAGGTGTCTGGCTCAGGCCATGATCTCGTGGATCGTGGGTTTGAGTCCCGCATTGGGCTCTGCACTGACAGCATGGAGCCTGCTTCGGATTCTCTCTCTCCTTCTCTCTCTCTACTCCTCCCCTGCTCATGCTCGCTCTTTCTCAAGGTACATAAATAAACTTTGGGGGAAAAAAGTTGCACTAGTTTACATGTTGGTCTTGGGGTAGGAGGGGTGGGGATATGCCTCCTATGGAAATTCACAGTCCCTTGCTCATCGGTAATTTTAAATTTTTTCGGGTCATCGTTATCCCTTTGAATTTCTTTTGTATGAACTTCCTGCTTGAGAATGAAGCAATTTTTCAATCAGTGTGCTTACATGTTTAATTTTTTTTAATTCTGCATTTATTGTCCATACTCTACCTCAAAGAGGTTTTGACATGGCTTCTTTTTTAAGATTTAAAGAATAAAAATAAATTAAAAAAATAAAAATAAGATCAAACATAACATAAAAGGAGAGAAACACAAAAAAGCAAAGACGCACAGTGGCACGTAAGATGTTGACCGTAATGGACCAATTTAGACCTGAGTTTCCAGAGGGACAAAGAAGTCAGGAGCAGGCAACGTGTTCCTCGGAAAAGAGAGCACAGCTGTTTTTCAAAACAGAACAAGGGAATTATTCTATTAAAATTTAAAGGGATTTGGGACACCTGGGTGGCTCAGTTGGTTGAGTGTCCGACTCTTGATTTGGGCTCAGGTCATGATCCTGGGGTCGTGAGTTCAAGCCCCACACTGGGCTGTGGGCTGAGTATGGAGCCTGCTTGGGATTCTCTCTCCTGCTCTCTGCCCCTCCCCGGCTCCCTAAATTAATTAATTAGCTAATTAATTAAAGAGATTTATCACAAGAGCATATCATTGAAGGTTTTGAAGATCATTGCCGAAAATGTCTTCAGACCAGAATATTAGACCTCTCATAGTTATGGTTAAGTTATTCTGTGGTTTTATATATGAAAAGACTTACAAAAAGCATGGAGTCCATTGCTTCCTGGAATCTGGGATCTGGAGACCATTTTTTTACAATATTTTAAAATTCATTTTTGAGAGAAAGGGACAGAGTGTGAGTGTGGGAGGAAGAAGGAGAGAGAGAGAGAGAGAGAGAGAGAGAGAGAGAGAGAGAGAGAGAGAATCCAAAGCAGGCTCCAGGTTCTGAGCTGTCAGCATAGAGCCCGATGTGGGGCTCGAACCCACAGACTATGAGACCATGACCCAAGCCAAATTTGGTCGCTTAACCAACTGAGCCACCCAGGCGCCCCGGAGACCATTTACATACAACAAAATAAAAGGTATTGGCAACAATAAAACCACCAACTTCTCATGTAAAGGTGGTAAGATAAAAAATTCAATAGTAATCATTTGCCACAATAATGGTTTCAATACTGAAAACATTTTTTTTATAAATTTTTTTTAACGTTTATTTATTTTTGAGACAGAGAGAGACAGAGCATGAAGGGGGGAGGGGCAGAGAGAGAAGGAGACACAGAATCAGAAGCAGGCTCCAGGCTCCGACCCGTCAGCCCAGAGCCCGACGCGGGGCTCGAACTCACGGACCGCGAGATCGTGACCTGAGCTGAAGTCAGACACTTAACTGAGTCACCCAGGCGCCCCAATACTGAAAACATTCTGACACTCCTCTCCCATCAAATTTGACCAGCAAACTCTGATGTCAGAATAAAGGGTAGAAAATTCCCAAACCAGCACGTACAAATATTCCATTCCCTAGGGTTTTCATTCAGCTATGTGTTCACAGCATCCTTTTTTGATGACTGGAGCCAATGCATGGACCAGTGTTCTGGCAACACTCTGACTTGGGCTGCGGAGGCCAAGAAAACTTGAAAGTGTTACCCCAGATCACCCAGCTAATTAATAGCGAAGCTGGGGTGAAAGTTGCAGACTTCGGGAGCCCAAAGCAGGCATCTTCAGATGTCAAGGGGAGATGCAAAGAGCCCAAAGTATGACATTTGATGGGGGTGCCCGGGTGTCTCAGTAGGTGAAGCGTCCAACCCCTGATGTTGGTCATGATCTTGTGGTTTGTGGGTTCGAGCCCCGAATCCGGCTTCCCACTGGAGCCTGCTTGGGATTCTCTCTCCGTCTCTCTCTCTCTCTCAAAATAAATAAACTTAAAAAAAAATTTTTTTAAAGGCTGACATGTGATACACAGTAGCTGAAGAGATAAGAAGGGTGGGTTCTAGAATAGTCAGGGGTCGCCACTGTGGAACGGGACCAAGACCATGGGGAGTGCTTGCAGGTGTGAGGTGTGGGCAACAGTAAGGTCGGGTCGTGGGAGGCCCCAAAAGCCTGTGTAGGAAGTGGAGTTCAAGGAGAGACAGCTGAGGAGGGGGACCGCTCGGGCCCAGGAAGCTTATGGGGGGGTCTGTCAGTAGTCCCCCCGATGCCGCCAGGAAGAAGTGAGTGCTAGAGATGCCCCTGTGGTCTCCCCACTCTACAGGGCTTCTGCACAACAGAGGGACGCTCACCATGGTCTCAGGGCCCCTCAGGTGGTTATGCAGCATCCAGCCCCGTAGAAGGAAATTATTTTTTTAAAAAAATAATGCATTTTTACTCTTCCCCCATCTGTTTGAGATGCGGCCGTGGCTCAGTTCTTCAGATGGGAAACAGATGAAAGCAGGACAGTGCAGGCCTCTGGCCGGGGTCTCCCCAGTCCCGTGTGGGGGGCTCAGTGCATCAAACCCCTGCAGCAGCTCAGGGTGGTGACTGAGGCACAGAGCCCCGGTTCTGGGAAAGGCCAGGTCATAGGTTTTTAATACACACGGGCTCCTGCTTCAAGTGCCGATACTAAATATACCCCCAAAGAGATCTGTGTCCGGCAACACAACGTTAATTATTTTCTCAAGCAGAAAAGAACCTTGGAGGATGGTCCCTTTTGTCATCTACTTTTTCAGAAGAAGCTACCATGTGGGGAGATTCCCTGAGAGAATGTGACAAAAGGCAGTGTTTCCGGGCTTGAAATGAATGCCAGCTTCTCTACCCTTATGTAAAATCTCTTCCGGGGGCGCCTGGGTGGCTCGGTCGGTTGAGCGTCCGACTTCAGCTCAGGTCATGATCTCGAGGTTCATGAGTTCAAGCCCCACCTCGGGCTCTCTGCTGTCAGCACAGAGCCCACTTCGGATCCTCTGTCCCCCTTTCTCTCTCTGCCCCTCCCCTGCTTGCTCTCTCTCTCTCTCTCTAAAAAATAATTAAAAATCTTAAAAAAAAAAAAATAAAATTTTCTCCAGGGTCAGGGCTGAGCAAGGAGGACTGGGCTACTGGTCAGCATTTGGGAAGAGATGACAATGATTGGCAGCGAGCCCATGTGCCTGCACCCTCTGCTTTCCTAGCCAGCAGGTTGGATTTGCTGTCCCGGAGCGCCCGCCAGGCTCTGTCTCCACCCGGCGTGTTTGTAAGAACTTTTCCTAAAAGTTGAATTTATATTAGCCTTCAGAAATGGTCGCTACTAAATTCATAACATTTTTTAAGCTAGTCACCCCCACTTTTCGGAGTTGATCAATTATTGGCAATCAGTGATTTGTGTCAAGAGGAGTGGGGGGGTGAAGCAATTCACAGACTCACGGTTTTTACGAGCCTTAAACTGGAAACAACCCGGATGGCCAACCAGGGACTCCCCTGGCTTATGTGGTATCCTGGAAGAAGTGGGAAAGAGGTGTGCCCTCTGGGCAGCCAGTGCCTGGTCTCACAGCCTGACAGGCACCCCTTCCTCCGAGAAGACACCGCCCCAGCTGGGATGCCTGGCTTCTCAAGTTGCACGTAAGCTGAATTCCTCTCTCGTGCAGTGAACAACTTGTAGAGCCATACCTGGAAACTCTGTCCAACAATAGAGACACAAGTATCAGGGTAAATTCATGGGGTGGAATGTCACACAGCTGTGAAGAATCAGGTTGCAGGGGCACCTGGGTGGCTCAGTCGGTTGAGCGTCCGACTTCGGCTCAGGTCACGAGCTCACGGTCAGTGAGTTCGAGCCCTGCGCCGGGCTCTGTGTTGACGGCTCAGAGCCTGGAACCTGCTTCAGATTCTGTGTCTCCCTCTCTCTCTGCCCTCCCCCGTTCATGCTCTCTCTCTCTCTGTCTCAAAAATAAATAAAGATTTTTAAAAAATTTTAAAAAGAATCAGGTTGCAGACATGTTTAATGAAAAAAAAAAAAAGCAATGATTTCAAGGTAACATCGCAGACCACAGATAGCATAAAACATAAACCCAAACACTAACACCTTGAAGAAAGGTACAAAAGGCATAAACGACAATTTTAACCATCTTCCTCTCTAGGAGATGAATTTTTCCTTAGCAATTTCATATTTTAAAGTTTCTGCATGGATAACTTCTGTCATTAAAACAAATGCCAGGGGGCGCCTGGGTGGCTCGGTCGGTTGAGCATCGGACTTAGGCTCAGGTCATGATCTCACAGCTCGTGAGTTCGAGCTCCTCGTCAGGCTCTATGCTGACAGCTCGGAGCCTGGAGCCCGTTTCGGATTCTGTGTCTCCCTCTCTCTCTGCCCCTAACCCACTCGCATTCTCTCTCAAAAATAAACATTAAAAAAAAATAACAAAAAAGACGATTAAAACAAATGCCAGTCCGTTCTCATCGTTCACAGTAGCTGCCTCAAACACTGAATTGGCAAAGGCAGATCCAATGCTCCCGGAGGAGATGCGGGGCGGGGCTCCCGGGAGCCTTCGTCAGGACGTTTGTATCAACTCATCAATACGTAACCTTGTTTCATATGTTTTTCTGGATAAAGATGACTTTAATTTATATTTCTTGTCTGTAATCAATTACATGCAGTATTTCTTTTTCTTAGTTTTTTTTTTACATTTATTTGTTTTTTTAATTTTTGTTAATGTTTTTATTTATTTTTGAGACAGAGACAGAGCATGAGCTGGGGAGGGGCAGAGAGAGACGGAGACACAGAATCTGAAGCAGGCTTGGGGCTCCAGGCTCCAGGCTCCAGGCTCCGAGCTTTCAGCACAGAGCCCAACACAGAGCTCGAACCCACGAACCGCAGGATCATGACCTGAGCCGAAGTCGGACGCTCAACCGACTGCACCACCCAAGGGTCCCTACATGCAGTATTTCTTTGCCATTAGACACTGGCTGAGAGGGCCTCACGTTTTCGTGGCCATGGCTAACGCAACCATAAATTTCCCTGGCCTGCAGCCTCAGAGCAGTGGTCTTGCAACTACATTTTCTCGAATCTGCACATTTCGCTGCTCTTTGATGTTTTCTATAGCTTCCTTGGGCGCTGTGGATGTTTGCACTGTGGATGCTGCACTTTCCAGAGCAGCCTCACATGCAGATCAGTGAGGTTGCCTCCATGTACTGAACTGTTCGCTCGTTAACACGGAACTCACGGCCAAGGGCCGGGTAACTTGGCCCGGACGCTGCTCGTCTGGCCCGTGGTTTTTCTCCTTAACACCTCGCAGCTTCCTGGCACATAGGAATGTGGACAGCCCTGTAGGGCTACACTTGGGGGCCGGTGAAATCACCAACAAGAGGCATAAAGAAAGCAAAAGACATTGATTGCATTACACAGACTGCGAGAGGGACGCTTGCCTTTGCCCGCAGCCTGAGAGCTGGGACGTGGGGACACAGTGTCCCTGGTTCCTCCTTGCCTAGGAACGCAGGCTTTGTGCGAGTCTAAGTTTCTGCTTCTCTGTGCATGTCCACAAATGACCACAAAAGCTCCATGCTTATTGAGTTTGGAGTTACCAATAAAATTTAGTGAGAAAGTGAATTTGCAAATATGAAATTGGCAAATGAAGAGGTTCGACAGTAATTAAAAACTAACAAACAGCTCGGGGGTTTCGTTGTTTCTGTAGTAAGTGAAGTCATTTCGGTGGCATCTCAGGTCTCCTAGATAAATCACACGGATCTAAATTCAGCAGCTTACCGTTGTCTGAACACAGGGCTAGGATGCCATCCGCCAGGGAACCATAATCCATAAAATTTAATGACATTTAATATGTTTTATGTTAGAGAGAAGTAATTTCCAATCAGAATCATTATGTCTAGGTTTTATTTTTCTGCCTGGAATTTTCTGCATAAAGCAATGAATCGAAGCAAGATGTGCTGAAATCCAAGCGCAGCCCTGGTGACAGAGGGGCCTCTGGCAAGAAGGACAGGGTTACTTTGGGGACTTTCACCCTTGGGGGGTATCGTGTTTCACTTCCCTTGGCTTGAGCCCCACCCAGCACCTGGGAAAATAGACCCCCTCCACCCCACCGGGCAGCCCTGCCCGCCAGCAGTCTTTCAGAAAGATTTAATTTAATTAACAGAAAACAGCATCAATAAACATTAGCTCAGCGAGGCTCTCGTGGCGACTCCAGGGCCGCGGGCTCGAGCTGTTTGGGAACACACCCTCTGTCTTTGCGGAGATCTCCAACATGCTGCCTCTCTCGCGTGGCCCTCTGGAAACCTCCACCCTCCTCTGAGAAGAGACTCTGGAGACCGCCAGCCTCCCCTCTGTTCTGTCGCATGCCGTAGTCACCACCTCCTTGCAAGGAAAAGGCCTGCTCTCCCCCCACCTCCACCGGGGCACTCTGCCCGGGCTGGCGCGCGGCAGGGGAGGGAGGACATGGCTGCGAGCCCAGCCCTGTCTTATTGAGCCTCCCTCCCCAGGGGTGGTGTGTGTGTTGTCCACATTTGGGATGGGCTGACCAAATGGGGGGTCTTTGGCGACACCCCGAGTAGAGAGAGGAAGGTAACAAAATGAGTGAGCGGAATGGGTGTTGCAGACCCCGTGGGAGCCATAGCAAGATCAACAGCCGCTGTCGCTGGTGGGGTTTGGTGATGACAGAAAGGCCAGGTTTCACCAGGTTATCTGCTCCGGTGGGGGACAGCAGGGACGTGGCAGCGAGCCTGGCTGCGACCAGCTGGGGGAAGCGCAGGAAAAGTTGTTCCTTACAAAAAAGTCGAAATGCAGTCTGGCCTGTCCGTGCGACGAGGACACTGCTGTCAAGCAAGCAAATGTGTGAAAAGATGCTCTGAAGACGGTCGGGCATGTTTCGTGGGAGGCTTACTGGGGTCAAGCAGGGTTCTGTGCAGGGAAGCTGGACGGGAGTCTCCCAGCCTCATTATTGCTTTTTAATAGTAATGGCAGTGGTATTCCCTTTAACGGTTGACATTGGCACGGGTGAATGATTGTAATACGTAAGAAAAAACATTGCAAGAAAAGCCACAAAGAGATTTAGCAACTGCGTTTCTGTGCCTGTTAAAACAGCCTTGATGTGCTATTCCTTCGACTCCCACGGACACGGAAGCATTTCAAAGGCGACATTCGGGGCTGCCAGTAGGAGAGTGGGTTCCAGGAATAACAAGGCAAATGGATGTGCTGCATGGGTACACGTTGGAAGTGGAACTTGGCAAGTTTGGGTGCGAGCGGAGGTGGGCAGACTGTCACCCACGTTTCCTCTGACTCATGAAGAGCGAAGACTTTGTGAGCCTTGTTAAGCTGGTTGCCCGTGTGGCTGGACATTGCCAGGAGGACCAGGCACCCCAGAGCCACCGCCCGATGCAAAAATGGTTGTGAGTTGGTTGGTATAATGTTGGGGGGGGGGGGTAATCCCTTCTGAAAGGAGGTTCCGTCCAGTTCGAGAACTGGGCTAACATGTCCCCCTGCATGTCCCTCCATTTAACTCTGGACTTGATGAAGACACCAAAACATCGTCACGGTGACTGACTCGCTAAGAAAGGGACTACATATAAGTGTACTTATAATATATGTGCTATATACATCATATCTGTACATGCGAATACATACTCTCACCTCTCATTCTCTCAGGGCTCCACGCCTCTGTTCGCTTGCCTCTTGTCTGCTTCCACCCTCAGGATTCTGTTTCTAGAACAGACCTTGTGTGCTCCAGGGCACATGTGTCCTTCCAAAATTCACGCCTGGAAATCTGCTCGCTGCTGTGCTGGTATTTGAAGGTGTGGCACCAAAGAGGTCAGAGCCCTCAAGAATGGGATCGGTGCCCTTTGCGAAAGGGACCCCAGGGATCTCCCTCGCCCTTCCCGCCATGTGAGGACCCAGGGAGAAGGTGGCTGTCTGTAAAACAGGAGGCAGAACCTCACCAGATGCTGAATCTACTGGGGCCTTCATCCCGGACATCCCGACTCCAGAACCGTGAGAGATACATTTCTGTTGTCTACAAACCACTGGTTTCGGGTACTCTCATTACAGCAGCTCAAACAGACTAAGACAACCTAGAACAATGCGTGGCACATAGCAGGTGATCCATACGTATTTGTTGAATGACTGAATGAACAAAGGGATGACCATTGTGGAATTGACTTGGGTCCCACCAGGACGGTGGTTACAAATGGGGTCACTTCATGGAGCACATTCCTTGTTGTCTCTGCTCCTTGGACCCCAGCCAATGCAAGGTGAGTCCCCTGTCCCTGTGATGATTGGGGACATTCCCAGGGTGGCTCCCAGACCTCTCACAGGTCTGATTGGCTGCCTGACATTAGCCTCCTCTGGGCCATGCTGAGTCTCTCGGGATGTACTTGACTGGGCCACTGGATCTCAATGGTTTCTCCTGATGGCAGGGTGGCCCCCCGGGCTGGCCTTCCCTGTCAAGCACCACAAGGCCTCCTGCGCCTGGGACTGTGGGCTCCAGAGTGTCGTGTGGCCACTGCTGCTGTCCCTGCCCTCTCTTCCCGGAGCAGCCCGCCTCTGTCAAGGCACCGGGCAATGGCGTCTTCAACGAAGTGCAGGAAACGCCCCTTCCAACGTGTTGTGTTAAGTAGGGCTAGTGTTTGGTGGCCCTTGCAGCTTTTGTCCTTGACCTTGCCTTCCCATGGGTCTCCAATGTGAGTCCCCGAGCCATAAGCTATGGTGACGCCGTAGCAGTGTGTGCTCAGGCCAGATGTCAAAACACCACAGACCAGGGGGCTTAAACACAGACGTCTGTTCCTCACGGTCCCGGAGCCTGGAAATCTGAGATCAAGATGTCACCGATTCTGTTCCTGGTGAGAGTTCCTTCCTGGCTTACAGATGGCTCCCCTCTTGCTGAGTCCTCGCATGGAGGAGAGAGGGAACTCTGGCGTCTCTTCCCTGTCTTACTAGGGCACCGACCTTAGTGAATTAGGGCCCCATCCTTATGACCTCATTTAACCTGTACCACCTTCTCACTCCAGGAACAGTCACATTGGGGGTTACGGCTCCAACATAGGAATCGGTGGGTGGGGGGTTCCACATCTGGTGCCTAACATGCTGCCCCTGTCCTCCCCAAATTCATGTCCTTCTCACATGCAAATACACTCATTCCATCTCAAAGTCTCAAAACTCTTAACTTGTTCCAAGTCCTGTCTGAATCTGGTCGAAATCACAGTCAGAGAGACTCCAGCTGGGAACCAGTGGAACTGGACGAATGGCGTGCTTCCAAACACCCTGGCGGGATGGGCAGCAGACAGACAGGTGGACAGATCCATTGCGAAAGGGAGGAAGAGGGAGGAAGGAGGGGACGACAGGTCCAGGCAAGCTCACAACCCAGCAAGGTGAATTCCAGTAGGTCTTGTCGCTTGAGGACAGCTTTCCTTGGCTCGACCCCCTGCCTTCCAGACCCTCCGGGGCAGCAGTCCTGCTCCCCCGGTTCTGCTGGGCCTGGCTTTGGGCAGAGCCCTTCTGGTGGAGGTCCTGACAGCTCTGTGTAGGCCCCAGGGTCACTTATCCTTTCGTGTGCACAGGTTCACAATCTGGTAGCTCTGTGGTCCCACCATGCAGGATCTGGGTCCGCAGCCCTTGGACATTTCCTCCCACCTCCCTGGCCTTCAGCCCCAGCAGGGAAGAAGAGGGATGCCACAAGTCGAATAACTTGACATCCTTGACATCAGTAAGGCAGGAATGACCCATAGCAAAAGTTGGGTCCCCCAAGAATGCCAGATTCTAGACGTGAGCAGAGGCAGAACCCAAACCTAGTGCATCCATCACTCCAGAAACTACATCCCTTACTGCCTTGGCCTGTCTGGAGCACAGTGTCTACTCACCCTGGAGGCTCGGGCCGCAGCATCCAGGACTCACGGGCAGCGGGCGTCTGAGTGGTGTCCCAGCACCGGCCGCTGCTCAGGTGCCATCGTGCTTCTCCTGGAGCCCGCACGCGCAGGACCCATCAGGGAGGTCAAAGCCCAGAAGAAGACTTTTGGGAAAGACGTGACCTAATTTAAATAATGTATTAAGCTTAGAAATCATTGCAAGTAAATACTGAGAGAGAAGCCGAAGAATTTCAGGTCCAGGAAATACTGCAATCTTGGAAAAAGATCTCTTTTAAGTAATTAAACAGCTGCATCTGGACTAGAATCTAGTCTTTTCTCATTCAAACGGATCTATCTACCATACGGGGCCGTGAGGTTTGGATGCCAAGGGAACAGGGACTCGGAGCTCTGCCCCAACTGTCTGTAGGAAGGCATCTGTGGTTTAGGGGCAGGAAGTCACGGTGCGAGAATTGGCTGAGCACTGAGAATGAAAACAAGACAAAGTAATGAATGAATGGGAGCCTTCAAGGGCAGTGGCCTCCGGGGATGTCCAGGCAGCCATGGACAGCAAAGGGGTTTGGGGGTTATCAGCACACACATGCTTGGGGGGATAGCATGTAATGATTAACCCTGGGCTTGTCACGCAGATAACTCAAGCCTGGGATTTCCCCCGATTGAGGCTTCTGGCATTCATCTGGATTGCCCCAAGTAGGAAGATAATTATGAACAGAGAAAGCAGAGATGAATTTTTGAACTTTTTGACATCAAGTGAAAAACTAGAGGGAATGGTCTGACTGTGCAGCTCAATTATTTGCCAATGACGGCAATTGCCTTTTTCCCTGCTCCTCATGGAATCCTGGTAAGAGCCTCGAGTGGTGACGTGGAAGTAAGCTGGAGGAGGGGCAAGACAGTCAGTGACTCATTCCAAGGGCCCAGGCCCCACTGGCTGTCTTCCGGCCCGGTTCCCTCGGGAGTGACTTAGTCTCAGCCACATCAGTGGATCCCAGGCTGGAAGAATCCCATGCCTCCCTTCCCGAGGGGTTCCAGGCAGACAGCAGGCCTTAGAGAGAGGCAGGTGTACAACACGGCACCAGAACGGCAGCTGACACGGTTGTACTTCTTCCCAAAGGCTCATGGACACCCTAGGGATGTGGACGGGTCTTCCTGTTGGTCTGAAAGGGCAAGCAGATTGAGAAAGAGCCAGCTGGCAAGCCTTGCTGTCTGGGCTGAGGGATCAGGGTCCCTGCCTAAGAGCTGGATTGGCACACGGTAGCTGAGGCCGTGTGTGAGGGATGGTGATACGCCAAGGCCGGCCTGGAGGGCCATTTCAGTGGGTGACAGCAGGTGACCGTGGCTGAAGATGGTGAAACAAGTGGAAGTCACACGGACAGACGTTGGCCCAGAACCAAACGTTCGTCCCGGACGCTGTGACGCCGGGCCGGTGTCCACTGAGCCCAGGTATGACCCTCGAAGAAGGGAGAAAGGATCCTGCATTTAGCTGACTTTAATCCTGAAATTGCCAAGAAATCACCAAATCTGGCTAAGTTTACTTGAAAGTGACTAGATTAAGTTTCGGGTAGAAGTTGGGGCTCAATGTTCAACGTCCAGATATGGGGACATGTTTGTGCACCCAAGTTAGTGACTTGCGAAATTAGAATCTGCTGCGAGCAACCGATGAATCCAACGAGCGAGGTCCCCCCCAAAGCCCCAAGAGCATCGTTACCAGGTGTCGAGGGTTTGTTATCTGTGTGAATCAGCACAGTCACCTCTCCTGGGAGGTGAGCCTGTGCTGTCTGTTGAGGAGACAAGGAACCTGATGCGTGGAGAGTTCAGCGACTTGGCTGAGGTCATGCAGGTGGTCAGGCCGGAGTTTCCTCCAAGCATGCCTGCTTCACTGCAATGCCTGGGACTTCAGACTCCAGCTGTACCGGGTGTAGACAGCGAGAAGGAGGGAGCTGAGGATGGAACCCTTGGAAACGCCAGCGTCTAAGGGAGAGGACAGAGGAAGAGGGAACAGGGAGGGGGATGCAGGAGAAACAGATTTAAGGGATGACCTGGGAGAGAAAGATGCCCGACAAGCTGAAGGAAAAGGTACTTCAGGAAGGAGAGGGCGTTTTCTATGCTTCTGTCCCCAGAGATGCCACCTGAGTCATAGGGCTCACCGGGTTTGGTGACTAGGATTTCACTGGCGTCCATAGCAGGGGTTTGGAGGAATAGGGGGGACCAGAGAGGCAGTGAGTGGAGCTGAGAAAGAGGAGACAACGTACAGATGACGTTTCAAAGAGCCTCTCAGTGGAATCACGGAAATGGGGAAAGAGTTCTCTTTCATTTTTCGATTAGGAGATATTGAATGTACTGGTGTAGGCAAATAAATTAGTAGGCAGAGAGAGATCAGAGATAAGAAAGAAAAGCGGATCACTGGTGAAGCCAGAAGGAGAAAGGTCTATGTGGTATAGCCAGGCTTCAAGATGGCCCCAGGAAGGCTTGCCTCCTGCTGTTCACACCTCGGTGTGGGTCTCTCCAACAGGGATCTGTGTAACCCGGGATGTTAGGAAGCTGATGGTGAGGCTCCGTTATGCAAGTCAAACCTACTGTCTCTGGGATCACACTCTGGGAGAAGCCAGCCGCCGTGATGTGAGGGCCTATGGACTGGTCCGTGTGCTGAGAAACTCAGACCTCTTGCCAAAAGGCGGTGAGAAACGAAGACCTGGTATCGGGCCTGTGAGTAAGACGTCTTGGAAATGGATCCTGCAGCTCCAGTCAAGACCCGAGATGATGTCAACCTTGACTCACAAACGACCCTGACCCAGAACGCCCAACAGACGAGCGGTTCCTGAATTCCTGAGTTATAAGAGATAATACATGCTTATTGTAGTTTTATGCCACTAAGTTTCGGAGTGCTCTGTTATACCGTAACAGGCAACCAGCGCAAGAAAGGCAAGAGTGGGTGTAATTCTAGAAGTGGAGTTGCCAGGGAAATTGAGCCTCCTCAACGCTCCACCATCTCCAATATTTCTATGAGGGAGAAAGCAAGCCTGTCTTCTGGATTTTGGATGACGGAGGAGGGGTAAGGAGGTTTGCCGGTGACAGAAGAGAGAAAATCAATACGACCAACCTTTAGGAAGAAGGAGTCTGGAAGGTCAGACCCTCTCTGTGCCTTACTGTAGTTTAGGGTTGGTAATGAAGGCGAGGAAATGACCTTTGGGGGAACAGGTCCCTTGCCTCAGAGAGTAGACACCTGGTTAATTGCCTGGATTAATTACCTGGTTAATTCTGGATGCGTGAGGCACACTGTCAGAATGGAGGCATGCGGGTAATTCAGCGGAGTTATTTTTAATAGGGAAATGGGGAAAGTGGGGGGCAGAGACCAAAGGGTAAGGGAGGGGACAGAAGTTGAAAAAGCAGCTACCTCATCTTTCAAGAGGTTTGACGGTGAAATAATCTGGATGGAGAGACAGAATTGAAGAAGTCTCTTCTCGTTCTTTCCTTCTTTGTGATGTCTCTTCTTGCTTGTTTCTACATCTTTGTGTCTTCCTTCCTTCTTTCTTTCTCTTAAAGATAAGAGATATTTAAATGTGTTTATTAGTTTCAGGAGAGAAGGCAGCATCCAGGAAAAGACTTAAGATTAAAAAAAAAAAAAGTGTGTATTTCTGAACAAAGGGCAGACATCATTAAAGCCTCCTTGTCTTTAAGAAGGGGTCACTGAGTAATGACTGAGTGTCTACTGGGTGTCCCCCCCCCCCGCCCCGTGTAAGGGGCTGGGTGTGCAGAAGTGAACACACATAGCATCTCAGCCCTAATCCTAGGTCTAGTGAGGGCAATGGCCAAACGTCTGTACAAACACAACCCCGCGGTTTGTGCGGGAGCCACAGAGGAAGTGAGCTGGGTGCAGAGCCGGGACCAGCATAGGAGGCCTGGTGGGGACAGAGCTGTGGGGCAGGCTGAGGGCAGGCGTCCTGAGCCCCAGGCCATGCAGACGGGACAAAAGAAGTCCCTGCTGACCTTGCTTTCTTCTGCCTCCCAGACTCCAATTTTCACTGTCAGTAACTCCGGTCCCTGGCTACCTCCCACATCTCCCCTTTCTCCTCCCCAAAAGTCCAGAAAATACCTTTTATCAAACGTCTATAGAACAAAAGCATCAAACAAAACCTGTATGTGCTGTGAGCATTTTTCAGTTTCTTTCAAACGCTGGTGAGTTCTCAGCTGTGTCACAAAAGGTCTGCATCCATCTGGTTTCTTAGATCATAGAAAAAAAAAAAATCCTTCTCTCCCTAAAGAGTGTCCTTTTTCACCAAACACTCCCTTCTGGTGGAATTTGCCCCCAGACAACAACAGATCAGATTGGCAAGGAACACCCCCAGTCAGCTCTGTAAACAAAGGCTGTCCCGATTTAAAAGGAAGAAAGCCACTTTATTAAAGGTGAGAGCCCGTTACTAGACGTCTGTAAATGAGCTAGAGCTCAGGCCTCTGATCTTGCAAATCAGGGCTCCAGAAAATGCAGATGCTGCGGGGATCCTTTCTCTTGCCTGGGAGAGCAAAAAAGGTCTCAGAAGATCCTGGAGGACGTCGTGTGCACATCAGGGATGTGGCACAGGCTCGTTAAATATGTTCTTGAATGTCACAACTGGTGGACTTTAGGGGTTTCATTCGTTCTGAATCCAGGATTTGTCACGGAGAAAAACTGCTTCTGCTCCGTGTTGACGGGAGGGCTGCAAGGGTGTCTACACTGGGTAAGAACTCTGTGTCCCCAGTTCTTGTGCACATCTTAGCCAAGAAGACTCAAGAAGAAAAAAAAAAAAAAACAGGTTGTAGTTACTAACGGGACATCTTTTGTTTTCTTTTTTCTTTTTCTTTTTTAAGTTTATTTATTTGTTTTGAGAGAGACAGAGAGAGCGCAAGCAGGGGAGGGGCAGGGAGAGAGAGAGGGGGAACCCCAAGCAGGCTCTAGGCTCTCATCGCAGAGCCCACGTGGAGCTTGAACTCCTGAAACCGTGAGATCATGACCTGAGCTGAAATCCAGAGTCGGACGCTTAACCGTTGAGCCACCCAGGTGCCCCTGGATGGACATATTTTCTAATCTTTTTGTGTAAGCATTTAGTTTCTCTCTTGAGAGTCAGGAAATAAAATGCCTTTAAAAATGTGGACATATCATGGGCTCTATAAATTAGACACTCGGTTCTGGTTTCCAGACATTTCAGACATATCCGTTTCCTGGGCAAGTATATGAGGCTGAAACATACCCGTCTGTATTTAATGATAAATCAAACAGTTTCTTTGAAATACCATCCAGGAAGGGGAACGGCGAGCCCGGTGTGGATCTGCTGACGCTTCTGGCATTATCCTTAAGTTGTCTTCTTCCGCTGGTGGGTGGGATCCAGTTTTGAAGGTCTCCTTCCTCCCCCAGTTACAACATACAAGAAGCTGCTCTTTAGATGCGCTTGACGAAAGAGAAAATAATTAACAGACCGACTCTGCCTATGAGCACTTGGACATATCTGGGCTCATTCTCCCGAGGTGGCGAGTCTCCCTGACAAAGTCAATATCCTGGACCAGGTATTTGGATTAGACCCCCTTGCCTGCCAAGAGGATATCATTTGCTTGACTAATCAAATGTGCTTTCAAAGAGTCTGCAAATGTCAATGTTGACAGTCATAAGGAAATGAAGTTAGGCGGGTGGTGTCACTTACCAGGTGGCCTTTGTTTCTGCAGGACTTTTGTAACCTGATAACTAAGCCAGGCCACCCCAAGGCTTGGCGGTCCCCGTCGCCCAGCCTCATGCTGTCCTGGCCACCTGGACCTTCCTCCCCGGTCCGCACCTGTCTAAATCTCAGTGATCTTCAAGACCCAGTTGCAACTTTACCTCAACAATTAGATGTGGTTTACACGGTGGCTGATACTATTAGCTGCTTCTTTCTGAAACGTCCCCCTTGATTCTCTGTGACGCGTCCCGTTGCTTTTGTTCCTGTCTTTGTTGACATTCAGAATACTTCAGGTAAGTGCCTTCTTTAGACATAATTTGCGCCAATATTCATAGATTGTGTTTTGTTTATTCACTCATTGATTGGCTTAACATTTATGTGGGTATAGTTTAAGGTGAAGTGGGTTTTTTTGTTTTTTTTTTTTTAAACCGATGAATCAGCTTTCCTGGTGATTTCTTGTAAACAACTCCCCTGGAGTCTGACGATCTGGGGTTCTTACACTGAATCTGTTCCAAATCTCTTCTGTGCCACCGTCAGCCCTCTATATCTGAATTGATTCTGTAGGATTTGAATCGCTTGGGCTCCAGCTGGCTCGATCCAGGTAGTGTGTGCTGGGGTGCCTTTTGAGAGTCTGGAAAGCTCCTAGATTCCAATTCCCAAGCTTAGTTAACTTTGTGGGTTTGTGCGTGGGATTCTGCGCGCATTCCGATGAGCTCGGGGGGGGGGTGGGGAAAGCAGGTGGGGTACTCTTGTTTCTACCAGGAAGCCTCCCTTCTGGGCCCTCTGGCTTTTCTCCCCTGTCTCCCGAAGGACTTCCTCCCCTTCCTTGAAGCCCTGGTGGGCTGTGGTCCTCTGTGTTCCCATTCTTAATCTTATTTGGCTCTCCCGGCTTGGTTTTGCCCTGTCCCATGGCTCTGGCAAGCACGCTTACATCCACCTCCACTTGACACAGTATTCTGTGGGCCCTTTAAGTCAATGTGTCACTCATGACGCACCCGACCCCCCCACCCCCTAGCCTGCTATTTCCTCTATGGATTTGAGACTCCTGTCCAGCCTTGTGTTCAGGCAGGCACCTAAATCTGTCAAAATAATTCCCAGATAGAGCTCCATTCTGGCCTTTTCCATGTAGTCCCCCGCTGTGCCCTAGCTGGTCATCGGTTCCTGTGGTTGTTTCTGGAAGGTCTCCTCCCCTTGCTTTGCCCCTTACAGTCCCCTTTATTCATGCTGATGGTCACCTGACGAGGCTCACAACCCCTGCTTAAAAGCCAAATCTTCGTCAGGGGGCACTTTGGTATTTTCAAGCTGTTCATGGAGTTTCACATGTTGCTCAAATACACACGCATACACACCCGGCCCGTAAACCTATGCGTAAAACCAAAACAAGCTTCACAAAGCAGTTCCCCTTAATACGTGTAATGTACCTCTGGTATTTCTATTCTACACAGTCTACAAAACTCTCGCCTAAAATTAGACCCCCTTGTATGGTCAACAGGGATTATCCTAACCCGGTGCCAAGTGACCTGCCATTTCCGTCTTTTGTTTACTTATTTTCACCTTTAATTTAAATTCCGGTTAGTTACCAGACAGTGCAAGGTTGGTTTCAAGAGTAGAATTCGGTGATCCATCACCTACATATAACACCCAGTGCTCAGCCCAACAAGTGCCCTCCTCAACGGCCATCACCCATCTAGCCCATCCCCCCCCCCCGCCCTCCATCGACCCTCGGTTTGTTCTCTACTGTTAAGAGTCTCTTGTGGTTTGTTTCCTTCTCTCCTCTTTTCTCCCCCTTTCCATGTGTTCCTGTGTTTTGTTTCTTAAGTTTCACATATGAGTGAAATCATATATTTGTCTTTCTCTGGTTGACTCATCTTGCTTAACATAATACATTCTAGCTCCATCCACACTGTTGCAAATGGCAAGATTTCATTCTTTTTGATGGCTGGGTAATATTCCATTGTATACATACACCACATCTTCTTTATCCATTCATCAGTCGACGGACATTTGGGCTCTATCCATAGTTTGGCTATTATGGATAGCGCTGCTATAAACATTGGGATGCATGTGCCCCTTTGAGCCTGTATTTTTGTATCCTTTGGGTAAATACCAAACACCGCAATTGCTGGATCAGAGGGTAGTTCTAGTTTTAATTTTTTGAAGAAGCTCCATATTGGAAAGCAGGGTAGTTCTATCTTTAGTCTTTTGAGGAACCTCCATACTGTTTTCCAGAGTGGCTGCACCAATTTGCATTCCCACCAGCAGTGCAAGAGGGTTACCCTTTCTCTGCATCCTTGCCAACACCTGTCGTTTCTTGTGTTATTAATTTTAGCCATTCTGACAGGTGTGAGGTGGTATCTCATCGTGGTTTTGATTTCTATTTCCCTGATGATGAGTGATGTTGAGCATCTTTTCAGGTGTCTGTTAGCCATATGGATGTCTTCTTTGGAAAAGTGTCTATTCATGTCTTCTGCCCATTTCTTTTTTTTTTTTTTTAATGTTTATTTATTTTTGACAGAGAAAGAGACAGAGCATGAGCGGGGGAGGGGCAGAGAGAGAGGGAGGCAGGCTCCAGGCTCTGAGCTGTCAGCACAGAGCCCGACACCGGGCTCGAACTCACAGACTGCGAGATCATGACCTGAGCCAAATTCGGATGCTCAACCGACTGAGCCATCCAGGTGCCCCTCTTCTGCCCATTTCTTAACTGAGTTATTTGTTCTTTGGGTGTTGAGTTTGATAAATGCTTTATAGATTTTGGATACTAACCCTTTGTCCAATGTGTCGTTTGCAAATATCTTCCCTTATTCCCTGGGTTGCCTAGTTTTGTTGACTGTTTGCTTTGCTGTACAGATTTTTATCTTGGTGAAGTACCCAGAGTTCATTTTTGCTTTTGTTTCCCTGACTTGCGCTGTAGAAACACATCCTCCCACACACAGACTTAAAGTCCAGCTACCATGGAACACACCACTTCTTCCAGAAATGCTATAGAATTTCAAATCTCTATCTGTAACGTGTATCAAAACCTCCCATCCACTCACCTCCATCAAATGTTCCTTCTGGAAACCATCACATTACATTATATTATACACATTACATTATATTACCATTCCAGACCCAGCTCGAAGATCTCCACAGGGACTCCTCTATTTCTCTGGCCGCTAGCAACCCCAAATGCATTCCCCATTAATTATTTTCAAAAATTAAAATAATTCAGGGAGACTGGGTGGCTCAGTATGTTGAGCATCCAACTCTTGATTTCAGCTCAGATCATGATCCCAGGGTTGTGGGACTGAGCCCTGTGTTGTGCTCCATGCTGAGCTTGAAGCCTGCTTGAGATTCTCTCTCTCTCTCTCTCTCTCTCTCTCTCTCTCTCTCTCTCTTTCCCTCTGCTCCTCTCCCCAGCTCACATTCTCTCTCTCTAAAATAAAAAAAAATTGGGGTGCCTGGGTGGCTAAATCAGTTAAGCCTCCAACTCTTGATTTTGGCTCAGGTCATGATCTCACAGTTTGTGAGTTTGAGACTTGCATTGGGCTGTCAGTGCAGAGCCTGCTTGGAATCTCTCTCTCTCTCTCTCTCTCTCTCTGCCCCTCCCCTGTTCTTTCTCTCTCTCAAAATAAATAAACTTCAAAATAAAATAAAATAAATCATATTCTAATTTTTTCAAGGTATAACTCTTGGACATAGACCATTGTGATATAATAAGGAATATATCTGGTCTTTTTTTCCCCATCTTTGGCACAGAGCTCTAAAACCTTTGGAATTTCCTGAGTCATAGAAGTGTCTATTTATAATAAACACTTTTTGACCATACCCGAATTTATGCTAGTGAGGTGGGACCTTAGATAATGGGGCCCCCAGGAGGAGCTGGCCATAACGGAAAGACTTAAGTATGGGAATGAGGGTTGGAACGTTTGAGCTTCACACCCCGACTTCTGGGGAGGTGGGGGTTAGAGATTGAGTTCAATCATATGGCCAATGATTTAATCAATCGTGCGTAGGTAATAAAAAAACCCGGTAAAAATTCTGAACACCAAAGTGCGAGGGAGATTCCTGGTTGTTGCTGGGGGGGGTCGTGTGCCTGGATTCCAGGAGATGACATGACGGCACTGTGCTCGCCTCCCCAAGACCTTGTCCTGGGCATCTCTTCATCTGGCAACAGTTTGTATCCCTCAAAATAAAACTGTCATCACAAGTACAGCACTTTCACGAATTTTGTGAGTCCTGGCAAATCAACAATTGTGAGGTGGGAGGTTGCAGGAACCCCCACATTTGTAGCCGTGTTGGACACAAGTCCGGGTAGCTTCAGGATCCCATCTGCGGCTTGCATTCTGAGGCAGGCCAGTCTCATGGGGAACTTGCCTTTGACTCGAGAGGTCAGATGCTAACTATCGATAGTGTCGAAACTGGAGTACTTTGCCTTTAACTTGGGTGCCTGTGCTCACACCGGGTAGTTAGTGTCAGGATTAATCTGAATTGCAGGACACCCAGTTGGTGCCATAGAATGGATTTCAGAACTGCAGACCACCCCCCCCCCCTCCACACAATGCTGATACAGATGTAGATTCCACATCCTGTAGATGAGATCATCTGAGCCAGGGAATCCTCATTTTTAAAGAGTACCTCAGTGACGCTTAATGTGTGCTGAAATTTGAGAGCCACTGACATGTGCATGAAAGCACATTTATAATAAGTAAACAAGCGGAATGAAATGAAACGCACATCGTGTCTAATCCCAGCATGAAAACACATTGTGGTATATTTCTTTTGACTTTCCATGGAAATCCTTTTTATCGTGGTTTGATCATGCTGTGGGTTCAGGTTTACGTTCTGGTTTTTCCATTGAACATTCAATCAGACATATTTTTCTTATTATGACATGCTCTTTTAAAATAGAAGTGATTCCTCTTGAAAAAGAGTGTTTCCTTGACCATTGTGTCTCTTTGGGGGACATTTATGATATTATCAGCTTGTCGTTATTGTGAATTATATTGTGATGATTTTTTTCTCTCTCTGAAGCTTTTACGGTATTTGTTTTCATTACCTCAGGATTCCCAGAAGTTAGATTATTTGGCCTGTCACCACAGATGGCTATGGAGCTCTGGATAAGTATTGTCCCCTGGCAACCTGAAGGACTGTGTTTCCATACCTTCTCTGGCAATGATGTTTATTTTTATAAGCTTTGTTAACTTGATAGGTCAAATGGTATGTAATTATTTTAATTACATTTATTCCATCCTTAATACTGCAGGAAATTTCCCCAAGTGTTTAGTTACTAATTGTTATTTCCTTTCGTGAATCCTGGTTCATGACCCCAAACTTCTTCTTCCACTGGTATTTTCCTGTGAAATTAACCCTCTGTCCACATATTTACTATACTAATGTGTTCTTTATCCATTCACTCTGAAATCCTGGGTCTATTTTCAATATATCGGCATTTAAAATTTTTATCTGGTCATTATGCAACAAGTTTTTCCTTGGTAATCTCTTCTGTCGTTTCAGAATTTAAGAAGCCCATCCTTCTCCTGAGATTTGATGATTGACGCTTACTTTCTTGTAGCTTTGATGCTTTAAAAAAAAAAAAAGGTGATGGGGCACCAGGGTGGCTCAGATGGTTAAGCATCCTACTCTTGGTTTCGACCAAGGTCGTGATCTCGTGGTTCGTGAGTTCAAGCCCCATGTGGAGCTCTGCACTGACAGTGTGGAGCCTGCTTGGGATTCTCTCTCTCTCCCTCTCTCTCCCTCTCTCTCTCTGCCTCTTCTGGTTCTCTCTCTCTCTCTCAAAATAAATACATAACCTCAAAATATTTTGTAAATAGGTGATTAGGTATATCCTTCTTGCATCTCTCTAGGATGTATTTTGGTGTACGTTATGAGATAATTTAAATAAACTATTGTTCTAGATGGTATTGTTCTAAAATCATGTGTTAAGGCCTCTTTCCCTTCTTGTCTGATGTTCTGTGACAGTTGCTTTTATGGTCCTGGTCACTTTGCAGGACAACTGTTTGTCTACAGCATGACCCAAGGGTAAGACTCGGTCATGTTCAGCTCTGTGACCCCAGAACTAAGCCTGGTACACAGGCCTTCCAGAAAAGTTTTTAAATGAACATTAAAAAGCACACACATGTAGAGGGGGAGGCGGGACCGTGAGGTGGCTGTCCCCAAAGGCAGAGATTCCTGGATCCTAGAGAGCCAGCCTGATCTTAGAACTCCACGCCTTCATAGAATGAATCATATTTATTCATTTATTTGTATTTTGGCACACGAGGCTTTTTCCCCAGGAAAATCTCAGTGCATTGGCATGACTTGTTTTTAAGCTGTTATTTTTATATTGCTTATGTGAAATGGATAAATATTTTTAGAAGTTCTCTTTTGCCACAAATGGAAGAAAACAGGGAGGTCTTGGAGAATTCTTGTGATTTTATTGCACTGTAGACTACGTTGGTGAGAAAAACACACTTCCAAAAGCTCTGAGGCCCAGAATGGACTTACAGACAAGCCTCTAGAATGCAGAGAACACAGGGCTTCTTTTTCCACATAGACACGCCTTGTCTCACGCCCTTTTCACCCCCACACCCAGGCCCTGTCCAGGTCTCCTGCACCTTGACTCACGCTTTCCCTTTGACTCTGAGATTCCCGAGCCTTCCTAGACAGGTACAGGTTTTCCATTTTCTGTCTCCTCCGAGACTAACTAGAACTACAATGAGATCCCGGTATCTGTCCCAAAGCTTGGCCAGCTGTTTCATGGGCAACTGCCCCAAGGCTGGCACCCCCGGGACACTGCAGGATTTGGGCCCTTTCTTTGTGACCCCGAGTAGTCTGGCCTACTTCTCTGCCCCCCCCCCCCCATTGCTGGCTGTCCACCCCCCTGCCCACCAAGGCAGGGTTTCTGCCCTTACTCTCGGGGTCTCCCAAGTGCACAGTGTGATATCAACAGGCAGAGCTATATTTGTTCTTCCTCTGCTCTGTTCACGAAATCTGCTTCCTCACCTCCACATACACCTCCAGGGACCGTGGCCAAGTCATCGCTTCGTGTCAATGCACCCGGACTCCACAGCACAGTGAGTTCTCAGGGTCCTGAAGCGGGGGGAGCAGGTGTATTTTGAAGCAAATGCGTTGTGTGTTGAGTGTTTGGATGATGACAGAAATCGCCAACGGTTCGGGTAACACGGACCGTAGGATCCCCGCCTGGCTGACGGAGAGCCACAGTGACCTGTACACGTCAGGAGAGCCGAGTGGCATCCCCAGGGATTTGAGCCCTTGTGGGGAGGCAGCCCACGATGTGTAAGCCTGCTGGAAGACGACACGGGTTATAAGAGGCTGAGGGCATCGCCCAAGCGAGTCTGTATTCATTCATCTGTCCATTCCCGTATCCATCGGTGCCTCTGTTACTCCAGACACTGCTGGGGGGGGGCGGGGGTGGGGACGCTGAGGTGAGGAAGTCACGGCCCCTGCCCTGGAGGGGGCACCATCCGTCCGGGAGAGGCCGCGATCGGCTGCAGATACACTATGATGTGATGCGCGCTGGGTCTAGAGATGCTGGTCAGGGGCCTAGCCCCGGAAGGCAGGTCCAGAAGCTTCCTGGTGAGGGACCACCCAGGCCGCCCTGCCGATGGGGGTGTCAGCGGGAGGAACAAGCAGTGTCCCAGGGGAGACGCTCCCCCCCTCCCACCAGCTCTGCCAAGGTGACTTGAGTCCTGAAATCTCTAGTTGTGCTCTACCCCGTCCTCTGGCATGACGGGCCAGTGCCCTTCCCCGTCAGCCCCACCTGACGGTCACAGCAGTGTGATGTGGGCTGGTCACCCAGCACCCTGAGCATCAGTGTCTGCCTTTGTGAAAGGGGGGGGCAAAACACCAGTCTTGGACGCGGTCACCGTCCCGGATGTGGTGGGCACTGAGGAGGTGAGGGTTGCCAGGCCCATTCTTATTACTACCCACTGTTTCTGCCATCGTGATTGTTAGTGACTGTGGCTGTCGTTGCCATTGTTTCTATTTTTGTCTTTGTCATTTCTGCCAGCCAGTAGGTTCCAGAGATAAGAAGGAGGGCTGGGCCCCGGGGCAGAAGCCTCGGAAAGAAACTCCCAGCCTTTCGAGCACGGACTTGCATTTCATCTCTTCTGTCGGGAACCTGAGATGAAGCCGGAGAAGCAGGGAGATACGTTCCGAGCCAAACGTCCTGGAATTTCAGAGTGGAAGGTAGCCAAGCACCCAGAGGGGACAGAGGCTGTTGAAAACCACGTGCCAGGCCTCCTTACCCGCATGTGTGTGGCCTCTAATTGCATTTAGACTTTCATTTGTAATTTTAGTGCCATGAATGGGCTGTGCATCAGTGGGCAACATACTCCCGGCTGTGGGCCAGACGATCTGCATGAACCCTGCCAGTCGCCAATGGTTGCCATCTATACGGCAAGAATCTCTGGGAGAAAAACCCCTGCCCATGACTCGTGTCCCCGTTGGCCAGCATTGTGGATCCATGAGCCAGGGGCTGGGCACGCGCCACCCCCCTCCTCCCCCGCCCTTTCTGTGCATCCTTCCTGACACGGAGCCCCAAACCCAAGGGCTCTGGGCTTCTAGAGAGAGGCCCTGAAGCTTCTCCCCTGGCAGCATCCAACAAGCACAGGTCAGGCTCATGGTCAAGACCCAATGTCGCTGACCCACGCTCACCTAAAGGGAATTTGGCCAAGGACAGCTAAGTGCGAATTAAGCTTCCCATAGCGGTCCACGAGGTAAAAAGTTCACAAACTCAGCTGCAACGTACATCCTGTTGGGCACCGTGGGAAATCACTGGACTTAGGAACAAATTTCGAGCCCTGAGTCTCTTTCAGGAAACGATGTCTCCCTTTCTGATCCTCTGGCTGTGGAGTGCTGTGGGGATTCCATTGTGCAGAAATCCCGCTGCCCTCTCAGAGCCGTACCTGACGGGGGCGGGGGGGAACACCGACCCCATCTAACTCGAGAAAACACATGACTCCATAGAAGGGCCCTGGAAACAATTAAGAGATTTCAGAACTCAGTGGAATTCAAACATTAGGAGATGCCAGTATGTGGAGCTCACTCTATGCTACCAGATTTCCTTTGGGGATGAAGAAAGCTTGGCACTGGGCAGGCACTCAAATGTTCCATGACGATCAGTTTAAAAGTTAAGACAGGCCAGATGCTTCTCTAATTTTTTTTTTTTTTTTTTTTTTTGGTAGGTCACCCGGTGTTTTGCGTTTTTGTTTTGTTTTGTTTTGTTTTTTGGTTTTTTGGTCTTTTTTTTTTTTTTTTTTTTTTTTGTCTTTGTTTTTTGAGGCAATGCAGAGCAATTTTGTCCTCCTGGGGTCAGCAGACCAGAATTCCTGGCCGAGCCGGAAACTTCTGAGTTTTGCTGTGTGTGTCGGTAAGCAACTACACAACAGGATGCCTCGTCCGACAGTTGAACAAATTTTATTTTAACAGAAATTTTATTGAGCGTTTTTGAAAACGGTTCCTCCTTCGCTTGGAGTCAAAGTGGGTAACCGGGATGGAAGCAGGCTACCCCTTCTCTGGCTGGTGATGGGGCTTGGGGGAAGGGTGGTCTGAGAGAGTAGACACGGGCTCATTCATTCATTCATTCATTCACTCGAGCAGCCTGCACTTATGCGGCAGCTTCCGTGTGCCAGACGTTGGGTTTGCAGCTTGCCCCCCCCCCCCCCCCCCGCCCGCCCACTCATTGTCCTTGGCTTGACTTTGGTCTCCGGCCAGCGTCTGAGCCGCATTCATTTGCGTGTGCTAGGACTGAGCACCAGAGCAGCACAGGGCAAGCGTGAGCACATGTCCTCAGGACAGCCACCCAGGGTCCTGTTGGTTCTGGCGTCCTGCCCCAGCTTCATTCATATATCCCACCTTTGGGCGGGACTGCTGGCCAGGATACCTTCTGAAAGCTTGGATTCTGAGACAGGCCTTTTGCAGTGTGTCCCAGGCGGGACGGATCGGGTGCCTTTGGCTCGGTAGCGCCCTCTGAACACCCCATCGACAGACGTCTCTGAAGCTCTCACCAGCAGGTTGGTCTCAGACTCCAGGCTCTGCCCTGAGCAGCCCAAAGTCCTGGGAGACTGAGCCCGGCTCTTGCTCTGGCCCCCTTGGGCAGAGCTCGCCTAAAGATCCCATTTTCATCCCGCTCCTCCCCTGCTTGCTGTCAGACCCGAACCCCCTGAACACCAGTCTTTCGTCTCCACCAGACCCTAAAGCTCCTGGCTGTCCTTGAGCGTCTGGACCATTTCCTCCAGGCTCCGGTACCTTTCCGTCCAGGTTGGCTCCCTCCCTGCCCAGGCTCCAGCCTCTGCCTCCAGGCCCTTCCAAAGGCCTGACTCACATTCTCCCTGGTGAGGAGCTCAGCTTCACCTCTCCCTTTATGTCTTTTGTGTCTTTATGCTCTTTATGTCTCTTGATGGCTGAGGACGTGGACAAGGGCCTTTTCCTGTCCTCTCCTGCATCAGCACAGCATCCTGCACACGGGAAGACCCAGGACAAGTTTGCTGCTCTGAATTCTCAACGTGAACTGGCTTTCCCCTGTCGGTATGAATGAACAAGCACCCTTTCTCATATACTTTTAATTACTTTGGAGATTTTCAGCAGCTTTGTTGAGGTGTAATCGACAGATTGCAAGTGTACAATCTGAGAGATGTTGACATTTTTATGGTGAAAACCATCACCGCATTCCGCATGGAGACGAAGCCCATCACGGCCAAGGATTCTTCCTCTTCCCTAGCCCTCCCTCCCTTGCACTCCCCCTTCTCCCATCCCCAGGCAGCCACCAAGCTCGTTTCTGTCACTAAGGTGACCTTGCAGTTTCTACAACTGTAGGTAACTGCATCACCCATCATGGCCTCATTTTTATCTTGCATCGTTCACCCCGCCTCATTGCTTGGGACTTTCCAGTGTCATTGTATGTATTTCTAGCTCTCTCCTTGCTACTCAGGGCCCTTTTGCAGGGACGCACCGCTGTTCTTTTGTATCCATCCACCTGCTGATGAACACTGGGTTGTTTCTACCTTTTGGCCACGCAAATACCTGTGGTGGGCATTTGTGTCCACGTGGTCGCCTGGATATTGCCCTTTTTCTTTCTTGGGTACATGTCTAGGAGGGGAATGGCTGAATCATGTGACAGATGTGTGTTTAAGCGTCGAAGAAACTGTCACACCGAAGCAGTAAGGGACATGGGAACAAGTTCCCAAAACACTGTGCACCTGGGGTGCTTCCTGTTGGCTGCTGCTGTTACACTGCTTCTCTTACAGAGCGGAGCCAGGATGCCCCCAGAACTCAGTATATTCCATATGCAAACCAGGCTTAACACACACAACCTTGGCTCCAAAAGGCAACTGAGAGTTGCTGCTGGATTGCCTGCCAATACCGACCAATCAGGACAATCTGATTCTCACCAATCGGAATGAGGTTCTTCTGACCAATCAGGCGAGCATCCCGCCCCTTCCTTCATGAGCATATTGGACCTGAGTGGGTAGCAGAGGGAACTTTCTGTGTATAAGGGGGGCCTCCCCTCTCTGCTCCCTTTGGGTGCGGTGTCTCCTCCAGCCGGAGCTAGAGTCCCAGGAAGGCCTTGCCTGCACCTTTGACTTTTGGGTCTGGCTTTGTGTCTGTGGTTGTCTGGCCTGAGAACCCGACTTAGGTAACAAACCTGTTTTCTAAGGTGACTGAGCCTTGTCTGTTCCCACCAGCCACTCCCAGTCTGCAGATGTTTCTGGCTGAGTCCACAGTAGTGGCATTTCAAAAGGCTGATGCTCAGGAAATTCCCAAGGGATCCAAGATGTCTCTAGGGCCCTGAAATATCTGGGACTGGAAGTGTGTGCCCTGTTCCAGCGATGACAGCCAACTTCACAGGCTGGCCAGGCTCTTCTCGGTGGTCGGGGTGGGGCCTTTTCTGCAGCCCAGTGCTCTCCATGGGGGCTCCCTGCCCAGCTCCTGGACCAAATGCAGCCTTGTGGAGCCGGCCAGGGGATGGGAGGGTGTGAGAAGCACTTGGGGATAACCCCAGTCCCTGGGCCCCAAATTTCACTGATTCCTCTTACTTGCCCCAGCTGCTGTAGAGCCGAGACTGGTGTCTTGGGGGACCGCGATCCAAGTCTGTCGAGCGGATGGGCAGCTCAGTCTCTTGGACAGCAAGAAGCAGTGTTTGGGTTTCCATGGTGTTTTTCTCACACTTAAAATTATGGTATTTTAACTTCCTAACATATCCTAATTTCAAGACCCAGGACAACTGGGTCATGAAAGAAGCTGCATATTTAAAGGGAGAATACGGGGCTTCACCATGAATACTAATGACAGAGGCGTGTCGCTCTTCAGATATTTACTGAGCACCTGTGTTGTGTGCGGGTGCTGCGCTAAGTACTCCAGGGGAACGAAGCCACACGGACAGCAGACAGAGAAACAGGCGCACCTGCTAACCCTGAACACGCCCACAGGATGGATTCGGCTACTGAGGGTTTCCAGAGAATGAAAGGCTTATCAGAGTCCCAGATTTGGGGAGAAGCTTTAGAGCTTTTGGGGGCTGTAGAATTGCCATGCTGGAGAGCCACGAGATCTGTAGGGTTTCGCTGCGGGGGGACTAGGAAGCCCTGAGGTAGAGCATAGTGGGGGGAATCATAAGTTGAGGGAAAAATATGAGCCACTTCCTGGAGATGAGGAAGTGAGCCGTCACCTAATTTGCCGGGAAGTTCCAGAAGGGAAGCGACAGAGATAAGGTTAGAAGGGTATTGGGCATATTGGCGAGGTTCTGCAACACCCAGCAGACGCACTTGTGTCTCTGGAGGCAACAGGCAGCATGGATAATTGGCGAGTAGGGACCCCTTGGCCAGAGCTGCACTTGAGGGGCCCTGCCAGCCTAGCGGGGAGCGGGGAGGGAGGCTCTTTGGAGGCTCCAGGTGAAGAAAGGTGGAGACGCCATCAATCTGTCAATCTGCAGCAGGTGGTCTCATGGTGGGGACAGAAGAGAAATACACTGAGAGGAAACCCAGGCGGGGACTGGAGGCTTGGAAGGGGACTGCATTCAGGGCCAGAGTGAGGAGCCTCGAGGTTGTGGGCAGGGTGACCGCGAGGCCGGCGGGGTGTTCGCTGTAATGGGCAAGTAGGGGTCAGGCAGGTGCAAGGGATGTGGGGGGAGTAAGGTACCTCCCCACCCCGAGCTGACTGCAGGTGCCCACGTGCCCCTGGCCCTCCGACTGCCCCATGGGGCGGGCACTGGTCAGGGGCCCGTTGTACGGCTTCGACACCTAAGCGCTCATTACTTTTATCATCGTACTCGGATCATGAGTCCAGACGTCGAAGGGTAAAATCTTTAAGATTTTAGTCTTTGATGGTTTTAGATGCCACAGGGTGTCTGTTGATGACAAATCTCATACATGCTGGCCCAGAGAAGAGGAAGATTGTGATGTCATGGAGAAAAACGAAGACGTGAATGGCCACGGCACTGGTTGAGGCAACACCGGCTGCCTGACGGGCCCCAGACTCAACACCGGGGGTGCTCCCTTGGGAAAGCAGCAGTGGGGTGCAGTATCTCCACTCAGCGGGTGACCCTGGTCACTGGGTGAGTGTAACCGGCCAGCAACCCAGGCCAACTCCTGCTTTGCCGTCTTCAACCTGTTTCGATGCAGGGCAATCGAACGCTGACAGCTTCAGCGTATGCCGTTGCGGTCCTTTTACGGAAACCATAGACAACTGTTCTTACGCTGGCCCTGGGCCCCCGAATTCCTCGTCTACGGCTCATCAAGCCCAACAAACAAAATTCCTCTCATGTTTCCAAGTTTGTTTTCCCATCTTTTCCTTTACTGCATGCTACAAAGGCATCATCCTGAAATAATGGATATTCTTGTGATTGAACCATAGGTCTTTGGAACAAATACAAAACTATATTATTAAGTTAGAAACGTCAGTTATAATGCTAATGATGGCAGGACAGTCCCTTTTGCTTTTGTATCATCATTCGCCCAGCTCCTTATCCTAAGATGACTCATTTCCCCACATGAATGTATAAAACTGTACCAAATATATACCTAGAGCAGTTTTGTTCTTCCGAATTTCCTCCAGAGGGACATTACTCAACCGAAAGAAGTGAACCATTATGTGGTTCTCAGTCAATCATACCATGTTGACTTCCAAGAATATTCCCAGAACTCTCCACATTTACAAACAATATAGGAGTGTGCTTGTTTCAGGACAGCCATGCCAGCAGTGGGTGTGTGGGTTTTCCATTATTTTATTGATAAAACATACCTTAAGTGCTACCTCATTTTTTTTTTTTTTGCTTTTAAAACATAAGCACAAACTTATTTTAGAAGAGTTGTAAAATACAGATATGCACAGAGAACAAAGCAAAAGCTACCTGTAATTTTATCTTCTAGAGATAGCCCATGATCATGTCTTTCAAGAATTATTTCTATGTATACATGTGAGGATATAACAGGTTGTACTCATCTAAATGACTATGCATGGGTTTGCACTGGACACCAGACCTTGATTTCTTTTTCATTTGCTAAGTAACGTCCTAAGAATTTGATTTTAAACCATCATAACGCAGATTTCTTTTAATTCCATATTTTAAGACGTTCAACTTAATAATAGTCTCAGGTCTGGTTATTTGCTTCTTGTTTGTTTGCTTGTTTGTTTTGTTTTGTTTTGTTTTGGTTTGGTTTAGAGAGAGAGCACGAAAGGGGAGGAGAGGGGTAGAAGGAGAGAGAATGAGATGGAACATCTTAAACAGGCTCCGTGCTCAGCATGGAAACTGACGCAGGGCTCGATCCCACGACCCTGGGATCATGACCTGAGCTGAAATCAAGAGTCAGACACTCAACTAACTGAGCCACCCAGGCGCCCCTCAGCTCTTGTTTTAAAGCTTTGATTATTCAGGGCACTTGGGTGGCTCAGTTGTTTGAGCGTCCGATTTCGGCTCTGGTCATGATCTCACGGTCGGTGAGTTCAAGTCCCGCATCGGGCTCTGTGCTGATGGCTCAGAGTCTGGAGCCTGCTTCCGATTCTGTGTCTCCCTCTCTCTCTGCCCCTCCCTCGCTCATGCTCTCTCTGTGTCTCTCAAAAATAAATAAACATTGAAAATTGAAAAAAAAGAAAAACTCTAATTATTCAGCTTGTGCCTAAGCTTTTTTGCCAATTTTCTCAGTACTTTCTTGTGCATAAACTGCTTCAGTGAGTTTCCTTGGTGAACGTACTTTGGACACACATGGACACGCTTCTTTTCGGAATGATCACACCATTTCATGCAGCTCCCACCACCCAGACCTGCATCAAGACAATGCACTCTACGCGCCTTTAACCTTTTCCAATCTAATAAGTGGAAAATATCCATTTTTAAGTTTGAATTTCTTCGTTTATTGGCCAAATTAAATATTTTCAATGCTTAGTTCCTGCGTTTTCCATGTGAATCTACCGTGGTATGAATAACTTGTTTGTGCCCTCTTTTTAAAATCATTTTGAGAAGATTCTTATTACATTAAGGATTCCAACTTCTTTTAATCATACATACTGCAGATATTTCCAGTATGTTGTTTTACTTTCTATATTTTATGGGTTACTTTAACATATGAATACTTGTAATTTTAGGCGTGAAAAAAATCAATGAACATGTTCCTTGTGTATTCTTTTTTTTTAAGTGTATTTATTTATTTTTGAGAGAGAGTGCAAACAGGGGAGGGGTAGAGAGAGAGAATCCAAAGCAGGCTTTGTGCTGTCAGTGCAGAGGCCAACACGAGGCTCAAACTCATGAACCGAGAGATCATGACCTGAGCTGAAATCACGAGTTGGACGTTCAACCAACTGAGCCACCCAGGCGCCCCTTCATTGTATATTCTAATTTTGGTATTATGCTTAGAAAGGCCAAATCAATCCCAGGGTTTTGTTTTGTTTTGTTTTGCTAACATTTTCTTCTAGCTATTTAAGTATTTTTTTTTTCATGATTTTATGATTTCATTTAAAAAGAGTCTATCTCCGGCTGAAATGTAGTTGGCTCATCAGCTGAGATCAGGATCTAAACAGTTAACCGATGACCTTATCACCGTATTGGATAATCCAGCCTTTCAGCAATTCTTTGCAATGCCATCCAGATAAGAGGAGAAGTTAGCACTCTTTTACGTGGGTGACCCAATAGCTATCTTTAAATACGGTGACATCTGTGATGCCAGGGGAGGGCTGAACGTTCCAGAGAGCAGCGGTGGGAGCGGTGGATGGAAGGAGCGTGGCCTTCACCTGGGTGCAGAGTCTCACTTGCCAGGATGCGTAAGGAATTGCTTGGAATTGAAGCGGCCACCTTGGCAAGGGTCAGCCCCGTTCCAGAACTGACCTATGCCGCTCCCCTGACCGTGTGGGGAGGACGGCTGTATCAGGGGGCTCTGATTCCCTTCTAGTCCTGAGAGTCCTAATTCTCCTGGATCTGGGGCAAACCGGGACTTGGAATATCTCCTTTCCATACCTTGGCATTGGATACAGAGAAGCCCAGGGCTGACGAAGGCTGTGCTGAATCCGAACAAACAGACCTTTATGACAGGCTCATCCAGGGGCAACGACTTAATTACCCGACTGATCTCCACATATCCGGTTCGCAGCGGGTGCCCCTGACCCAGCTTGGCCCAGTGTGAGAATGTGGCACAGACCAATGGCAGGCATGCGCGGTCTGTCGTAGGGAGGGACTGCGGTATCTGGGAAACTATTTGCTCTGTTTATTTTGGGCTAGAAGCATCGCATCTTATTTGTGTGTAGCTGTTTGGCAACAGAGAAAGATTAGAAAGGCTAAATTTAACAAATGCTAAATGTATCCTGGGTCCAATGAAAACTATGACAGCTATTTTCCCACCTGGTAGAGACTATAGGAAATCATGCCCCCAAGATCCCACAGTCCAAGGAATGGTAGTTTTTCTTCTTTGGGATTATTTCTGGGACAGACCCTGGCATTTGCTACATTAATCCAATCTGGTCAAATTATCCCATCTATTTAAAGGGCATGACACTTGGCCACCAAAGTTCAAAAGATGAGGCAGAATGCCCTTAGCTGGTGTTCTCAGAAAAAACCAAGTGGGTCTGGCCAATATTTCTCTGAGAAAGGAAAGCAGCCTCAGCCCACGGCCATCCTGTCCCCTTGTAAGGGCCTGGCTCATGGGCCTCTGCCCAGAGAGTGAGATCATGGGGTGTTCTGAGCCTTCCACATGGCCCGCAGGCCCATTGAGCCATCTGTCTGTGTCCAGGACAGAAATCGAGAGAACACGAGCCTGGAGCACAGCTGTGGGCCGTGTTACCCAGCACAGCTTAATTCTCACAGTCTATGTGGGCTGGGGGTCCACGACCACGTGCGTGGGCAGGAGGGGGGCACAGGAGACAGGGACCCTCCCTCAAGGTCTTTTATCAGTCAGGACAAATGTTCCCTGTGACCTGTCCCTAGGCACAGCCCAGAACATCATGGTTAAGAACGTGAATCCAGGAGAGTGAGTCTGAATCCTGGTTCCAGTGCTCACTCTCCAGCTGTATGATTTGGACAGGTGACATAGCCTCTCTGGGCCTCCGCTTTCCAGTTCCCTCATCTGTGAAATGGGATACTAGCAGGGGCCTCAGGGTCTGAGGGGAGTAAGTGACTCATTTCTCTCTCATGAACACTCCCATGCACGTGTGCGCGTGTGAGTACGTCCGTACAACTGTTTCGTGTTAGTATTTGTTCCAAATCATGGACCAGGTGCTGGACAAGTGGAGAAGGCTGTGACCTTGCTCTCGGGAACCTGGCGTGTGTGTAGTCCTTAGCCAGAGCACTTCCATCTAGAAGGGATAAGAAATACTATCTGCCTAGGGAGGGAAAGCAGATTAGCCTTTATTTATCTCCTTCCAGACTTTCTGAGATAGATTCCCAGTGGCTCCAGAAATCAGGGTTCAATTTGTATCATAGCCAAAAAAAGAAGGAAGGAAAGAAGGAAAGGAGCAAGGGAGAGAGAGAGACAGACAGACAGACAGAGAGAGGAAGGAAAGAAGGAAGGAAGGAAGGAAGGAAGGGAGGGAGGGGAGGAAGAAGGAAAGAAGGAAGGAAGGAAGGAAGGGAGGGAGGGGAGGAAGAAGGAAAGAAGGAAGGAAGGAAGGAAGGAAGGAAGGAAGGAAGGAAGGGAGGGAGGGGAGGAAGAAGGAAAGAAGGAAGGAAGGAAGGAAGGAAGGAAGGAAGGAAGGAAGGAAGGGAGGGGAGGAAGAAGGAAAGAAGGAAGGAAGGAAGGAAGGAAGGAAGGAAGGAAGGAAGGAAGGAAGGACGAAAATAGGGGCACTTGGGTGGCTCAGTTGGTTAAGTGTGCAACTCTTGATTTCTGCTCAGGTCATGATCTCATGGCTTGTGGAACCGAGCCCCATGTTGGGCTCTCTGCTGACAGCGTGGAGCCTGCTCGAGATTCTCTTTCTGCCTCTCTCTCATAATAAATAAATAAACTTTGAAAGAAAGAAGGAGAAAGAGAAGGGCCCGTATCAAGCCCACAAAAGCCTGCTTCAGTGGCCCATAGCTTGCTGTCCCATTTGTCTTGCCGTTCCAGGCAGTTCATCCTGACATGGGCTCCGTTGTTGTAGACGTGTTCCTGCTTGGATCCAGTCACCATTTCATTTCTGCCTTCTTACCCCATTTGGCTGCCTGTGAACGTGGGCATTTGGGTCTGGCCCTTGCTCCCTCATGACCACGTATACACAGGACACCCAGTAAAGTTTGCATCTCACACACGTGGGACATACTTACACTACAAAGTTTCGGTATTTATCCGAAATTCTATTTTAACTGGCAGCCCATATTTTTATTTGCTGAATCTGGTAGCTTCTTTCTTCTGTTGGGCTAACGTGGAGACTCTACCAGCCCTAGCCAAGCTCCAAGACAAAGCCCCCAGCTACCCAATCCCGAGGGGTGGGCCTCACCCCACCTCAGCCCCACCACTCCCTTGTCCAGAGGAGGGACTGGCCCTGTGTAGACCGGCCTCCCCTCCACCAAGGAGGAAGGGAGAAGAGCTTCATTTCTAGTGAATGCTGGCTCTGTTCCCAGGATACTCAACTTCCAGCTGTGCACAAAGTCAGCCGTGGCTCTTGTCCGCCTAACTGACACGCTTTCTGTTACGAACGTGTGAGGTTTCAGGCCAACAGATGAGTCTGAGGTGTCTACACAGCCCACAATTCCCGATATCCTCCTTAAAAGCTGAGGCCTTCCAGAATTTTCTTTTTCAGATATCAGGTCAGGTTTTCATCTCACAGACAGGAATTCTGTACAAGACGTAGGATATTCCTGCAGAGTGGCACCAGGTGGGGGATCCGACCCCCAGAAGAGGAAAACCAGCCTGCGGAGTCGCTTGGCCTCTGCAGCCCGCGGAGTCCGACAAAAGTGGCGAGAATAGAAAAGAAGCATCGGCTCAGAGGTCTTCTCCGTGGGACCCCAAATTAGCCATAGAGCAACCAGGGGACTGAGAGCCAAGCGGGGCCGCGGCTGAACATCCACCCACAACACCGAGGTGCAGGTTAGAGGGAGGGAGCGGACCTGGTGTTTAACACAAATCACAGGTTGGAGTGGGGGGCAGACACATCAGCTCCGAGACTCTTGTTATGACGGGCTCAGAAATCAGCCTGGCGGGAGGCTTTACGTATGCACGCTTTGCCGGCATAATTTATATTCAGGCCGGTGGCTGAAATGCGGATCTGAGGCCAGACACAAGGAAGCAGGCAAGATGGGGGAATTGGATGTATTAGAGTCCCATCAATTTTCTTGATATCCACAGAGGATGTGCTCACACACCCCACTGCTGTGGGACCAATAACAAGTGAATTTATTCCTGCTGGAGACGAGACAAGGGGATCCGGGGAGGTTTGTGTTCGTCCGGAGGGTGATAGATTCAGAATGACCCTGTCTTAACGCTGTGGTTCCCAAGTCTCGTTTAAAAATGGAGAAACCGAGGAGGCAAGTCCTTACCGGCTAAAGATAAATGAGGTCTTCATCCACCAGGTTAATGTCACAGTTTTTGTAGGAAAAACCAGAGCTAGAAAGTGCTTAGAGGTAGAGCTGTTTACCCAGGGGGCGGTGGACTCAGAACAGCTGGCCACGCCATGTCGCGTTCACACTGGAGTGACTGTCCTAGAGAACATCACGGGGAAACCCCTGCCTTCTGTGGAGTCGAGACCCACTGCAATACTACCCCTGGGACTTTGGAGTGCCCTACGGCGGGTGCAATGCATCGAGAGCCCATCAAAATGCCGAGACACCAATGGCGGTAGAGAGGGACAGGATTTTCCTGGTTCCAGCTCCTTTGTGATGCAGCACAGAAATCCAAGGCTTCAAAGGAGGCGGGTTTCCGAGAGACATCGCCTCCATCCCACTGAGCAACCGGGGGTAGGTCGAGGGGGGTCCCACGTGGAGTTGAGGGGGCCGCTGTCTTAAGAGCTTCCGCATTGCCTTCCCATTCGTTAATCAAGGATCAGGGAAAGTCTTTCTTCCCATTAGGGAATCAGATTCCAAAACGATGCTCAGTCTGCAAGAGACATGCTGTTTTTGTTTCACGCATTCAGAGCCTCGTGGCCCTGGAGCCATGGGCGAGACAGCGCAGGTCCGTGCGTAAGGATCCCAGCACCATGTTCGGAGGGATCCCCATCTCGACCATCTGGAAATGGGGATATAACTCCTTCCTCTTGGGTTTCTTTCAGGGTTGAACAAGAAAATCTCCACCAAATGCCCAGGCCCGGATGCATCCAGAAAATGTGCACTAGATCCCAAAGAGACAAAGGTCACTCCCGGTGGAGGACAGGTGAGGTGGGCAGAAAGGATGGGGACTCATAGGCCTGCTGATTGGATGATTGCAGTTGAGAAAGAAAGAGATGCCAGGTGAGGGAGAAGCAGTCCCAGGACGTGGGAACACCACCTTGGCAGCCACCGCACCCGCCGAGGGCCGGTCTCTTTCCAAAGGCCGTGCCTTTGCCGTGGCTATTCCCCGCACCTGGGATGCTCTTGACCCAGATCTCTGCCAGGCCGGCAACCTTTGTTTTGCAGAGAACAACTCAAAGTCACCGGTGCTGGGACTCTCATGGGTACCTCCCATCAGCTCCCCAGTGTGTCCCCCGCTCCCCGCCTCTGCATGGCTGTGTTTAAAACCGAATCCAGGATTTCATTTATCAGCTCTGGTAAGATGACAGGCACAGAGGCACCTGCCTTGGGAGAGAGGAGCGTATGACTCACAGTTCCCAAGACAAGGGGACCACCAAGCACGCGGGGCCACACGAGGAAATGCTGGCCTTGACCAGGAGGCACAGGGGCAAGTGGAAATCAGGGGCCAGAACTTAGATGTGGTTTTTGTGGGAAGGAATGGGGAGGGAGGGCAGACCAGCTGAGTGGTTTAGCATTGGATCCCTTGAGTATTTTCGGCAGGCTCTGGGCGGCAGGGGTGGTCTCCCGTAGCCCAGTACTCGGACTTGGGGGGATTTAGGGCAGGGGAAGGTTGGCTTGGCATGAGCGTTGAAGGAGATGACTGTGGGACCAGACTAAGGACTGGTTGGCCTGCATAGGGAAGGTGTGCCCGCAGGCCAGGTGAGTCGTGTACTGCCTCTAGGAATCGGCTAACCCTGAGAGGGACAGTCCGCTGCTGGGTCTGCAAAGCCCCAAGAGGCAAAAGCCCTATAATATATAGAAGATAAAAAGGGTGGCGGATACAGGCTGCGGGCATGGGCTCCTGTGCCCTCTGGCTTTTGCCAGAAGAGAGAACGCCATCAGGGTATTTACCCACCTGTCCCCTCCCTGGCAGGCTGTCACCTGACTGAAGCCACACGGCTTTGTCCTCCTCTGCGGGACTTTCCCCATGGTTTCTGTGGGCCACCCCTCCCTCCTTGCCCTGGGGCCACTGCCCCCATTCCCTGTGAGCCTCATAGACCCTTCCCACGCTCACAGGGGGCCAATCTTGTTAAAGCCCTCTTTGAGCTATCCTAATTTAAGTGTGGCGGGTGCCCTCTGTTTCCTGCTGGGATGCTTACGAATGCCAGAACTGCACCCAGAAGCAGCCCTCTGACCCTCCGAATGGATTCTGGGATTGGGTTGCTTACCTATTCAATGACCACAGGACTCACCTCCCTGCTGGCAACGTGATTCATGCGCGGCACGTGGAGGCCTCACGGCGATCACGTTACCATCGTGGCATCACCAGTGGAAGCATGGCACGACGCACAGGTAGAAGGCAGGCGGCTGTGGCACTCGGTCACCATGGCAACGACAATGCTCAACAACATTGTGGAGTAATCTGGCTTCTTCTTACCACCCAGGGAGCAGGCAGAGAGAACGAGAAATTAACACTATACGTAACGCAATTAAGAACAAGTGTGCAGAGCCAGCTTTCCAGAATCCTCTCTGTGGTCTTGGGGCCGACATGGCGGAGGCCTTAGTCTAGGCGCTGGCTATACGGCTGGGCCGCAGAGTGGGGTCCCAGTTAGAAGTGCAAGCACCCAGGTGCAGCCAGAGTAAGGACGATGGGAAGGGGAGTCAAGGGTGGAGAGTCTGGAATGAGCCTCCATACTTTCCCTGAACCTCCCTTGGTCAACGTGAATAGTGCCTTTGTTGAAACCAGTAATAACAGCAGCCTGATGATCCTAATTGGGGTGTTGCACCTGTTTTCTGTGTCCTTTGCAGGTCACACCTTTCCCAGAGCACTGGGATGCACAGAGTCTGGAATGCACAGACTCCAGCACAGAGTCTGGAATGAGCCTCCATACTTTCCCTGAACCTCCCTTGGTCAACGTGAATAGTGCCTTTGTTGAAACCAGTAATAACAGCAGCCTGATGATCCTAATTGGGGTGTCGCACCTGTTTTCTGTGTCCTTTGCAGGTCACACCTTTCCCAGAGCACCCTCCTCCCCACCCGGCCAGAGCCAGGTCCTTCCCCCTCCCAGCTCTGCCCCAGAACCTCAGGGTTAGCTGATTCCTAGTTAGCTGATTCCTGTTTGATTCGTTGCTGTGCTTGGGCCGCCACAGCAGAATGCCACAGGCTGGGCAGCTGACACGGCAGGAGCTAACTTTCTCCCAGTTCTGGAGGCTGGAAGTGCAGGGTCACGGGGCTGACAGGGTTGGTTTCTGGTGAGACCCCGTCCCGGCTGGCAGACGCTCTAAGTCCCTCCAAAGGCCCTTGGCATAGTGTTCCAACTGTGCTGGGAGAAGGCAGCCATGGCTTTGATCATGGGGTGACATGGGGACAGTATTCGGGGGAACCAATATGGCATCAACGTGAAGATGGATGGAGAGGGAATAAATGAGGCGGTCAAGCCCCTCGGGGGGAGACTAAGCAAATCCAAACGTGCGGAGTTGAGTATCTAGACTGACAGAGCAGCGGAGTTGAGACGGGGGGCTGCGTTTCAGAGACATCCAAGGAAAGATGGAAAGAAGGAAGTTTAGCTGGAAGGAGGGGGGGGGCAGCAATGAGGAAGAGCTACAGACATCCCAGTGAGGGAACCCGGATGCCTAAGAGGCCGTGCCCGTGGGAACCTGGCTGGCACTCCTGCGTGGGCACCTGTGATGTTTAGGAGGGCTGACATCTCGTGGACCAACGTTCAGCCGTGGGGAGATGGGCACTGGTGGTGGGTGAGTCTCCGTTTCATCCCACGCGTGGACCATTCCGAGTCACGCCCTTCTGTCCTCACCATGTCCCGCTGGGGGGGATGCGTGGTGACCAGCTTGATATCAGATGGCAGGGTGTATCACACTGACTGCACGGGCTTTTCGTCTCTCCCTAGGTACTCTTCCCGGATCCCTATCCCTCTACCTGGTTGACCTCCCAACATCAGCTACCTGCACACCACCCTTCTCCGAAGCTGGATTTTTGGTGGGTGAAGGGATAACACCAAGTCAGGTCCCTTTTGGTGAGGGATCACGCGGCTGGCTCGAGACACGCAGGGCTTGATACGATGCTGGGCAGGCCGTCCGCGATGCACAGCGAGGGATGTGGGCTCAACCTCACGTACCCAGAACGGACAGCTGTTGCCAGGAACTGATGCATTTCCTGATGGAGGGTGTAAGAAACAGAATGCTAGAGGCTGAGGCCCGGGCAAAGGCTACTAGAACGATTCACCGCGACCCGCATTTGCTGTGCCTGCTCGGGTCCCAGGCTGAGCCAGGAAGCAGGTGCACAGTGGTCAACAGGATGTGGTTCCTGGCCTCTTGGGGCTTACAGTCTAGGGGAGGAGGCAGAACCAAAAGGTAGCAGCCCCCCGGGGACAAGTATAATCCTAGAGGCCCCCTTGGGGGACATAAAGGGAGGGTGATCCCCACGATCCCCAGAGATGAAAGTCTTCTCCTGAAAGAAGTCTTCCTGACCCCTCACTACCAGAAATGGCCCCTCCCTGCTCTGAAACCCCCCCACACGTGACCTTCTCTTTGCATTTTTCACACGTTGCCTTCTGTTCCTTGCTTCCTTTTCACCCATGTTCATCTGGCCTCACCAAGTACGCAGCAAACTCCTCGGTTCCCGGCCAGGTCTTAGTCATGTTTGCAGCGCCCCAGTCTCTCTACTGTCCCTTCTGTCTCCCTACTGGACCTTTGTCCTGCTCCAGGCCGAGTCTCTCACATTTAAGAGCTTAATGGACCTTTGGATCGGTTATTGATAAATGGATGGGACAAAGGGAGGAGGGAAAGGAGGAAACAAAGTGCAGAGAGTGAGGAGGGGAACCAGGCCAGGAGGGCTGCACCAGGGAGGGGGTCGGGACACAGGGGCCAGGCAGTGGTGATGTCAGATGCTTCCAATGGCCAAGGGGACATATGTGGAGAAAGGCCAGGGAATTCGGGAGGAAGGAGATCCCACGTGACCACAGACAGAGAGATGGCCACAGAGTGACAGCTCCATCTATGGATTTCGGGGGGCCGACAATGTCCCCGGGGAGCACTCCACTCAGATCCCATTCCTGAACTTCCAGCTCCGTGGACCTGCCTCTTGGGCATCTGTATCTGGGCATTTCACAGGAGCTTCAGAGTCCACATGGTCAAGATGAGAAAGACTATCACCTCCTCTAGGAAGCCTTCCATGATGCCGCTTCCCCCATAGAGCTATTAGTTCTTTACCTTTTAGTTGCACCCACCACAGTCCCTTATCACCTACTCACCAGGGTGGGGTCTGTCTCCCCTGTCTGGCCATGAGCACACCCAGGGCAGGGGCTTTGCTTCAGTCACTGTGTGTTCCCACACTTAGCTCTCTGCCGGTGTGCCGTCCAGACTCTAAAAAAAGATGATGGGTCCCTGAAGGATGGGAACACGAGGCATTGCAGTGAGTGGGAAAGGGAAATGGAACGTTCCCTGGGGGTGTCAGCTAGACCAGCCGTAGGTTTAGTACAGATGTGAGTGGAAAGTGAAAACGGTCAGCAGTGGAGACAGAGGCAGTTAGAGGAGCCGCGGGTCTGCTGTCCCTTTGCCTCCAGTTACTTGCAGGTGGCCATGATGACCTTAGTTAGACTCCAACCAGAAGTCGGAAGCAGCCGACGCTACCTATGAGTAGTTTGAGTGATTTTTGCCCCGCCAGCATCCTGGAGCCGGCTCTGCTCGAAAATGTTCACCCATGAAATACAATATATCTGTAAACACATTCTGATGAAATCTAGATGAGGGGAGTCCCCCGACAAGGTGGGTGTGTGTCTGGGGTGGATGCTAATGGCCTGGAAATGAGGACAGAAGAGGTCAGCTCCGGGGAGTTCTGGCAGTCTCCACGGTGACATCTCAGATGACCCTGGCGTCAGGGAAGCTCGCTCGTAAGTCCAGCGAGGCGGGCTTGCCAAGGACTCTGGGAGCGGGTCACGAGGAGCCAAATGCACAGGAAAACCAACCAGGGGCACAGCCCAGGGAGGGGACAGCAGCCAATAAGTCCAACCCCCTGACCTTTTTCCATTCTTTTCCATGGGAATCTGCGTTTGTTTGGAAATTTGCTTCCTCATGATTTTTCAGCTCAGGCCTGCCTGCTCAACTGGCCCCGAGCACCCAAATGCAGACGAGGCACGTCTCCGTGATTCTCCGATTGGAAGTACCCGGCCACCGGTGGCGACCCCAGGATCTCGCGGCATCTACTCCTGCAAAGCCGGCTGCTCTGTGCCTGACGCACGGGGCCGACAGCCAGGCTTATTTCCGCATCAGCTGCACCTTGAGGAGCCTAGCACTGAGCACCACGCTACGGGAGACATTCTTTATTTTCCTTCATTATTTTCTTTAAGATTCAGAATGCAAGGACCTTGGTGTCACCACAACCCTACTTCACAGGTGGGGAAACTGAGGTCAGAAAGTTGAAGTGGCTTCCCCAGAGTCCCCAGGCAGCGGGTGACAGAGCTGGAGTCAAGTCAAAGCCTCTGCCCCACCCAGGACAGGTGTCACTGCTCTGTGTCTGGGGGCCGATAACCGTATTCTTACAAAATTAGCAGGCGGTTCATCCGAGGGCCCCGGGGCTCTTTTCCAGGCTTTCCCAGCGCGTTGGGTATTTCTGCCGAAAACTGGGGCAACGCACTTACAAGATAATGCAATGACTTGATTCTGTCTGCGTCCCTGTTAAATTTATTTTAAAATGTCAGAATGGTAATGTGACACGTGCATTTCACGTGTTGACTGAACAGCTGGTAGTTTTTTTTTTACTTTTTTAAAAAAATGTTTACTTATTTATTTTTGAGAGAGAGAGAGAGAGAGAGAGAGAGAGAATAAGAACGCAAGAGCAGGGGAGGGGCAGAGAGAGACAGGGAGACCCAGAATCTGAAGCAGGGAATCTGCAGCGGGTTCCAGGCTCCGAGCGGGGCCCGAACTCACGAACTTCGAGACCCTGAGCTGAAGTCAGACGCTTAACAGACTGAGCTACCCAGGCACCCCTTTTGCTTTTAATGAAGCGATGGATTTAATAACTAGTTAATAGCCAGTGAAGATGGTTAAGCCAGCTGTTGACAGATGTCATTCAAGTGTTTCTTTCTAAAGCATGTGATTTAAAGGAAAACACCATGTAGGTTCGTGACCCGCTGCCTCACCTGTGCCACCTAAAGGCATGTGTGGACAGGTTCCCTGCACATATCCTCTGCTTCATCCTTTCTCCTCCTTTCCTCTTCGTGCTTTGTTGCCCCAGGTTTGGGGGCCCCCCATCTACCTCATGGCGTTCATTGTATATCACTGTGCTTCTCCTGCCTTCCATCTGCTTGGAATGGGTTCCCTCTGGGACCGTCCAACTCCTATTCATCCATCAAAACCCAACGTGGGCCTCTTTTCCAGGCAGGTTCCCTGAAACCTGAGCTAACAGGTGCTCCCACAGCCCCCAGGGACACTGCCATGTCTGGCCCTGCATATGCGCCTGCTATCACTGCCATAACAAATTACTGTAAGTTCAGTGGCTTAAAGCAATGCAAATTTATTATTTTGCAGTTCTGGAAGCCAGACGCCCATCCTGGGTCTCCCTGGGCTAAAACCAAGGTGTCCGCAGGATTGCACTCCTTTCCGGAGGCTCTAGGGGGGATCCACACCGCCACCCTTTTTGGCTTCTAGAGGCTGCCTGTGTCCCTTGACTTGAGTTCCCTTCCTCCTCCTGCAAAGACAGCATGAAGGGTTAAGTCCTTCCCACATCCAGCCACTCTGACTTCTGCTTTCTGCTTGCCTGGTCACCTCTCTTGGACTCTGACCCTCCTGCTTTCCTCTAAAGTGCCCCCTCACACGAGGTCTTTAACGTCCTCACATCTGCTTGTTGCCACATGAGGTGGGGGGATTAGGACATGGCCGTCTCTGGAAGGAGGCACTATTCTGCCCCATCTCCTGTCCTTGTTTACAGCTCTTACTAGAACGTAAGTGCCTTGGGGCAGAGCCCGCGTCTCGTTCGTCTTGCTTTTCTATCCCCCACCACTAGATCGGACCCATCGTGGGACCTTCATAAATACATGAACTGAGTTCACCTGCCTCCCCACTACCTGGAATCACATCCCGCCAACCCGCTGAAGCACTAGCTCTTGCCTGCATCGTTCGGGGACCGCTCCTGCCCCAGGATGATGCACAGTTGAACCGGGAGCTCCTGGAGACTACACCCTTTGGGCTCAGAGGAAGAAGAATCTAGAAGTGGAAGGGGAGGCTGTGGGATCCTCAGGCATGCACCAGCTACCCACCGCTCTGCTTGGCGGGGCAGGAGCCCGGAGAGCCCTCTTGCCTGAGCAGACCCAGACCAACAATGTTAGTTTCTAGCATCTCTGCTGACTCCCGTTGCCGCAGACCAAGCCGTAGAGCCCAGAGCGGTGCGTGGGGCTCGCAGGGCAGATCCAGGGTGTCTAGACAAAGCTGCTCGTTGGCAGGACCCTTCCCATCCCCTGCCCACTGGAATCAACGGCTGTTGGATCCTTCTTGGCTCTGGGCTCTTGGTATATTCCCAGTGTACACCTTTGTCTCCCACCTGCCTCACTTTTAGGCTCCCACGCGTGCAGGGTGAGCCTGGCTGCGTCCCCCCACCCCTTGCACTGCACGCCTCTCTGCTGTGCTCCCCGTGATCCGCCCCTGGGCTCGGCCGGCCAGCCTGAACCCCATCAAAGGCAGGCTTAAAAAAAAAAAGAAAAACAAACCCATGCCGGAAGAGAATGAGTGTTTCGGCACAGAAACAGAAACCGCCTAAGGAAAGAGCGTGTAGATGCGAGCATCACAGCACGGGGGGCAGTCTGTGCTGTTGCCCGGCCTGCGCAGGACCCAGGGCGGCTTCTCCGGATCCCAGCCAGCGGCTCAGACGTGTTCTCTCTCCATGGGGTTCTCTCCGGAGGAGTCCCGGGGGGAGGCGTGGAGCCCACCTCTCCTGTGCCGGCAGGCAGACAGAGCATAAGCACGGACGTCAGCAGTTAGAGTCTCCCAAGGCCCTCCTGCTGGGCTGCTGGGGGCCTAGGTTTGTGCACCGCCCCCCCAATCCCCAACAGTGGCCTTCTTCGGACACGCTGGGAGCCTCTATGGACCTCAAATGCCAGCTTCTCTGAGCTGCTCTGTGTTGCTCTGAAGGGAAGGCAGATAACGACCTTGACCGGGCGGTTGCCCTGCCTGAGCCCGTTCAGCAGCACTAAAGCCAGACTCTGAAGGGCTCTCAAGTCAGACCCGGCCCCGGTTCTGATTGGCTGCACCACTCTGCTTGCTGGTCCCGCCTCCCGATCCGGGGTCTACCTCAGCGGTCGGCTTGCTTTTCTTGTTAAGGACCAGATAGCAAAGATTTTTGGCCGTGAGGTCTTGAGAGCAGCTACTCATCTTGGCCACTGTGGTGCAGAAGCAGCCATGGACAATGTATAAAAAAGCGGGCGTGGTTGTGTTACCCAGAAAGCAGGCAGCCGCCAGATTTGGCCCACAGTTTGCTGACCCCTGTTCTAATTCGTAAAATGAGGATCGTGAAGGTATTTATTAGATAGGACCGTTGAGAAAATAAGGCTCTCGGCGCAGAACGTGACAGACACTAAGTGCTGACGGATGCCCGTGAGTAATGCTGTGCACCCGGAACAGGTGCAGGTGTCTGGGCTGAGCACTGAGTTTATTCTTCTGTAGAGCTCGACGTTCTCCTTTGACTTCTCTGGGCTGTGCATCTGTAAAATTCTGTGGTTGCACGGACTAGCGTCGATGTTCGCGGAAGTCAGACTCACTCAAGTGAGCCAATGATTCTTGAACACTCCATATGCCTGAGCCTGATGGTGCAGGAAGAGGCTGGAGGAAGGGGCACGTTCCTGTTATATCCACCTCTGAGCACTTCTAGGCCCTGCTTTTCTGGCTCTGCCTCTTTCCATCCTTCTCCCACCTCTCATTTCCCTTCTCAGGCACTGGGGGGCTGCCTCCCGTAATACCCACTTTACTCTTTCCTTCTGCAAATACCGGGAGATCTCTCTACCGTGCAAGCCTAATCATTATCTCTCCTCTTTGTCGGGTACTCAGTGACCTCTGCAAACTTCCACAGGCTTCTTTAAAACGTTTCTTTTAATGTTTATTTATTTTTGAGAAAGAGATCGAGACAGAGTGTGAGAGGAAGAGGGGCAGAGAGAGCAGCGTCTTTTACGACCTAGCCTTGGAGGTCACACATGTCGCAGGTGCCAGAGGTTCTGATTCTGTAGAATGTCACTAAGCCCCACCCACATCCCAGGGGCAGAGAGCTAAGCTTTACTTTTTCTTTCTTTCTTTTTTTTTTTTTGTTTGTTTGTTTGTTTGTTTGTTAAGCTTTACCTCTTGAAGGAGAGTCAAAGAATTTATACATACACTTAAAAACCACCACATACGCATGCGTTAAGTTTTCAACATGCATATCAACGTATGAAGGTTCAGGAACTGAGAAGCCAGAAAGACAGGCTTTTAGATCCCAAATTTCCCCTTGTGCTCCTTAGAGGCTCTTAGAGAAGACTATCATCTTCCCTGAACTTCAGTTTTTATCTGTAAAAAGAGAATGAGGCTACCTAATTCCAAGGAATGTCAGAGAGAGTAAATGAAATGATATGTGGCATAGATAATAAAACTTGTCTCATTGTTCCCGTGCAGGGCGGACGGGTCCCCACCAGGCTCACCTCCCTCCTGCTCCCTGGACACCTTGGATTCCAGCCTCACTGAATGGCTCATTGTCCCGCCCGCCCTGTGCGCCCTCACACCCGGGCCCTTCACACACGCTGCTCCTTCCGCCTGCAGGGTCCCGAACACTTTTATAATTATTCTTACTGTTGCTAATCAAAATCACTCTTCTGTGTCCTCTTGCAAAAGACCTGAAACACCAGAAGGGCTCATATGTTCAATAGCGCTCGCACAGAAAACCGAAACAAGAAAGAGGAAACTTCCTGTGGCCAGTGCCCTGCAGAGACAGTTTTCAGTGGAGACGTGTTGGCCCCCGGCCCACATTCCCGCCCGGGAAGAGGACCTTCCCAGTCCTGGGAGGATGACGCTCTGGGAGCTCCTCACCTGGAAAGGGATCGTTTCGAAAATCGGATCTGTAAACTCACGACGAATCTGCCAAAGGTGCTGTGTCGCGTTCTCTGTCTCCGAGGCCACCCGAGTGTAAAGGCGTGTAAGGAAAACCTCCCATAAGACCTGGTGGCTCCTTGAGCCACACGGGAAAGAAAGAGAAAAAGGTGCCGACTCTTATAAATGGAAGTCTATCGAATTCCTCTTATTATCTGTGTGCTAACAAAGAAGACAGGGGCTGGGAGGCTGCGATTCTGATTCCACTTCCTGTGTGGGGTTTTCCAACACCACCAAGCAATTCTGTGACACCAGCTGAGTGGCCGCTGTCACAATAGCCAGTGGCCGAGCCCCGGTTGTCACCTGTGCTTCGGGCCAACCTGCTATAGGTCAGAGGTTCCCAAGACCCCTCCTCAGGTTCAACCAAGTAGCTAGAGCCCCTCACAGAGCTCGGAGAAAATTTCACTTAGTAGATCGCCAGTTTATGAGAGAGGGATGGAACCCAGGAATAGCCAGACGGAGGAAATGCATAGACGCGGAGGGTCCGTGCTGACGGTGCCACTTGTCCCACACCTCCACGTGCTCACCAACCTGCAAAGCTCTCCGAACCCCGTCCTTCAGGGTTTCGTGGAGGTTTCACCACACAAGCACGACTGATTCAATAACTAGTAGCTGACAAGGGAACTCAGTCTCAAACCCTCCCCCCCTCCCATCCTTAAGTGATCCAGGTGCTTTCCAAAAGTCGCCTCATTAACATGACAAAAGACACCTTAAGGGCTCGCCTCACCTAGGAAATTACAAGGATGTTAGGAGCTCTGCGCCCAGATCCAGGACGAAGACTAGATATATATTTCTTATGAAGAATCACAATATCACAGAGGTCTATCTTCAAGGTGTCCAACAGAGGAACAAATATGAGAACCCCAACTTGCAACGCACCCTATGTTACAGCCTGACAATTTCAACATGATTTAAAAATTTCTATTAAGCCTTTCCCATCCAGACTAACAGTTTAAGGGTCAAGCATTAGGGACTCTTATTTGGACAGTTTCTTTTACTTGATTATAGAATTCTGTTATAGAATTCTATAGAATTTCGATTATAGTTTCATATCACATTTCATTGTAAGGAATACATATTTTTGCCTAAAGATTTGTTGTGAGCACACATATTTGTATATACACATATTTGGTAATTTCCTTCCTTGTTCTTCCCTCCTCACGGTTTCTAGTAGTAAAATCTGTCAACAGTTGTACCACAAAAGAGGATCCCTTCCAGAAAGTTTCCACTAGGTGCCTTTGTCCTGGTAAAGTGCTCCGCTATTTATATGGAGAAGCCGGAGCTCCCCTCGGGCACAGGGTCTATGGATAAGCACAGAGGCCAGTGGGCTTCTGTCTCTGGACGTTGCCTCCTTCCCCATAGAGAGGATGATGAAGGTCATCTGAGCACCAGACACACCCTCATTATAATATGGGGACATGCCTCTGACTGTGAACGTGGGACCTATCAACCAAGAGGGTTTCATGGCTCTGCATGGGATCCCAGCCATGTGCCTTGCCCAATTTATTCTTATTTCTTTAGGGATTGGGCAGAGCCAAGGGGAATCCAATAATCACATCATTATACAGCTGCCATTACAGCCAAAGTGCCATTACAGCCAAAGTCCTGCACAACGAACATGTTTCATATGCAGGCCCGTCAAAGGGGCCAAGCCTGAGTGCCATTTGGAGCCCACGTGTGGAGGCCCTTTGCCAAGAACAGTATATGAAGACAAGGAAGGTGCTTCTGGGAGACTGGTGGGCTGGTGTTTTTGCCGCCTACCAGGTTGTTGGACTATTTTCCCTTTTTATTAAAACGCTGACCCTCAAGAGCCAGTGTTTTTTCCTGTGGCCCCCCCCCCCGCCCCCACCAACCAGGACCCTAATCGGGGGCACAGGTCCCTTTAGGGACCGGAGTCAAAGGCAAAGACTCAAGTATGTGCAGCTCCAAGATGCAGAACTGAGGCCAGATGACTAGTCCCTCTCTATCCCTTGCTGGAGCAGGGCAGTCTGGCAGGGACCTTCTGAACACCTGGCAAGGGGCTGTGTAGACAGGTGCCGCTCCTTTCACACCTAAGTAAGCTGCAAGCCACGGTGGGAGTGGGACAATCCCCATATGCTGAATATTCTCAGTCCCTACTGGATGTCACTGCAAGTCCCACAGAAGCCTCATCGTCCCTTACTCTGTATTATCCCTTAGTTTTGTCAAAAAACCCATATCACAACTGGCTGGACAAAGTCAGGATAGCACAAAATTCACTCGATTGTCAGCTCCAATCTCATGGCGACATGAGATCACATTTACGCTCAGTGAGAAAGAGTTCTGGGATCAATTGGAACTGTCTTCCGTGAGCAAAGGTGGAGGTGGTGGTGATCAGCTTGCTCTATGTTTCCCTCCCCTGGTCTGAATCTGTGAGGCCAATGTATATCCCTAAGTTACAAGCTACAGTATCTCTCCCCTGACCATCTTACAGTAAAAATAGAGGCTGTACATTCTCTTGAAGTCTCCAGAATATGTTTGATGTTTTGTAAGGTGGCCCTGAAGAAACCTCCCAGCAATGGGCATCCAGCAACACCCTGTCTTTGACTCTGACAAAGCGCGTCAGCATCATATGCACAGATGGACGGAGAAGTGGTACTCAGATTCAATATTAAAACTGAGAGGGGGGCTCCTAGGTGGCTCAGTTGGTTGAGCGTCCAACTTCAGCTCAGGTCGTGATCTCGTGGTTCGTGGGTTCGAGCCCCACGTTAGGCTTTCTGCTGACAGCCCAGAGCCTGGAGCCTGCTTCAGATTCTGTGTGTGTGTGCCTTTCTCTCTGTGCCCCTTCCCAGTTCGTGCTCTGTCTCTGTCTCTCAAAAATGAATAAACATTAAAAAGAATTTTTTTAAAAAACTGAGAGGAAAGTCCCCATAAAACAGGGGACTGGCTCTTTCTAGGAGTCTTGAACATAAGGCCAAATTTCAGACCAAGCAATAAAGAGAACTGAAGCCAGAAGGTGAGTCCCAATGTGGGACACAAACGGAGCACAGCAGGGTCATGGCAAGAATGCTCAGTCCAAGGGTCTACAAAAAGGAGAGTGGCGTCTCAGGGGCTATGCTCAGAGAAATAGCAATGTGAGTGGGTTCTGATGACCTTCTTCAACTGTCACGTCATAGATTCTTAGGGTTTGAAAGAGCCTTTCAAGTGATTGAGTTCCCTCACTATCCAATACATTCTTCTTCACCCCCAGTCTCAGGAGCTAGGACAGAATGACAGCCACAGCTGTGGTGGTGGTCTCTCAGGGGAAGGATGCTCTACCTTCTCTACTGGTTTAAATCCCCTTGCCAGGCACAGAAAATTATTCTTCATTCAGCCTTCATTCATTCACTCATTTGGATAGTCAGTCAGTTATTCCAACATCTGCAGGACTTTTTGGAGGACCATGCCTTTGGTGGTCCAAGGCCCCTCTCTGGGAAACATCCCAGCTCTGGCGCTCCATCCATCCAACCGCACCTTGGATTTGTTCAAACATTGGTTCACCAAAAATCATCCAAGGGGCATTGTGGGTTGGCAAGGACTGTGTTCAAATATTCAACACCCTAAATTTCAGACCCACAAAGAGCTTCCTGTAGTCACGCACGCTTTGGACCATTATTAAAGCCAACAAACTGTTTCCATTTCTTCTAACTCATGCTGAAACACATCATCATCTGATGTGGCAGGGATAGCTGTCCTGCCCAGCTGTATTTTCCCAGTTGCTGGAGAGAGTGGGGGAAGGGGATCAAAGAGCCTGAGGATACCAACCACATGGCATGGCTGTGAGCTGCAGCAAAAACACGAACAGCTGGAACTCTCCACTGAGCGGAAGACAATTCGATGGTTGGTACCTCTCAGCCTCTGGTGATTCTGAGTCAGATTTGTCTCAGCTTCTGCTTCCTGGCCTCTGGAACCTCTTTCTGGCTTCATGATTGGCTCTTTTCGTCCATGAAGCTGATGGCTGAATTTGGCTACGTGGAGGAAGCTGTGGACACTTCAGTAGCATTGATCACCATATCCTACAGCCCTTACAGTTTCCAGGCTCCTGAAACCTGCCCCAGGGTCTCAGGTATTACATGGGATGATGCCTTGGCCTGATCTCATGACCACTTCCTCCTGTATGCTTGGGTTTTTGCAGAAAGGAATCTGCGTTTGGGCAGGAATCTGCCTGCATTTGAGAACCTCCTTGAGGAACTGGTGGGATTATCTCAGCTTGAAAAACAGTAAAATGACAATAAAAGGAAATGACCACACACCAGTAGGTGTTTGGAAGAGACCCACTGCTGAAAATCTGACTACATTTGTGATGCCTTTTTCATTTCAGCAGGACTTTCTCAGTCATTTGCATTATGGTTATGGAATTTTAGCCATTTAAAAAAAATTTTTTTTTAAACATTTATTTATTTTTGAGACAGAGAGAGACAGAGCATGAACGAGGGAGGGTCAGAGAGAGAGGGAGACACAGAATCGGAAGCAGGCTCCAGGCTCTGAACCATCAGCCCAGAGCCCGACGCGGGGCTCGAACTCACGGACTGTGAGATCATGACCTGAGCTGAAGTCGGCTGCTCAACCGACTGAGCCACCCAGGCGCCCCTTAGCCATTTTAAAAAATCCATTTTAAAATGATTTTTTGTCTTTTTTTTTAAACAAAATCTTTAGCTTACAGTTCTGGAAATTATTAAATCTTGGTTTATGTAATTGTCAGAAGCCCTATTTGTTGCCTTAATTGTCTACTGTGGTGACAAAAATATCTTTTCCCTCCTTTCTTTAGCCTGATTTGAACAGCTGTGAAATTTTTCTGTCATTTAGTAAGTTCCATACATACTAAGCTAACAGACCATTGGATACCAGAAATACAGATTCCTTTCTTTTCTAAGATCCCCTTTATGTACAGCAATTTATTAAAGTCAAGAGTTCTTATGGGGGGGAAAAGGAAAAAGGTAAAATGAGGGTCATGCTGAATATGTTCAAAATTAGAGGTTGAGGTGTTTTGTTTCCAAATGTACTATTTGCAATAACTTGCTACTGGCCAAGAGGACACCCCTCCCCCAAACTTTAAGTTCCAGCGTTAATCAGAGGTTGTTCCTATAGCCTCTATAGGATAGAAGGTGGGTCCTGTTTCCCTAGGCAAGTCTGAGGGGAGTGTCTGCCGTAATAAAGGAGAAAGACTATAGATCTGGCCCCACCATGGTGGGCAGAAATGGACCCAGAGGGGTTCCAGAAAAGGACAGTGTCCCAGTCACAGGCAGAGTGCCACATGGGACCCACTATGCCCACACCCTTGACATGAGCCCTGAGACCCTGCTCAGCTCTTCTCTGGTCTCTCCTTGGACTAGAACTTGGCAGAGACCCAGGGCCTTGGTCAAACCATGACTGAGATGCACCCTGAGCCCTGCATCTGGTCCAACCACATTCATCACAGAAGAAGATGAGGGATGGGCAGTGGGTCCTACTTTATTCAACCACCACCATTCCCAGACTCTGCCTTCTTCTCTTTTAAGTGCCTACTACGGCTTTGACCAGACTCTGACAGATGTTGGGGGAAATTAAAGGTGAGGTCTGGCTTCTCTAACTAGAAAGGGGACATGTGCGACAAGCTGGGGTAACCGGACATGTGTCTTTGGCTTCCCTTGGTCTGTCAGCAGTTTCCATGACAACCCTGCATCACTGCTGTGGGGTAGACTCACGTCTCCCCTAAGGCTCTGTCCACATCAGAAGTCTGGGACACCCACTGTCACCTACTGTCACCTCCTGAGCATCCAACGTCTCCATGGGATCATGCTTGGATCTCCCTTCCTATGAGATACAGTTGCTGAGACTGGCAGCATTCAACGTATGCAGTTGGTACCCAAGATGTCCCAAGATGTGTCCCAAGATACAGCCCTCAACTCCTTCAACTTCACCAATGCCTTTGAGATAAGCATCAGGCTTATTTGTATTTGCAAGGCAAAGAACGGTAAGAGCTAGTATTTATTAATCATCTCTGTGCCGACTACTTTGCCTAACACTTTCTACACTCTACCTCACTTTGCTTTCACATCAGTTCTGTGAGGTGGGCACTTGTTTCCTGATGGGAACACTGAAAGCTTGGAAGACGGTAAATAACTTGCCAGAAGCCACAGATTTTATCAGCATTAGAGGCAGAAGATTCAACCCCAGGCAGCCTGGCTCCAGAGCCCCCACCGCAGGTATCCCAACACCCAGATGAGCTGCTTTCTGCTAATGGTACCCCAGGCCCCCAGGTCCACCTGACGCTTCTGGTCTACTGCGCTCTCTGAGATTACCCTGGTCCCCTCTTTCAAGTAGAAGCAGATAAATCTCCTGGACTGTTAGGTCACCTGGTGTCAGTGCAGTGACCCCCCTCGGAGCCCCCTCTGGCTGAGGGCTGGGATGTGGAACTCCAGAGGAGATAAACTCCCCTCTTGTTTGGGGGGTGGGGTGGTTGATGGGCCGATGCTTGCCCAGAAAGCCTTGGACAATGAATGCATTCTAAACACAGTGGTTAAGCCTGATCCATAGAAGTGGTGCTGGGGGCAGGGGGTGGAGGGGGCGGGTGCCAGAATGGCACAGGAGAATTTTTACATAATAACAACCATATGTCTTAGAAGAATGGGAATGGTTTTCACTTTTTGCACAAGGACCCTGGAAATTGCTTCAGGAAATCGGCTTCAACCCCCTGATGAAGTTAAACTAACGTGTCAGAAAAGCAGATGAAGTGAAAATGTGCCTTCGAGCATCTTCTGGCTTCTGACATCTTCTGACCGTTACCCACGTTACAGTGAATGAGTACTGGATGTAGACAAAGGGAACATCAGAGTATCTCGGGTGAAACGAAATCCTTCAAAGATCACGTTGTTCATTTTTCATAGAGCTTTCTAGGTAGACTTGAAATTCAACCTCCTACTGACTGAATTCTTAGAAAGAGAAGTTCACGCAGAAAACAATGTGCATTATTTGCTGGCATTTGGTCTTAATTTTAAATACTGTAGTAAACAGTATTAAAACACTGATCTGCCCACCTTATTTCCACTAGACACAGTCTTGATAGCCGGCATCATTCAACACTCACTAATAGGAACAGTAATTTGTGTCATTAAACCCCCCCCACACACACTCATGAGACTTTGACCCTGGAACGCATAACAATGGCCATATTGACTTCAGTCCCCCCACATCATGTGACTGCTCCATGCACTTCCAATTTCCTAAGCATTTCTTTGTGAATTGGCATCAGATAATGGGCACTTGAAGGAAACCATTTCCTTTGCATTTTCTTACCTCATTATTCCGATTAGTGTGGAATGACACCACTTGAACTTGATTTTATGATCAGAGTCAAGGAAAAACTGGCCAGTGGTTGTGCCTTGTCTTTCCTCTCCTTCCAAACTGTGGATTCAGTGTTGAGCAATTCCTAGGAATCTTTGTCGTAAGACAGGAAAAGGCCTTATCCACCGAAGACGACGAAAACAGTTCTGCAGAGCGAGAGCCGAGGCTCAGGCACGGTGTGGAACGTCAACACCAGAACCAAAGGGTTCTGGGCAACTGGCAACTGGGAATCCTAGCCTGTGGTGGCAAGAGAAAGCCACATTTTTATGGTGATAAGTTTTATTCTCGGTGGCTCTGAGAAAATCTGTGCCCTCATCTGTGGGCACGCTGCGTGTCATAGACCTTCAGTGGGGCCCCACTGAGCTTTGAAGGGATCGCTCCCTGCAAATGGTGGGGGAGTTTTATGCCTTGGGAGCTGCCTTCTTTTCTTGTGGCTCAGAGACAGTGAGATGCTGTCGGAGGTGCTCCCTCAATAAGCAGCCATTGGAATGTGCTCCCTGGGACTGTGAGGGCACCTGCCTGTCCACTCATGTGGACTCTCTCCTGGGTGCAGTTCTCTGTTCTCTGTCCTCAGAGCCAGCTCCACCAGAAGGGACCCTCTCCTACGGAAACTTCTGAAATCCAAGGACTGCCGTAGCTGTCATTTTTAATCATCTCTGTTTCTGATTTGTTATGAGACATATACCCTCTTTGGTGACATTTAACTTTGTTCTGCCTTTTGAACTTTCTGCCATCTCCTTGGAATAAAGAGCAAGCTCTTACACATGGGCCCTGGCACAGATGTACGCATGACAGCTGAGTTATCAAAACAGCCACGGCAAAAGAAAACAAGAGTTATGCTTTCTCCAGGATAAGTGATGGAAAAAGACTCGTTGGCAGATCAAAATGTGCTGCTTTCCAACTCACTCCAAGCTCGTTCCATTTCCACTTAATGACAATTTTATTTGTGAAAGTAGTGCAGACAGTTAGATGTTTTCCCTCTAGAAATGACTTAAAATTTGAAGACAGGTGACACGATCTGTTTCTGTAACAGTGTTTTCACTGATATTTTAAGCACAAACATCACATTTCTTCACCACCCCCCACAATCCAAGTCACTTCTCAATTACAGCCTTCGTGGCAGCACAGATTTTCCCTTCTTCCCCTCTCTCTGTAACCTTTGGTACTGTGTTTCAGACTTAAACAGTTGTGTCTAAAACGGCATTAATTCTGGGGCGCCTGGGTGACTCAGTCGATTAGGTGTCTGACTTCGGCTCAGGTCATGATCTCACGGTTCGTGGGTTTGAACCCCACATCGGGCTCTGTGCTGACCTCTCAGAGCCTGCAACCTGCTTCAGATTCTGTGTCTCCCTCTCTCTCTCTACCTTCCCTGGCTCATTCTCTCTCTCTCTCTCTCTCTCTCTCTCCCTCTCAAAAACAAATAAGCATTAAAATGGCATTAACTCTAAAGAGTCTGTACATTGTTGTGGTTGAACAGTGACTTTTCGATCAGCGTGAAGGTGTACCTGTGAAGTCCTTGTAGAGCCTGGCTGAATGCCGAAGGTGCTTAGTTAAGTGTTATTAAATGGTGGGTAAGAAAGCTTGAGATGACAGTGATCATATTCGTAAGGAAATCAGAGTCTCGTTAAGTAAGACAAGCACTTGAAGACTCCCAACGTTGGAGGCATCAACAGAGACAACGCTGGGCCTCCAAAACTTTCCTGGTTTTGCCATGACAAAAGATTGTCGAAAAGATAACCATCAGGCACCTGGATGGCTCAGTTTGTTGAGCATCCGACTCTTGATTTCTACTCAGGTCACGATCTCACAGCCATGAGGTCAAGCCCTGTGTCAGACTCTTCACTGGGTATGGAGCCAGTGAAGGGGGAGCTTGAGATTCTCTGTCTCCCCCTCCCCCCAGTAAATAAATAAATAAATAAATAATAAAAATAAAGCTCTAAGTCTTTAGCACTTTCAATAAGGACAAAAGTAATTACTCCATTTTTCTTATTTTTCACCCATTTGGCCATTTCTGTTAGCTCCTCTGTGACCTACTTTTACAATAGTGACCTTCACTTTTGGAGACTATAACTGGGCATGTTGTTTGTTTTTTTTTTAATATAGAATTTATTGTCAAATTGGTCCATACAACAGCCAGTGCTCATCCCAGCAGGTGCCCTCCTCAATGCCCATTGCCCACTATGCCTCCCTCCCACCCATCAACCCTTCGTTTATTCTCAGTTTTTAAGAGTCTTTTATGGTTTGGCTCCCTCCCTCTCTAACTTTTTTTTTCCTTACCCTCCCGCATGGTCTTCTGTTAAGTTTCTCAGGATCCACGTGAACAGACACTTCTCTAAAGAAGACATCCGGATGGCCAACAGGCACATGAAACGATGCTCAACATCGCTCCTCATCAGGGAAATACAAATCAAAACCACACTGAGATACCACCTCGTGCCAGTCAGAGTGGCTAAAATGGGCATGGTTTTTTTAAACGATGGCCCAAAACGTGCCAACAATCATTTTAAATAGTCTTCAGGCTAATACATAGTGACGCTTCACTACCCCTTTCCGTGACACTATTCCATTACTGGCTTGGTTCTTCTTACTGTCCAGGAACTAACTCTAGATCTTTCTCGGAGGTATGTAGACTGGCTGTATCCATCCCTTGACCCTTAATTACTGTTTAGTGATTTATACTATGTCCCCACCCGTATCGCATTGCTTCCTGTTTGTTGTAAAACAACGGCAGAACAGCCAGGAGGAAATCGTTGCCTTTTCCTCTTGGCATTTATTTACGCGCTGCTCTGGGCATCATATGTAAAGAGTAGTTATGGCAAGTGTGGTGAGCCTGGTGTCCTGGGCAAACTGACAGCAGTTGTCAGGAGGGTTTGGGAAAAGTCCTCCGCGCTGGCAGAGGGGGTGAAGGGGAAATAGAGCAGGGCTGACCATGCCTCTGCTAACCCTGTCTCGGATTTGTCTTCGTTCCCAGGTTACATCCTGTTACCGCGGGAACGTCCAAGGGGTTCTGCGTAAATGGAGCTCTCCCAGACGTGTCTGTGGTGAGGTCAGCCTACATTTCATCCTTCTGATTGCTTTCAACATACCGTAATTGTGAGTTGGCGGACTGAATATCGTGTGTCTTGGGTGGTGGGAGCAAACCAGCTTACCTGGCCGGAATAGAACCCACACTTGGTTGTGTTATGCGTTGCCATGTTTATTCATTCATTCGTTCATTCGTTCATTCATTCACGCACCCCTCCAACGCACTTCTGGAACTTGCGGTCCGTGCAAAGTGTTATGCCAGGCTCTAGGAATGCCAACAGTCCTGCCTTGAGGCGCTCATGGCCAGCAGGTTCCCCAGAAGACTCTTTGTCAGGGCTTTCCACTCACCCTAGCAGAGGAAGAAAGTGCACCTTGAACAGACCGTCATGTGGAATCCAATATCTGGAGCTATGCTGCCTAGAGAGGAATACAGGTTACTTCTAAGAGGGCAGCGAGCTACAGCAGGTCAAGCATGAACGTAGGAGCCATCAGGCACTTACTATGTCATTTACCTATTTCACGTACTAACTCGTTCAATTTGGGCAACGTCCTTCACCTTCTAATGTATAAAACAGAGCTGAAGATATCGTCATAACAAATCACTATCCTATAGGAAGAAGGTAGCACAGTCAGAGGCAGGAAGAATTGCTTGAGGTTTTCAACGCTTCCTCTCCAGCCAACATCACTTACCTCAATCTCTTATTATTGAAAACCAAACGAGGCCCAAATAAAACTGTGTAATCTGGATGCAACATTCTGCACCAAGCGACACTTTATAATCAGTTGCTGTGATTATTGGATGCGACTTAGAACAAGAGCGGTGTAGCTGAAATGCAAGTTATGTGTGCAGATGGGCCAGGGTTAGCCTAACTGCTGTGGGGTATCAGGGGGCTGGCAGGGGTCTCAGGGAACACAAGGACTCCAGCATTTTCTGTGGCTAGTTGAGTCCAGATTAATCAGGTGGAGGGTTTGTGCTGTCGTTGCTGATAGTATTGGGGTTTTTAAAAGTAAAAGACGGAGGTAAATGAATCAGGCTCATCTAGGATCATCAAAATGTAGACGATTTCTTCCTGAATCGACATTTCGAAGTCAGTAGGCTTTGCTCAATGCTCGTGAAGTTATGCTGAAAGCCACATGCAGGAAGCAAAATCATGAACAAGGAATATGTAGACACAGTTGTGAAACCTTTTTTTTTTTTTTTCTTCAAAATAGGGACCTGGGCATAAAAAGGAAAACATTGGACTAGTCACGCATCCTGAGATTAGTCAAGACACATGGGACCTTTCACCTCCTACTCATGTGGGGTGCCTGGTGTGGCCAGAGGTGGCCGTGAGCATTTGGCACTTGGCAGCTGTGATGGACCATGGTGAAATCAGATCCAAGCCCAGGGCAGTTCTAGGGTAAACAGGTGCCCACACTGCACATGTTAAGTGCATTTTGTGAGGGGCAAGTAATCCCAGTGACTAGGTGGTCTGAAAAATGAAATTGCTCTGGGGCCCCCTGAAATCCACTCATTAATGCCCATGGTCGTTAATCCTTAAGCCCCTACTATTCTTGTTGGGTTGCGAAGGGGAATTTTATATATTCTGGCCGGCTAGAATTGGAGAGACTATCACAGGATTCTAGAAAAGGCTGTGTGTGTGTGTGTGTGTATGTGTGTGTGTGTGAACACAATGAGCAGGGAATAAGAAATTGCTTAGCTCAATAAGATTTTTGAAAAGGAAAGACATTTTTTTTTCAACGTTTTTTATTTATTTTTGGGACAGAGAGAGAGCATGAACGGGGGAGGGGCAGAGAGAGAGGGAGACACAGAATCGGAAACAGGCTCCAGGCTCCGAGCCATCAGCCCGGAGCCTGACGCGGGGCTCGAACTCCCGGACCGCGAGATCGTGACCTGGCTGAAGTCGGACGCTTAACCGACTGCGCCACCCAGGCGCCCCAGGAAAGACATTTTTAGTTTGGTTCAGAGCAAGGATAAAGGTCTCAAAACTGGAGGCTGAGGACATGATATTAAAATCAACACAGAAAAGAAAATTCCTTCCCCGCAGGCTGATTTCTGCAATCTTTGTAAAGTGAAATATTTAACTATATGTTTCTCAAGAACGTAGACAGAGCACTGATTTTTATTCTTGGCTATTTATTTTCATGTCATAGGTTTACCTGTTCTGGCAGGAATTTCCCTTCTAACACATATTCATAAGTAGATGTGTATATAAAATTTCCAAATAATTTGAGTCCTGCTTTTTATATGTGTGCCTGTCCCTCTTACAGAAATGTTGATAGCGGACCTTAAGGGTCACTTCAAGGGCACCTGGGTGGCTCAGTGGGTTAAGCGTCTGACTCTTGGTTTTGGCTCAGGTCATGATCTCACAGTTTGTGGGTTCAAGCCCCGCTGATAGCATGGAGCCTGCTTGGGATTCTCTCTTGCTCCCTCTCTCTATGCCCCTCTCCTGCCCGCTGTCTCTCTCAAAAGAAACTTAAAAAATTAATTAAAAAAAAAACCAATCACTTCAAGTGCTTCTGTATTTCCCCTGAATGCTCCAGAAAGTCTTGACTGTGACCGTTGAGGCTTTATTGCAAATCTAAGGAGTATAAGGCACTGTTCTACATCAAGGGCCAATTTGCTACAAAGAAGGAATGTTTTCAGGCATTTTTCCTCCTCTCTCCTAACCTGAGGTCATGGTCCCTCTGTATTTTTCATGACGACTGTCCTTGCCTCTGAAATCTGTCAAATGGAGCCCGGGCTGGCTGTTTGCTCCACGGGGCTTCTGCTAAGGGATCTAACCTCCAAGTCCCTGTGCTCAGCAACCGGGGCCACATGTGGTCCAACGGCAATTGAAGGGGCTGGTTATATAAACAAGCTCAGAGCAGAGACTGGTGACAGCCACTGGCAATAGACCTTCCAATTAGTGAAGTTCAATCCCACCCCCCCCCCTTTCTGAGAACTTACTGGATACCTGGAGGAGTTGCCTTAGGAATGTATTTACAGCTAATAAAAGGTGACCCTTCCTGCAAGTCTCCTGCCTCTTCAAACAAACAAGGCTCCCCTGTGGCCAGCCCTCACCTCCCCCTCTGTCCTTTGAACCTATTACTATGCACCCCTGCCCCAGAGGATGTCAGGCCAGGTTTCAGATTTCACTGGTATGCAACAGCTCTTGCTTTTCCGATAAAAACTTCAAACATCAGGATTGCGCTAGACAAAGCAGGAGAACCATGGAGCTGGCTGTCCTTGAGCTGAGGGCATTCTGCGAGACGGGCCCAAGGGCCACATGGATGCCTGCTGGCTTTGGCGGCTGTAGATAACCTCGCGGAGTCCATGCCCGCGTGCTTTTAAGGGGGAGACCGGGCAGGATGGGCTGTCCCCACCTCTGTTGTTTCCTTTCCTTCCACATCATTTGAAGGGAGAAGCTTCTTGTCAAGACTGTATTATCCAACCAGAGACGTCGTTAGAATAGCAAGATATTGATTGACTTTAGTAAGCTGTGCTAAGGGTCTAATAATAGCAAGAGACAGTATTGTCTTAGAGTTACTGCCCTCGGAGAAAGCTGGGATTGTTAAAGCTTTGAGAATCTGCCATCACTCTCTGAAACAGAACCAGATGGAAAGGGACAAGAAAGGCCCCCAGAATCCTGGGGAGGAGACGAACAAGGCCAGAGAGAGATGCCCAGGACTCACTTGGCAGAAGACCCCACGAGAAAACTCAAAAGGTGTGTATGTAATCCGCTACAAGCGAGAATTTCCATCTGGTCAAGATGTCTCAGGCTCCCGGCCCAGCCAAAGGCTGCATAAAGCTTCTTCCTCCTTTTCTTTTTTTTTTTTTTTTTTTTTTTTTTTGGATTATTTTGAGAAAGGAATATCAGAAGGCTGTATAAAAGGCATAACATTCCTACTCGTCTCTCAAAGCTCGTAGGGTCGAAGGAACATTCTTTGGGTGTTTCAGAGCACAAAGCAGTGTTTGCCCTACCTTGACGAAATGCTTCCGGATACAGAACAAGTGATGGCCTGCCTCGTCCTGGCCCCAAGGGTCCCAAAGGGCCGCAGGCAGTGGGTCCAGACAGCCTGTGGGGAGCAGGCGGAGACCTGCACTCCATCAAGGAGGTCTGGGTTGTCCGAGGGGAAACGGAACCTGCCAGCCCTGTCTCATCTTGGCTTCCAGTCACCTGCACTCTACCTCGTGCAGAGCAATGATGTGTCGTGAGCTGTGTCTGGACCTGCTGTCCACAGGCTTGCAGTCTCCAGCTGGAAGAATGTGGCTCCCTCTCTGGCTTCCTTGATGTGTCCGGGGGGATCAGAACTCGTGGGGTCACCAGGTTGTTGGAGCTGACCAAGGGGGCCTTGGGCAGAGCCCCCGGGGTTCCTTTCTCTCCCCCAGGAGCTGCTGGCCAGCGTGTGGTCGGCTCGCTGCGGGGACAGCTGACTCACAGGGGACCGCACAGAACCTCCGTACCCCTCCTTTCAGCCTCCAGCTCTGCAAGATGAAGAGTGTGCGGAAGGTTCGCTGCTGTTCTCTCACGACGGCAAAATCAGACACCCACGTAATGCGGTGGAGAAGAAATGCATCAAGCCTGCCATTTTGCTTCATGCAGACCAACCACACTATTCATTGATACGTTCTGGTAGAAATTCACATGGCGCAATAATTGAGATACGAGTCTTGTAGGCAGGGTGTATCTGTTCTTCTGACAGGAACTTTTAGCTCATCAAGGTGGTGTTTGCAGAAGCTGACAAAGTGATACATTTTGCTTATTTTAATCCTTTCCTTTTTCCCATCAGAGGTTAATTGTTTGGTATTCTTTGTTAAACTAACACTTTTGATGGCTTAAGAACCACTAAGGCTGCTTAAATAAACAGACCCTTCAGGTAAGAACAGAAGAGCCAGTATAGACACAAGCTATTAACTTGCTGCCTTGGGGTTGGAGTGTTGGTTGATGGACACTGAAAATGACTTGTGGATTTCACTCGCAGAATTTTGTAAATACCCATCAACTGCCAACAAGTGTTAACTTTCTTTTTGGAGGCTGGAGAAATGGATTCCTTGATATTTAATCTTCCTGAATTATTGAAATAATCCTTCTTAAGTAATGTTATACCGTCCTCCAAATGCACTGCGTACTCTCCTTGACATTATTTTTAATAAAGTACATTGACTTTATCACATTTTTGTGCACAGATGTTAGAATCTAGATTGTACAAGTTTGCGGAAATGACTCAGGAACTACTCCATTTGTCTCTATGCTCCAGAAGAGATGTTGTGTGGTGGAAATTCTGAATTTGCTTCACAGACCATTTTACAGTCTGGAAGCAGGATAGTCATTTATGTCCATGACGGCAGGTGTAGAAACCCTGGCCTATCTGCCCTTCTCCCAGAAGTGTTTACATCCTCAAACTTCCTCCTTTTCTGAACTATTTTGCCTATTCTGAAACATTTAAAACTCTGAATACACTTCAAAATAAGCCACAGATTTGTACAAAACCAAGTGTGCTGATAACTTGATTTGAATGGCTTAAAGCTACAGAGGAGACTGAGAGAATAGACGTCTTAACGCAAGGGAGTCTGACGACTTATAGGCACATATCTTCCTCATTTAGGTAAGTCTTCATTCATTTCTCAGCAGTGTTTTGTAATGTTCGTGGTATAACTCTTACACGCATCTCGTTAAATTTATTCCCAAGTGTTTTATATTTTCGATGCTATTGTAATTATTACTGTTTGAGTTTCCAATCTTTAGTTGTTTGTTGCTGATTCACAGAAGTACAGTTGACTGTTGTAGGTCGACCTTAGGCTGATCCATCTGGCTGAGGTCATTCCTTAGTTCCGTCAGCTTTTTTTTTTTTTTTTTTTCTCCTGGTAGATCCCTCAGAAGGATTTTCTACGGGCATTTTTTCTTCCATTTTATTCTAAATTCTTTTTTATCTCTCTGTATTGCCCTGGCTGGGAAGTTCAGTACAACATTCACCGGAAGTGGTGAAGGGGTATTTTGCATTGTTTCCATAGGAAAAAATGCATTCAAATTCACCATTAAATATGAAGTGAACTGTGGATTGATATGCATGTTCCAAGGTGAGGGCAATTCATTTCATTCCTAGTGGGCTGACAATTTTAAGATGAACTGGGTTTAAGTAATGTCAAATGCTTTTTCTACATTTGTTGAGATTATCATGTGATCCTTCTCTTCTGCTCTGTTAATATTAACAAATAAGTTGAAGTGATTTTCTTGTATTCCTGGAATAAACCTCACTTGGCAATGATATTTTTTGTATATGTTTCCGGGTATTTCCTAACAGGCTATGAAGGATTTTGTGTGTGTATTCATGAGGGGTATCAGTCTGCAGTTTTCTTTTCTCATAACACTGTTGTTGGGTTTTGGCGTAAGGTTGATGCTGGCTTCAAAAAATGAGTCTGGAGGTTCTTCCTACCCCCTTCTATTTTCTGAAAGAATTGGTGTAGGACTGGTATTATTTTTTCCTTAAATATTTCATAGAATGTATCAGTGGGATCACATGGGCCTTGTGTTTCCTTTGGGAGAAATTCTGAAGTTAGGAATTTGGTTCCTTTATTGGATCTAGGGGTACTGAGATTTTTCTATTTCTTGTTGCATCCATTTTGTTAATTTGTGCTTTTCATGGAATTTGTCTTTTTCATCTAAGTTACTGTGTTCGTTGTCATAACATTATCAAATATTCTCTTATTGGCCTTTTAATGTCTGTTGGATCTGAAGTGATGTCCCCTCTTTGATTCCTGATATTGAGAATTTAAATACTTTTCTTTTTTTTTTTTACTCGATCAGTCACACCAGGGATTAGCAAATCTTTTCAACAAGCCAGATCTTAGTGTTACTAATCTTCTGTATTGTTTGTCTATTTTCTATGTCATGGATCACCACTCTTACATTTCTTCCCTTCCACCCACTTCAAGTACAGATTATTCTTTCTCCGGCCTCTACATTGGAAATTTGGGTCATGGATTTTAATCCTCTCTATAAGCATATAAAGGTAGAAAATTTTCCAACTACAATCACACTGTACGTTAAAATTTTTACTATGTCACATTTTCATTTAGTTTGAAATATGTTATAATTTTTTCCCTGATGTTTGTGTTCTTTAGATGTGTTTGGTTTCATTTTCAATAATTTGGGGATTTTCCAGATACCTCTCTGTTACTGATTTATCATTTGATCCGGTCACGGTGAAAAATAAAACGCACAACAACACTGTGATTTCAACCCTTTAATATATATTGAGATTGATTTTATAACCAAGTATTTTGTCCGTTTTGGCAAATGTCCCACATGCATCTGAACAATATGTTTTCTGCAGCTCTGGTGTGTAGTGTTTTCTTTTTTCGAAAGTCAGTCAGGTCACATTGGGTCATAGTGTTCCCCAAGTCCAGTGCATCCCAATTGATTTTCTCTTTGCTCTGTCATTTGCTGAGAGAGAGGTGTTGAATTCTCCAAATATAATATGTCCATTTCTCCTTTCAGTTATGCCAGTTTTTCCTTCATCGATTTTGAAGTTCTGTTATTAGGTACGTGCACATTAGTATCACATGCCATCATGATGAAGTGAGTCCTTTATCATAATGAAATGACCCCCTCCAGTCCTGGCAGGATCTCCTGTTCTCAAGTCTCCGGTTCCGGCTCTTTTGTGATTCATGGCCAATGGCGTGTCTATTTCCATTCTTTTACTTCTATACATCTCTGTCTTTATGTTTATGGCTGTTTTGTTGTTGTTTTGTGTTTGTTGTTTTGGAGACAGCATACATGTGGAGCATGTCGTTTCATCCCATCTGAAAAGTCTGGGTTGCAGTCGAAAATGTTTAGATGGGCATTGTCTAACAGGACTGTCCATGGTGATGGAAATGTTCTCTATTCACACTGCCCAAGATGGCGGCCACTAGCCACCTGGAACTACTGAACCCTGGAGATGTTTCTAGGTTGACTGAGGACTGACATATTTATTTTATTTTTTTAATAATTAATTAAATTCAAATTCAAATAGCCACATGTGGCTAGTGACTATCATATAAAATAATTCAGGCTTAGATCATTTATATTCAATGCACTTATAGCTGTGTGTGGGTTTAGGTATAACATATTTTGATTTGTTTTCTATTTATTAATCTGATAAGTGTTCCTTTTTTTCCTCTCCACTTGTCTTTTTAAAAATTAATTTTTATGTTTTGTGATTCCATTTTGTATCTACTGTTACTTATTAACTTTACCACTTTCTTTCTTTTTGGGGGGAGGGGTTTTTCTAGGATTTAAAATACATATTTTTAATATTTCATACTTTATTTTCAAATGATATTATATCACTAAAATATAATTTAAGAAGTTCATATCTACTTTCCATCTTTTTGCTGTTGTTACACATTTTATATATACATATATTATAAAATACACAAATCAATGTTATTATCTTTTGCTTTAAATAGTCAGTTGCTGGTGAAAGGAATTTAAAAACTAAAAAGAAAGTTTCATATTTCTGTACATATTTATAATTTGTAGTACTCTTCATCCTTTCTATATATTCAGGTTTCTAGCTGAAATTCTTTTTTTTTTTTTTTTTTTGCCTAGAGAATTCCCTTTAACATTTCTTGAATGAAGTTCTCAAGGCCCAATTTTTGGTGAAGATTTGCTAGTGATAAATTATCTGTTTTTGTTGATCTGATAAAGTTTTAACACAAGTTTTTAAGATAAAATTTTAAATTGAAGTGTTTTTTGGGCTTTTTTCCCCCTCTCAGCCCTTTAAACATGTAATCCAATTGTCTTCTGGGTTACAACATTTCTGATGAAATGTCTTTGTTCCTTTCTTTATAATGTGCCTTTTTTTTTTTTCTTTTCGAGATGTTTAAGATTTTCTCCTTATCACTGTTTTTCAGCAGTTGTACTATGAGGTGTTTAGGTGTGGTTTTCTTTGTTTTGTTGGGCGACTTGGACCCGTGGGTTATAGTTTTCATCAAATTTGAAATATCCCCAGCCATTTCCTCAAATATTATTTCTGACCCCACCTCTCTCTCTCTCTCTTTTTGTTTTTTCCTGATTCTAATCACACATTTGTTAGGTGGCTTGGTATTATCTAAAAGGCCATTCAGAGTCTATTCATTCTTTTTCATTCTTTTCTCTCCCTATATTTTGGATAGTTTCTATTGTTATGTCTTTTAAAAAAATTTTTTTAATGTTTATTTATTTTTGAGACAGAGAGAGACAGACAGAGCTTGAGTGGGGGAGGGGCAGAGAGAGACAGAGACACGGAATCCGAAGCAGGCTCCAGGCCCTGAGCTGTCAGCACAGAGCCCGAAGCGGGGCTCAAACTCACAAACCATGAGATCATGACCTGAGCCGAAGTCAGACAGGTAACTGACTAAGTCACTTAACTGACTAAGTCTCTCAGGCGCCCCTCTTTTGTTGTGTCTTCATGTGCACTGATCTTTTGAGGTTCTTACTCTTCTCTTAATCCAATCCAGTGGAAATGTATATTTTAGAGTCATTTATCTTTAGAAATTCCACTCTTTTGGAATCTTTTCTTTCCTTGTTATATTCATGTCTTCCTTCAACCCTTGATCATATTAAGCATATATATAAATAATAGCTCCTTTGGAGTCCCTTCCTCCTGAGTTTACCACCTTGGTCCTATCTGGTTCTGTTTGTACTGACAGAACTTTCTCCTTGTATATGTTACATCTTGCCTCTTATGATGTCTAGTAATTTTTCTTAGATATCAGACATTGTCAAAGTTTTTAGTGCTAGGTGTTTTGTTTTGTTTTGTTTTGTTTTGTTTTTAAGGGTGTTAGGCTTTGTTCTGGCAGGTAATTCAGACATTTGTGGGTTAAATTGCTATTTTTGGCGTGTATTTTAACCCTTTCTATGGCCTTCCTCTAGGGTTGGTTTAGCTCACTGTTATAGCATGACCCTTCTAGGGTCTCAGTTCAAGACCACAAACATCCCATCTTCTCTGGATGTAGCAAATCAAAAGCTTTCTGGCTCTGTGTGGATAACTCTGAGCATTGTTAGACCTATAGCTTCCTGGTAACTTTTTTGTGCCTGGAAGCTCTTCTTTCTCCAGCCTCATATGCAAGTGCAGAATGGTCCTCATCTAGAAATGCAAGGGGACATTTCTGAAGATCTCTCAAGCTCACTCTTTGCATAGCATCCTCCTCTCTGGCACTCGGCCTTGCAAAGGCCTCAGTTTCCCCAAACTCTGATAGCTATCCCCTTGTATCAGTGATGTGGCCCTGCTCTGTTGAGGATTCTTCTCCCTGTCTTACAGTCTGGGATTTGCTTCCTGGAAGGAAGCTGAGGAAATCTTGTTTCCATCTTGCTTGTTTCCTTTTTTTCTCAGGGAACATAGTCTTGCACTTCTTTTCCAATTTCTGAAACAGTTGTTTCAAATAGCTATTCAAGTGTTTTTTATCTGTTCAAAGTAGGACAATGAGGGGCACCTGGGCGGCTCAGTCGGTTAAGTGGCTGACTTCAGCTCAGGTCACGATCTCGCGGTCCATGAGTTCGAGCCCCGTATCGGACTCTGTGCTGACAGCTCAGAGCCTGGAGCCTGTTTCAGATTCTGTGTCTCCCTCTCTCTGACCCTCCCCTGTTCATGCTCTGTCTCTCCCTGTCTCAAAAATAAATAAAATGTTAAAAAAAAATTAAAAAAATAAAAGTAGGACAATGAGTCTCAACGTTTTTACTCCCCCTTAGCCACAGTCATATTTGATTTTTAATGTATATTTAATACATGCCTTTAATTATAATTAAATCATCATTCACATAGATTTGTGCCTGGTTTTAAAAATTTATCTGATTTCTTTATATTGTTTATACACTATGTGGGCTACACGACTGCATTTTGAATGGCATTTTAATATGATCTCATCTATTTTTTTCCCAGAAGACATTAAGATTATGTCCAGTATTTCCAGAATTATGATAAACATTTTGGGCCCATCTGTCCTCTTCATGTCCTATCCCCGCTTTATCTCATAATTCACTTCATCTTTTCCCAGCGTGAATTCTGCAAAAGAGAAGTCCATTCAGGTGCTCTATGAGGAAAAAGCACATGGCTGGGTAAGTTTGGGAAATAGTGGGTGATAGACCCTCTTCTTGGTGAATCATAATGTGCCTTGGCTTGTTACAGGCTTGGCAAAGTTTTCACCAAGAAGCCACACTTACCTTTTTTGTTGTTACTTTAATTGTTTGGAAAGTTTTAGATAGTTTTTATTATTTTGTTAAACAACATCCAAAGCAGGACTGATTTCTGTTTCAAACAGGAGGGCCTTGGAAGCATTTGTCCTGCTGGGCCTTTGGCCTGCTCTCCCACTGAGGCCTCCGCCGGGGATTTGGATTCCAGCAGATGACCCGTGGCATTTTTTGCCCATTCCTCAAGTACTCTAGCCCGAGAGGTCTGGAGGTGAGCAGACTCCCACTTCATGGGAAGGGACTCAGACTCCCTGCTATGGGTCTGAGGCACAAAAGCCGGTAGGTTCCTGAGGGAAGGAGACGGGGATGGAGGTCAGTAGCCATAATGCCCCTTGGAGACTGCAAAGGCTCTGGAGAAGTAGGTTTGTTGGAACACACGATGCTATGAGACCCCCAAAGTCTTTGCATCCCACAGGCCCTGGGACAGGTGGTGGTGGAATCTGGGGATCATGAGGTCTGAGGCCCTATCCCAATAGAATTGGGGAAGACGTGCCTCTAGGCTGCAGACTCTGCCCTCTGGGTCCCCTCTGTGGTTGTCCTTGTGTCCTAGACACTTCTGTGTCCCCACTCTCAGGGAGAGGCCAGCAGGTGGACAACGTGGTGAAGGGAAGGCCCCTTGATGCTGATACAGAGGCAGGTAGTATGTTCCCCCATGGGGAAGCATAGTTCTGCTCCTGGGTGTCCTGTGTTACTAGGTGCTCCTAAAGAACACCGTTATGTAAAAATCTGGTGGCTCTGATGGCTCACTGTGGAGACATCTGTCACTCACTGCCTGTCTCCATAGTTTCTGGCCCATCATAGGGCCAGGTAGGTAGCATAACCGACTTACTTCAAAGAGAGAGCTTTCCTCATGGGGTTTCCTATCTTCTCAAGGTGAAAATGCGGGTCTAGTCAGGATGAAATGATGTCACCACTGCCACATGCAGGATCTACTTGGCCTTGCTTGCCGGGACAGCTGGTATCACTGTCCAAAGCCAACTGGGACCTTGGTCACCCTCAACATTAGGACCATGGGGAGCTTCTCTCGTCCTTCTCTTGTGTAGAGGATGTTTAGAGAACAGAGATAATAGGGAAGGGATATGAGTGAGGCAGTAGCAATCGTCCTGAAGAAATTTGGCGAGGACCAGAACTGAGCCCGTGCAGATGGAAAGAAAGTGAACAACTTAAGACTCTTGATAGAAACTCAGCACCACTTCCAGCCCATCTGATGGTTCTGTTCCCCTCCAGGCATCTTGTGCTGTGACCTCTTTTAGAGGATCATCAACAGCCCTATGCTTTCCTGGCTTCCTGCCTTGCGTGACGTGATGCCATTCTGCCGGCCTGGAATGCCACCTGCCTTTGACCCTCTCTTCTGCCACGATAGCTTCTCTGAGGCTGAAACCTCCCCCAGAGCTTCCATTTCCTGCCCAGTGAACACTTTCCAAATCCGTGAATAAAACCAAATGAGTAAATGGAATGCACCTGGCAATGAGTGGCTCCCCTCTTTGCAGTGGCCTGGATGTGGTCACAGCTTCCCACTGATGATGAGTGACCTCTCCTGCAGGATCCCGTTTTCCTCTCTTTTACCTCCCTCACCAGTTTGTTCTGTCTCACAGCTGCCTGTGGGCATAAACTTAACATAGAGGGCACTTAATAAGGGCGCTAGATGGCTCAGTCAGTTAAACGGCCGACTTCGTCTCAGGTCCTGATCTCACGGTTCGTGGGATTGAGCCCCACATCCGGGTCTGGGTGGGCGGTATGGATCTTGCTTGGGATTCTGTCTCTCCCTCTCTCTGACCTTCCCCCCGTTCAAAATAAACAAGTCAACTTAAAAAAATACAGCACTTGATAAATATTCGTTCAGTGAATAAAGCGATAAACAAATCATCACCCAAGCAGCAGTTCAGAAATCAATCAATCAATCAATTACAACATTTCTTAACTGGAGATGACCAACCCATGGAATAGTGTCTCCCCTATATCAAGTAATGGGGCTGCTCGGAGAAAAAAAGAGCCCTCTTCACACACTCTCCCCATGCCCTGGATGGTGGTGGAGTTGAGGAGGAAAGTCTGGGCATTTGGTGAGGACACTCAGAGCTGGCCAGTGGCAGCTGTCCAGCTTGAGTTGCCCTGATGGACGCTTTGTAGTCATAGCCTCATTCTAATAGGTTTGTAACAAATGTGTGAGACACGTGGGTTGGATTTTATGCTGCAGGGCTTAAGCTGGTTACCACACGTGTTCATTTTCCTGGCCAACAAGCATTGTCAAAACCAAGGAGTGAAAACTAAACGAGGAAGTGGACTCTACCTGGTGTGATGAACGGCCGCCTGTGGGGAGGAGGGGCTGTGCCTGGAGGTGTCCAGGTATTTGGGGAGCAGAACCCCAGCCGTGGAAACACAATTATCTGCCCAGACCCAACACTGGCTTGGTCTGTGTAGTCGGACAGGCATTTTTACTGGCTTTTACTCTCTCCCTGGAATTTTTAGGTTGTTTGCCGGAATTGGCTGCATTCATCAAATAGCTGTTTCTCAGAGACATCGTTTATGTTTGCTGGAGCCAGAGAGGGATCTGTGGGCCTTATTCTTACTTGCCGAAAGTAAACTCTGGGCCAGAAAGCGAAATGCCATTGGTTTTATTTCATCACAAAGCCCCGAGGACAAATTCTCGCCCCTTCTGGATTTATAGTTGGGCTTGTGACAGAGTAGGAGGAAAGAGACCGGAGAGTAAATGCCAGGGTATGAGAAGGAAGAGAGGGGAGGGTTTTGGTTCTCTAAGGCGTAAGGAGCAAACCAGGGAACCGCTGGTGTCCAGGCCCCATCCGGGGATGAGGACCCCCCTCCCCGCCCCCAAGGAAGGCCGGTTTGTCTTGCTATGCCTCATTGTCCCCCAGTGGGTTCAAAGCACTTTTCCTCAGCCAAGGGGCACAAGGACCCTGGGGATGGTGCTGAACATTTTCCAAGCAGGTGCAGAGGGCTCTGGCGGCTACTCGCTGACATTGTCCCGAGTACCAGATTGAACAAAGCTGTGCCGCTAATCCACATCAGGCGATTACTAAAGGCTGTGCCCTACTTTATTTTAAGATGGCATCCGTCACTTCTGCAGAGAATAAAAGTAATCTATGAACCCCGTTTTTGTTTTTTTAAAGGGAAATAGAGAAAAATATAAAAAAAGGAGACATTGTCTGCAAGCATAGAATTCAGGTATCACTTCTGACAACATTCCGGTATTTTTCTTTGGTCTCTTTCGAGACCAAAGAAGAAGGCATGGCCTTTACCATTCCAGAAGAATATAATTTTTATGGACTTGTAACATTCTGTATTATGATTTGGCTACCCCTCGACAATTATTGAAGTTGTTTTTTTCCCCCACTGTTACAAAGAGGAAGACATTGAACATCCTTGTACTCAAACCACAGGCCACTTTTTATTTATTGTTTTTCCAGGGCACATTTCTATAGGTGAGAGTGGGAATAAAACAATACTTACTCTTTCAGAAATCTTGATACGTGGTGCTCAGAAGAAGTCCACGTGGTGCCCTAACAATGTGTTCATTTACCAAGAAAAACAATCAGACTTATTGTGAAGGCGTCTAGACTCTGGTCATTTGATTTATTTTTCTTTGAAACTTTCAACCAAACGTCTTACGATAGACGTAATGTGAAGTGGAGAATGTTGCTACAGCTCGAGAAAAGATTCGCTCGTTCTTACATTTCCTATCTTCTGAAACAACATTTTCCCATTTGTTCGACTGCATAGCCCTCTGTCGCACTGCATGAAGATGATTTCAGAGAGTTTCCACTTGTGGGGCACGTGGGTGGCTCAGTCGGTTAAGCATCCGATTCTCGATTTCGGCTGAGGTCATGATCTCACGGTTCCTGAGATCGAGTCCCGCATAGGGGTCTGTGCTGGTGGCACAGGGGTTGCTTGGGATTCTCTTTCTCTCTCCTTCTCTCTGCCCGTCCCCCTCTCGCACTGTCTCTGTCTGTGTCTAAATAAATAAATAAAATTAAAAGAAAAAAAACTAAAAAAATAGGGGCGCCTGGGTGGCACAGTCGGTTAAGCGTCCGACTTCAGCCAGGTCACGATCTCGCGGTCCGTGAGTTCGAGCCCCGAGTCGGGCTCTGGGCTGATGGCTCGGAGCCTGGAGCCTGTTTCCGACTCTGTGTCTCCCTCTCTCTCTGCCCCTCCCCCGTTCATGCTCTGTCTCTCTCTGTCCCAAAAATAAAAAATAAAAAACGTTGAAAAAAAAAAATTTAAAAAAAAAATAAAAAAATAAAAAAATAAAAGAGCTTCCACTTGTGAGAACATTGGCTGGTCTCTTCCCCGGGCACAGGCAATACAGCCCTCCAGGCAGCCCATAACTCCTGAAAGCCCTTGCTGGAAAACAGCCTCAGCTTTGGTCGCCAGCATCAGGCACACGACGGTTAATGCAGATTGTAATGGATAAAACAATTTGTGTGGTTGGCATCACATTCACCCGAGGCTGTCACTGCCTCGACAGAGCTGAGACTTTCCCTTTGGTCCAGTCCTCCCAATAAATCAGGTCACACCATCAGCAGTGAACTTGTTAGCTTCTCTTGAATAGGGTTTCTTTTTCAGCCTTGAAATTCCTACCTCTGTATGTAACTTCCCCGTTAACTACGACAAAAATAAATAAATGCATTCCCCGAGCAAGTAAAGAAAGAAAGACAAGCAGAGAAAATGACATTTGCACCCTCCGGGCGGACTCCTGATTAAGGACTAGGAAGGTAAGAACAATAGTGTCCCTAAGATCCAGTGGCCCGGCGGCTGCCCCCTCCACCCTGTGTCTTGGAAGGATTTGAATGAAACGCTTCATAGATATTTACACGTTGGTAACTGTGTTAGGACGATAGCCATGGTCTGCACAACCTGATCTGAGCCAGGAAGTTTGGACGTAAGGCAGCAGGAACTCTGCAGTCGGGCCTGGTGCCGTGACTCGTGAATCCTCGGCTGCCCACCTACTGTTCAAAGGCCCCTGACGGCAAATTCAGCACAGAGACTGCATACCTGCATTGTGTCGCAGCACAGCACCCTCTCAGGGATGGGACAGTAAAGCCAGACCAATGGCTTTATTAAAAGACATTTTTGGGGGTGCCTGTGTGGCTCAGTTGTTTGAGTGTCCGACTTCGGCTCAGGTCATGATCTCCCGGTTTGCGGGTTCAAGCACCACATCGGGTTCTGTGCTGATAGCTTGGAGCCTGGAGCCTGCTTCAGATTTTGTGTGTGTGTGTGTGTGTGTGTGTGTGTGTGTGTCTTTCTCTGCCCCTCCCGCTCACATTCTGTCTCTGTCTCTCTCAAAAAATAAACATTACAAAAATGTTTTTAATTAAAAAAATTAAAAAAAAATAAAAGACCTTTTCCCCGGCATATACATCCCGCCCCCGCAATTCTATGTTGGAGAGGAAGGGGTTGGAGAGACACCATGCACTCGAGGGGCCACACTTGATGGGAACACACTATGTGTGGCTCCCATGATGCTTGAAAGTTTGCTCTGTTTGCCCATCTGTGATTCTGGGTGCTTGGAATGCGTGCAAAAACGCAGTGCCCCGGCCTCGTGGCACTTACATTCTATGGGGAAGCATGGAAGGCACATGTTATTAAGTGAATCGAGTGCAAATCCATCGTCCTCGGCCACAGGGTGACATTGACATGTCACACGGTGACATTGACATATACAGTGGAAAAACAGAGCCGCGTGAAGAGAAGGAGCCTGCGCACAGCCTCTGGTGGCCTGCTGAAGAAGGTAAAGGACACAGCCCTGAAGGGCAAGGCCTCCCCCCGCAGCGGCCCGGGAGAAGGGGATTTCGCACAAAGGCCCCGACACAGGCACGAGAGTGGAGAGACAGTAGGGCCACGGTGCGCCACAGGTGACAGCCGACAGGTCCTGTGGTCACCAAGAAAGGACTTAGAGTTTGCTGAGAGATGGGCGGCTGCTGGGAGGTTTGGAGCTTGGAGACCCACGGGACCACGTCCAGGGGTTCTGCCGCCCCAGCCTCCCCGTGGGCACCTCGATGCCCCAGCCCATTGGCTGCTGGAACCCTCTCTCTGGAGCCACGGGCCCCAGACTCGCTCCTGGGCCCACATTCTGCCTGTTGGATCAGCAAAAGGGCAACCGCTCAGCCTGGTGAGTTTAAAGCAATTGCCGCCTCGTTAAGTCACTGAGAGAGAAGCTGGGGGCCGCTCCCCCCCGGGCCATGCGTCTTCCGGGCCCGCCTGTGATGGCAACATGGGGCGGCGCTTCCGGTCAGAGAGGGACCAGCTCGCTTGTCTGGGGGTGCCCCATGTGGTCCCTGCCTCCCTCTGAGCCCCGCCAGCAGGCTGGGGGTGGGGGTGGCCAGATGTCGTCAATTTCCAGGTTCAACATTATATTCCCCAAACATAAATTAATCTTCCCACGAAAGGCAGAAATACGTTTTGCTTCATACTGCTTTATAGTTATCTTCAGAATGACGACGGATGAAATATCACTAGCTTCATATTTCAAGATAATTCCCCTTCCGGCCAATGTCCCCCCACCCCGGGAATAAAGACATGGCAGGCACACTCTGTTGTGACTGCATTTTCTCCCTTTGTGTAAGCACGCTCCTCTGGGCTGCCTCTGATTGCCGGGGCCCAGCATGTGACGGTCACTGCTGGCCCGAGAGGTCTGGCTTTTAGCGTCCTAGATCGGCCAGGGAGGTTAACAAGTTAATAAAATCCTATTTATCAGGCTCCTGACTCCATTTCCTCCTCCCTGTGGCTCATGGTTATAATTATTCTTTATGGACTCTCTGTGTTCCTTTAGATCTGGTTTCCTCGAAACCCTCCTATTTCCTGAGAGTCAGGGCCACAGAGAGAGAGCTCAGTTCCATGGAAAGATGTCTGTTACTCATTTCCACCTGGTGTAACAAGGGTCAGTGGAAGGCGGAGCTTAGATAGTCCCCATGTTAACCCGTGCGCGGGTCCCTGTCCTCTCGGGGTCCCCACGTGGCCCCAGCCCTAGCCACACACATCCGGAGGCCCCGACAAGCTGCTCCAGGGTTTTACCTGAAAACCACGCGCACGTACGGCGATAAACAATAGTAGTTTATGTGAAAGAACTTTGAGAGCAGCCCCAGGAAAGCACGGAAAATCAAGGCCTGGTCTTGGCTGCATTTAGCAGGTGCCCTGCCAGCCTGGGAGACCTGGCCTCTGCCGCCGAGACAGTTAAGTCCCGGAGAAACGAGGACCCCTATGTCCCCTTTCCCTCTATCCATACCTCAGAGCACCGGTCTGAGACCCAAACACTAACAGAATCCATCCACCCCTGGAAGCTGGGCCGGCAGAGGCTGGCCTTGGCAACGATTTAAAAACCAGTGCATCAAGCACAGCCGATCAGGCATGAAAATCTATTAATTAATTCAACATTCAACAATCAAAAGAAGAAAGTAACGTGATCAGTCCAATAAATGCCAACGGACCTGTCTGATATAATCGAACCTATCTTAACAAATTTTGCAGGCACACGTGCTGCACCACAACCCTTCCGTAGAGGAATGCACTGTAGTCCTCAAAAAATAGGCGCCTAAAAATCGCAAAACAAAAATCACGGTCAAGCTGAATGGTTCAGATTAGAGTCAGGGCCGTGAAAAGGTATGTCTGTGCCCACTAGTAATATTTAATGTTGTTTTGGAAACGTCAGCCAATGGAATTAGATAAGAGATCATTTCATGATAATGCGATCGCGCATCTGAAAACACGGAAGAATCAGCTAAAGTAATTATTAGAATGGACAGGAGAATTTGGTGAACTGCCTGGTGGTCTTTAAATTGATATGCAAACATCACTAGCTTCCCCTTGCCTGAAAAATAAGCATTTGGAAAATACAACTGAAGGAGCGCTCCCTTTACAACAGCAATAACATTTGAATAACGAGGCAAGAATTTTACAAGACTTGCCGAAACTATATAAAGAAAATACGTTATTCTGCTGAGAGAGATAAACTCTGCTGTGAGTAAGTGAGATAACATAGCTTATCTCTGGAAAGGGCGACTGGATGGTGTAAAGGAATAAATTACCCTAAATTGGGCTATATATTCCATGAAATATTAAGTAAGCTACAACAGGATATTTTGGAATTTCACAGCGTGACACGTGGGAAATCGCACGTGGGAAAATAGTTGTGAACCATCAAGGGATTTGTGGAAAGGAAAGTGATGAAGGCTGTCTTTTTCCAAAATGTACAATGTTGAGATTTTCCAGAAAAATCAGCATGCCCTGCGCTGGACCATGGACAGACACAATCACTGCACTGAAACGGACGGGCCAGAAAGAGGCTGAAACACAATGCATCTCTCGGACATGAGGTTCCAGGAGTATTCTTATCCCTCGTAAGTGTTTTGAGCATCTTTGAATATTTTGAATGTGTTAACATTTGTTCTACTCTCTTTTTCCTAATTGCCCCTGTGGTTTTCTATTTTATTTTGTACAAATCCTTAAGTCTGTTCCTCAAGTCCTTGAGAGTATGTTTAGTTTAGCTTTAGTATCAGTTTTAGTCATTTTAATTACTATTTTAGTTTCAAGAAATTAGGTGCATTATAAACGCACATAAATCACACAAACTCAGTTAATACCGAAGCGTATACAAAAAGTTGAGTGTGTCTCTCCTTGTAGATACCTTGCCTCTCATTCTGTCATCTCCAGAATTTTGTGCATCTTTCTAGAAATTTTTGCCACAAATGGCAACATGATCTACGGAAGGGGCAGTGTAGTATAACATTTTTTAAAAACATCGTGTCATGACAGCACACATAAATGTACTTTATTGTTGTCATGACTATAATATTCCTTCTGGTACAAACACCGTACATTATTTCTGAACGCTTAAGTTTTTGCACTTTTCCATTTTTTCCATTTTATTTTTCTCAAGAAATAATTTTTTTTCTTGAGTCCATTTTCTAAACATATAGTAATGAATAAATATTTATAGGTAACCCCCCCCACAATAAAATAAATGCTATGTGTTAATACTGCCTTTGCACACACGTGGAAGAATATCTAGGAAAGAATTCTGCACGTAGAATTGCTATTTAAAATGCCATATGCTATAGTAGGGTGCATTTGGCAAAGTCTGGAGACCGTTTTGGTCATCATAACTAGGGAATGGGGTTCTAATTAGCATCTAGTGAGTGGAGGCCGGTCGTAATGCTAAACACTCAACAGTTCTTGACAAGGTAATTCTCAGCATACACATGGGCACCTGTCTCTGCAAGATTAAACACCTTGTCTCAGCCCAAAGCAATAAATGCATAACCAAAATTGAGCTCTGGTTTCTCTGCTCTCAAAGCCCACGCTCCACGCTTTTCACCATGAAGCTGATACCCAGAATAAAGACCCACAAGAAAGAGATGAATGAAATTAAAAGGAAAAGACGGGCAATGGAGGTCTAACATATCGTCAGCAGGTGTCTCTGATGTGGAGAATAAACCCACGAAGCAGTGAGCAAACCTAGAGATGTCAGAGGAGAAACCATTCCCAACATGAAGGAGGCACTCAGTCTGCTGTTGGAAAGCTCACATCATCTTCCTGGAAAATTCGGATAGAGAAAATTCATCTTGACTCTATCCTGGTAAAATTAGTTAACTCTAAGGACGGGGAAAGAATACCACAAGCCTGCAGGCGGAAAAAAATACAATCAGTCTAAAGAAGAAGAAAGATGAAGCGTGGATTCCACACGACACAGCTCTGACACAGAAGCAGGTGTCATGCCATTTAGAGGGGAAGGCGTGAGCCCTCGATCCTGTACCCAGTGAGGGTGTTCTCTGTGTATAACGTCAATACAGAGTCATTATCAAAAGTGCAATGAATTCCTTCTGAAACAGTAGCAAGCCATATCTGAAATGATTACAAATGAAGAGCTCAGGCGAGGGGTAGTAGTGAGCATTTTAAATATAGTCATTATGCTTACAAAACTCTGCAAAAGTCAACATTTTGAAGGAAGAGATTACAGAGTAAAATTTTTAAATAATCTATGATAAAGACAGACTGTTTCCTGTGTTTGTTAATAAAAGGAAGAGGTCGGAGTGGGCTGACCTGTACATATAACTGATGTTCATAGGACAGAGGCAAAAATTATTTTAAGATTTCCTTTCTTGGGTTGAGCAATATTTAGTGCTATCTGCCCATATTATTTAAAGCTATAAAGTTAGTCGCTGAGAGAAGTAGGGACAAATTATATAGCTCTTAAATTATCACAAGATGAAAAACATATTGATCATAAAATGGGACATGCAAAAGGAATAGAACATATTTCATTCCGCCTGAGAAGCGTGGGGAGCACGGATAACTTAATATGTGAAAATCTATTAGCATAATTCCCTATGTTGCCAAATTTATGGAGAAACCATATGGTCATCTCATAGATGCAGAGAAAAAACATTTAATTAAATTTAACACTCATATATGATCGAATAACAACCCTTAGCAAACTAATAAGGAAAGGGAATGTTCTGAACTTAATAAAAGACATCAATGACACAGAAATCATCCCGTGAGTGGTGAAATGTTAGAAATATTTTGAAGTGAACTGTAAGAGAATGTTGTCTGTGATCATTGTTTCTGATTAATATTGTTCTGGAATCCTTGGCAAGTCTCATAAGACAAGGAAAAAGGACTCCTTTCTCCCCATCCCCACAAAAGTCCCCAAACTAAATAAAACATGAAGAGATTGGAAAGGAAGAAACACAGTTATTGTTTCCAGCAACCATGAATTAGAAAATGTAATTATAAAAGTTTCTGCCAACAACACAGCAGAACTCACAAGAATCTGGGAATAAATCTCACAAAAGACAAGTATGACTTTTATTGAGAAAATTAAGACACAATTTACAGATAATTAAATCAGTGGAAATGTATTGTGTGTTCACAAGTGGGATGATAACTTTATGGTGATATCAATTCCTTCTAAATTAACTCTTGAGTTCCAGGCAGTGTCAGTCAAAATCCCACGGGGTTGTCGATGAAAGTTGGCATTAGCTTTATCATAGACTCCATATGGGCTAAGAATAGAGAACAGAGGAAGCATTCTGAAGAAAGGTGACCATGAGAAGTGGGACAGGCGGAGGAGACAGACCAGTTCTCCCAACTTTGTAACATTATAGTAATTAGAAGAGGGTGATGTGTTCAGGGGGACGAGAAAATAGACCAAGAAAACAGAGCAAAGGACTCAGAAGGCAATCTGTGTGGATATGCTCAACCAGATTCTACCAAAGCTCTGGGACAAAACATTGGCAGAAAGACCAGCTGATGCTATGTGCTACCTGAACAATTGCCCACCATACAGGCAAAATCAAGTGAAATCTACACCTGATACCATGGGCCATGATGGATTCCAGTAGGCTAAAGAAATGAGTTTGAAGAGTAAAAAAATAGGACAATAGGCAGTGTTGGGGAACATGGAGAGAAAAGATGACACTTCGGTCCCATGGGCGTTCGGCGGGTGGGAATGTATATGGGACGATTTCTCTGAAACACCGTGGATGATGGATATATGCTACATGCCTGCATTTCACTCACTCAGAAAGTCTCACATCTGAAGACGTTCATTACAGCACTGCTTTCAAAAGGGACGACTGGAAAATAGCTATGTGCCTTTTCATGCAAAAATGGATAAATTATGCCATATATAACAGAATCCTACATAGATCTGAACATATCCATGGGGAGTAGAACAGGACCAGAACAGGAGCTCCAACCGTGTGAATAACATCACATCTTTTCAAAGACGTAACATCTGAAGCAAATTAGAAAATGCAGTTGAATATACAAATTACCGTGTTGACAACTCGCACCGGTGTTCTTGGGGAGAAATTTGTCTGTTTAGGAAAAATGGTCTGCGTAAACTCCTTTAGGTCCAAAAGGGAAAACCCAGACGGTATATTTTGGAGGGAAAAAAAGGCATCTGAAAGAGGATACACTGTGCCATTGGACCATGATTAATTTAGGAGTGTGAGATCATAGAAAATGTTTACTTAAAGCTTGACTATTCTAGTCTGTACGTCACTCGAATGGTAATCACGTGTCATTACGCATTTGTGCAAGCCCACAGAACATGGAGATGAAGCCTAATGTGGACTGTGGACCCTGAGTGATAATGGCGTGTCCATGCAGGTTCATGCATTGTAACCAAATGTCCCCCTTCGTGGGTGGTGTTGATCATGGGGGAGGCTGTGCGTGGTGGACGGGAGGGCAGAAAGCATGTGGGAAATCTCACCTTCCACTCCATTTTGCTGAACCTAAAACTGCTCGAAAAAATAAAGTCTGTTGAAAAATACTCCCCAAACCAAACTTGTGATGTAGTAATTAAAAAAAAAAAGCGTTTTCATTCAAAGATTTTAATATGTGCCCATTTTGCAATAGCGTCTATTACTTTTGTATTTGAGAAAAATAAGAAATTTCAACTATACTAGGGATTCAAAAAATGCAAATTATAACAAGGAAATACCATTTTACATGGACCAAATTGTCAAAAATGTAATTAAAGTGACGTGACCCCTGATTGGTAAGAGTGCATGAAACAGACATTCTTTCTTAGTGCTGGCAGGACGTAAATTAGTATTGATTATCTGGAGGGCATCTAAACCCTCGAAAACATTCAGACCCTTGAAATTGTGATTCCAGTTTAGGTGAATTAACCTTAGTGAAGGTCAGAGATGTGCAAAAATATTTACATAGAAGGGAGTATGTTGTTTCTTAAGCAATAGAGGTAAAATATAGGAGACCTCCGTGTACCCAACAATAGACATTTATTTAAACAAAATATGCTACAGCTATATAATGGAATATGACCCATCCATTAAAGCAAACTTTCCAAAAAAATATTCAGTCTTATGGGAAAATGTTTGTGATATATTGGTAAACTTAAAAAGTGAATTTCAAAGCAGTATTACAGTTTGACTCCTCTTTGTGTGTGTGTGTGTGTGTGTGTGTGTGTGTGTATCATGTGTGTATGTATGTACATATATATTTATTTATTTAATTACATAGATACACACATATAGATGAAAAGAAAGGAGAGGAGGCTGAGAAAGAGACGGAGAAAATAAATGAATAGAAACAAATAGACCTAAATGTTAAACATGTTTCTGGCAGGTTTAACACAGTTTCTGTATTGGCCCATTTTTGTACAATATACTACTTTGATAACAATTTTCTTTTTTTTAAATGTTTATTCATTTTTGAGAGACAGAGTGAGCAGGGGAGGGGCAGAGAGAGAGGGGACAGAGGATCCAAAGCGGGCTCTGTGCTCACATCAGTGAGCCTGATGCAGGGCTCAAACCCATGAACCATGAGATGATGACCTGAGCCAATTTTAAAGTGCTAGCAATTTTAAAGTGCAGGGGGAAATACCTCCAGCTTGGGGAGCCAGGGTCACCCAACACGTTGCTCACGTGACCTGTGGCTGTTGGAGTCAGACCCCTTCTGGTCTAGTGGCAAGAGTAATTTAGAATTCATTCCTTCTGAATCCACTCTTTGTACTACAAAGCAATTTAGAAATACAGAGGAAAGGGAAATTATATTGTAGCTTATATGCAAGCAAAGGAAGGAATCGGAAACATTCGGTAACACAAACGTGAAATCCCTCACCTCCGTGAACGCATGTGACACAGATAAATCACGACTGACATGTCACGTGGGGCTCTAGTTCTTCAGAACTCGTGGTAAGGAGTAAATTAGAATCCCACCAGGGCTTGAACTGAAAATGAACTACTGGGGAGGAATACCATTTTTGTTGTGAAAATAAAGGTACTAATTTGATAAGGAGATTAAGGGAGTGGATTTCAGGGAAGGGAGGTTTCCTTGTTAAAAATTTACCATTGCTAATGGAATTCATTAATCACTCCCATCTGCTATGTCTGGTTATAAAAATAGCAAACCAAGAAGGAAAATTATGGAGATCTTACACCTCTGGAATGTTCTTATACTTTTTAAGGAAGTGGACATTCAGCTTTCATATTTGGCAAAGAGTAAAGGTTTATTAAAAGATAAAGTTCAGTGTGCATTTGCATAAATATTTATGCAAGTGTCTACCAATAACCAAGGAAAGCACACACAAAGTGTTTCTGGAAAAAAAAAGTGAGCACAGTGTAAGAGACTTTTAAACCACCCACAAGGCAGAAGTGTTCTTGTTCACCTGTTGGGTGTATTCTTACTCTTTCGCAGTTAGGAAGCTAACAGCATGTTTGCTGATGTTAAGATTTCACTTCCCCACTCTATTGATCATCTGTCCAGTCACATGTGATCATTTCCTTAGCCGTTCTGAAATCCTAATGATTCCAGAAGTGATGCCTATTCCTTCTGGAAATTCAGCAAAGGAAAGACTAATTTATTTGAGGCTATGGTATATACTGTAAAAATACCAGATAGGAAGAATTTTAGTTGTTTCAAAAAAGTTTATTTTTTCAACACATTGAGCCTCTACCCTGTTCTGACTTCTGTTCTGGGATCTGTCGTTAGAGACAGTTAATTCTCAGTCCCAGCCCCCCAGGAGTTCAGCGTCTGGGGGCCTCCAAAAGTACGATTCAATATGGCAAGTGAGTAGAACAGTGATTGACACAAAGACCTTTTGTAGCCTATTAGTTCTGCCCTAAGGTGTTGGGGGCATGATATTCATTTGTGCTATTCATGGATATTTTTTTGTTCTCCCAAACATGTGGTAGGATTATACTTGTGTACCTTCATTTAGTTGGGTGTAGCCATGTGGTTTGCCTTACCTCGATAATCATGGAAGCTAGACCTTCAATTAGATTCTTGAGTGGTTAAAATGGCAGTCTCACTATTGACCACGCTGGACACCCAACGTGAGTGAGAAACAAGGCTTTGCTGTGTCAAGCCCCTGAGATTTGGGGACTGTTTGTTTCTGTGGCATAGCCCTGCCCTGCTGACTAATACCACGATGATGTATGGGCTAGGACTTGGAGAGTCTGCCCAAGTACAAAAGAACAGGGAAAGTGGGAACAGAGACAGCGAGACCCACAGATACAAACCCATTCTCCTGTGTCTTGACTGTTCTTCCTCATGTCCTTGTTTGCTAGGTCAATTTCTCCTCATCTCTTTCCAGACTGCTGGTTAAACATGGGGCATCGACCACAACCATCTATCTCCTCTCCTGCCCAAACTACACTGATACATCAGCAATGGAACAGCAAAATCATGACTCTGCCAATAAAAACAGCAGGGAACAGGAAACCTCAACAGACAACAGATATCAACACAATTTTGGACAAAAGAAGCAGATGGAAGAGACACCACCTGAAGGAACTCAGAGGGAATAACACTCAGTAGCAACTTGGTTCACTTTGCAGAGTCCCCAGAGGCTCAGCCCCCTGGGAGTGGTGGGGCAGAGCTCCAGGGTCGAAATCAGTGGGGGGGGGGGGGGGGGGGGAAGGGGGGTTGTGTAGAAAGACCAGGTGAATGGGTGAGCAGATCCCCAAACCCCTTTACCTAATGAGCACAGAGCTTATACCACTTCCTGCAGAGGAAGATGGAGATCCCTGGTCTTGGGTGCACCAAACACACAGGAAGTCTTAGGTGAGAATCAGAATTTAAATACAACTTTTAATATATTTAACACAGAGACCCCCAGTTCTCTTCCTCAGTATGGCTTCCAAAATGTTTGCAGCCATGTATATGTTCTTCAAATAAACTTCTCCAGGTACTGACATTGGGGAATGCTTCAATAAAACAATCAACTTGCTTCTCTCAACCACAGGGAATCCTACCAGTCAGTGAGCTCCACTTGTGAATCCAAGACTTATGATTTGTTGGTCAGTGTCCCACACTGAATATGAATGACAAAAAAAAGACCACCAGCATTTGAGTGGCTCCAACTTGGAAGCATGAAAGTCAGTCAAACAAAGGCATGAACAGAAGGAGGCTGGAGGAAACAGATGGTTTGGGGACCAGAAGAAAAATTCCAAACAAACAAATGGAAAGTATTTTTGAGAAATAAAGAAGATATTGCATCCATAACACAAGCACTGAATGTTTTTATAGGATGAAAAATTAGAGAAAAGGAAGAGCTCTGGGAAATTAAACTCTTGAGCCAAAATTTAAAACATTAAATTGGACGATAGGATTGCGGACTCTGATAAAGAATGCAAAGGCAGAGAGGTATAAAATGTTAGGGACAAAAACAAGGCTTCAAAGCTTTATCCAGGAATTCCAACATTTTACTAATGGGAGCTTGAGATCAAACAGATTACCAAATTACCAAAGAATCAGGATGACAGAATGGCTGATCGAGACCCATCTGGGCCCAAGTATGGTGAAGAGGGCAGCCATGCAAAGGGGCAGCCTGACTGGGATCTCAGAGCTCAAAGGTGGTAAAGAAGATATCCGGGAAGAACAGTGTCACAGTGGAAAGTCAGGCCCAAACAGGAAAGGAAGTCATCTATGACAAGGGGCATGGAGTGCTGGTGGACCTGTGAGATTGGTTACATAAGGGGTGGTCAATTGGAAAAGTATATAAATATATGAAGGATAAAGGGAGTCAGGTCCTCAGTGTCAGAGAAAGGAGTTATATAGAAAAAAAAAAAAAAAGAAAACTAGAATGAACTCTGGCTATTGGTTTGGAATTAGAGGTATTGAGTATTATTGTGAACTCAGGATCTTCAACATACGGGTAGGTAGATGATAGATGGATAGATGACAGATGATAGATAGATGATAGATTAGATAGATAGATAGATATTGATTCCTAACTCTCTATACTAGGAAGATCAGAGCACAATGATGTCTCCAACCAAGATCTTGGTTTCTACATATCATTCTTCACTAAAGCACCAGGAGGAATGTCTGAATCCAGGGCTGGGGGACAGAACAGTCAAGAGGAGCCTGGAACGCTTTATACTACAAAGCAAAGAATGAAAAGAACATGTCAAAGCTGGACCAGCTTGAATGGTCTCCTTCTGGCCAATTTGAGCATCAAAATAAATCATAACAATAAGGGATTATAACCCATTGGATTGAATAAATTAAATAGGAAAACCTGAGTCCATACAGATGCAAATAAAATAAGAATTGAAGGTTTAATTAGAAATAGGATATTCCCATAATTTCAAAGGCTTATAGATTCCCTAGGAGAAAGAAGGACACCAGACAAGAGGCCAACACCATGTTCACCAATTGACCCATTCATCATGAGGAAGGGGACAAACAGAAGAAGAACGTGACATCCTTTCTAGGATATTCCTACAAAAGATGCAGAATCGGAAACGTGAGGCCAAGGCAGAGAGAGTGGTGTTCTACAAAACAACAGGTCTGGAATCTTCAAAAGCTGGTCTTAAAGGTCAGGGAAAGGCAGAGGAACTCTTTTAGACTGAAGTACAGTAAGGAGAGGCGACGATCAGCACAGCGAGTGGTCGAACAGAACCCTCTCCCGGTGGAGGACAGGCCACTCCTGAGTGGGGGGTGGGGACTGGCCTGTGGACAGTAACAGCACTACCTTCCCGATGGTGGTGGTTGCGTGTGGCTTCACAGGAGGTGCCCTCGCCGGCGGGCCTCACGTACTAACGAGTTCTGGATGGATGAGACATCAGTTGAGCAACTTATCCGTTGCATCAGAAGGAGAAAAAAGGGGGCGCCTGGGTGGCTCAGGCAGTTAAATGCCCGACTTCAGCTCAGGTCGTGATCTGACGGCTGGTGGGATCAAGCCCTGCCTCGGGCTTGCTGCGGTCTGCGTGGAGCCCTCTTTGGATCCTCTGTCCCTCTCTCTGCACCTCCCTGGTTCATGCGTGATCTCTCTCTCTCTCTCTCTCTCTCTCAAAAATAAGCATTAAAAAAAGAAGGGAAAAAAGTGATTTGCACTTTACTACCAACTTTTCCATAAGTTTGTGGCTGTTGAAAAACATTGTTCAAAAATTTGCCACTTCTCCTCAGGCAGGCTTTCAAAGTGCAACCAATTTTTACCTCCTTTGACTATTTCTTCTGGAAGCTACCTACTTAGTTCTAAATAGTATGTTTTCACCGCTATTTGGGGGAGAATATTCCATTAACTGAATGGTTTTGCTTCTAGCCTACGGTAGATTAGGGAAGATTTTGCATGGATGCTGTTTGTCCTTTGTTGTTTACTTTATATTGGAATGTTCCGGAGCCACAGGCAGAACAACCGGTGTTTCTACTGAGCATTGTTTGTTTCTGTAGATTTCACCCAGGTGTTTCTACTGAGCATTGTTTGTTTCTGTAGATTTCGACCCATTTGCCTTTTTTCTTTCCCTTCACCAGTAAGCCTCTCAGGGATGCTGCCCCCTTGGAGCTGCCCTCCCCCCCAGAAGCAGTACCTGCCTGAGGCTGCCCTGAGCCCCCTCAAGCCAGTAGCTGGTGCTTCTGTCCCCAGGGTTCCAGACCTGCCCTCAGAACCCCCACCAGGGACGGGAGACTCTTTCTGGGTGACGCCATCTGTGGTCAGTCATCACCAGGTCCACGACTGCCTCCTTTTCCAGAGCTGGCCTTGTTAATTAGAAACTCTCTTTTTTTTTTTTTTAATTGTTTTTTTTAATGTTTATTTATTTTTGAGAGAGAGAGAGAGTCAGAGAGTGAGCAGGGGAGGGGTAAAGAGAGAGGGAGACAGAATCCGAAGCAGGCTCCAGGCTACGAGCTGTCAGCACAGAGCCCTATGTGGGGCTCAAACTCACAAGCCGTGAGATCATGACCTGAACTGAAGTCAGAAGCTTAACCGACTGAGCCACCCAGGCGCCCGCCCCTCGTTTCCTAGTTACTTATAATGCAAAGTCTGCAATATTCTCTGGCCTCCAGGTTACGCTGCGAGTGTGGGTGGTACAGACTTTTGTCTGTTATCTTTGTTGATCTGTGTGGTTTTGGGAAGGCATGTGGGGACATTGGGGTTTAGGTGGTCACTGTTGTCCTATAGGGACACGGTTACACTGCAGGTGTGGGTGCTACAGACTTTTGTCTGTTATCTTTGTTGATCTGTGTGCATTTGGGAGGGCATTTGGGAGGGCATGAGGGCATGTGGGGGGTTTAGGTGGTCACTGCTGTCCTATAGGGACACGGCGATCCAGAGACTAACGTGGAGCGATGTCTTCGTGTTCTTTGGATACGCAGAGACGTCTGCAGCAGGGGAGTAGCTAAGATGAGCAGATGGAAAGTACCAAGTGTTGGCAAGGCCGTGGAGCCGCTAGCCCTGACATTCGCTGCCAGAGGGAGTACAAGTTGATACAACAGGTTTGGAAAACTGGCATTTCTACTAAAGCTGAGCACAGACACACCGGAGGATCCAACACGGATTTTCGCTCCCGGTGACACACTCAGCGAAATGTGAGCACGTGCACTCAAAGACACACGCAAGTATGAGTCCGTGGTCCTCAAAGACTAGAACCCCAGATGCCCAGCATCAGCGAGCAGATAAATCCGTTTCAGTACACGCACGCAGTGGGATACTACAGAGCAAGGGAGAGAAAATCACAAACGTAATATTGAGTGAAAGACGTCAGACACAAAAAGAATACTGCAGGTTTCATTTACATAATGTTTAAAATAGGCACAGAAAGCCAACTCCAGAACAAAAGCCATGGTGTAGGCATCCGGGAGAGTGGGGCCCCTCTGGGGAGGAAGGGAGCAGTGAATGGGAGGGGCATCTGGGAAGCTGGTTTGTTCTGTTTCTTGGTCTGGAGGTGGGGGCGGGGGGGGGGGGTTGCTAAAAATAAGAGTTCACTCTGCAAAACTTCATCCAATTGTGCACGTTGACTTCGTTTACTTTTCTGACAGCTTTTTATTGCAGTTGAGAATTTTATTGAGAGTGGGGATGGCCTAACTGGGTAAGGGGCCTTAAGGAATCTACTCCTGAAATCGTGGTTGCACTATATGCTAACTAATTTGGATGTAAATTAAAAAAAATAAAATAAAATAAAGAGGGATGTATAAATGAAACAGTGGAGGCTTTGGGGGAAGGGAGACAGAAGGACTGATGAGGTTAGGAAAGAAAGACAGAAATTTTCAGAACACAGAAGATATTTGGGTTTGGGCTTTGGGGGAAGATGATGGATAGAGAATGTTTCAGGCAGCAGAAATGAAATGAGCAGTGCAAGGAGAAAAGTGCAAACACCTAATAAATATGTACTGAATGAAAAAAAATAAAAAATAAAAGTTTGTGGCCATTTGATTTTTTTTTTAATTTTTTTTTTTTAACATTTATTTATTTTTGAGACAGAGAGAGACAGAGCATGAACGGGGAAGGGTCAGAGAGAGAGGGAGATACAGAATCGGAAGCAGGCTCCAGGCTCTGAGCAGTCAGCACAGAGCCCGACGCGGGGCTCGAACTCACAGACCGCGAGATCGTGACCTGGCTGAAGTCGGACGCTCAACCGACTGCGCCACCCAGGCGCCCCTGATTTTTTTTTTAAATATAAACTTAGACGGCAAAAGAAGCCTTTGGAATGGTCATTCTAAAGCTTAACAATTAGCCAACAGTGCTATCACAATGGGATTAGATCTCCATGTGATTAGCCATTGATGCTTTAGCTTTACTTCAAAAACCCGTTTTGTAGAAAATTAGGCTGTAACTGTTTGCATTGTTAAGTGATATTTATCTGGGAAACTAGCCCAAGAGAATTATTGTACGTCGGTGATTTGGAAAAGGGGTTTTTATTGTGCAAGTTAATAAGCCATAATACAGATCCCCTTATTTGTACTTTTTGCCTGATTTTTTTCTACAAGAAAAATAAGAAAACTCTTCCTGATGATGGACTGAAAGGTGCAAATAACTTTTTAATTAAACATAAAATTGTGGATTCTGCCAAAAATAGAAGGAATTTATTGAGAGCAATCTTTAAAAAATTTTTTAATGTTTATTTATTTTTGAGAGAGAGAGAGTGTGTGTGTGATTCGGGGAGGGGCAGAGAGAGAGGGAGACACAGAATCCAAGACAGGCTCTAGGCTCTGACCTGTCAGCACAGAGCCAGATACGGGGCTTGAACTTGAACTTACAAGCGGTAAGATCCTGACCGGAGCCAAAGTTGGATGCCTAACAGACTGAGCCACCCAGGGGTCCCTTGTTTACTTTTCTGATAAATTTTTATTGCAATTAAGACGTTTATCGAGAGCAATCTTTTAAAATTATCTTCAATTCGAAATAAAAAATTTACTCCAGTTAAACATGATCTAAAAGTACGGTTAAGCTTTTCTTTGGCTGTGAACGGTCTTCCGCTTTTCATTAGGTCTATGCATTTTGCCCCTAAAGGAGGCGCCCTCATCAGGCATGCATCCGGGCACTGCCGCATGGACACTGCAGCGCCATCACCTGGCGAGCCCGTGTAGAGATGCTTGTTCAGCCAGGTGCAGAGGGAGAGCGGCCAGCAGGGAGGGGGTGGGGACCGGCGGGGACCCACCCCACCTCTTTTCTTTAACAGTGGTATTTCCAGAGCCTGGAAGGAGGTGGGTGTGGCACCAGGGGGCGGGTCTGTGCCGGTTGCTATGGTGACATTTAAATTCTCTCATCACCTATTTTCTGCCAGTTACACAAATTCAGGGTCCTGTTCCTGTTCCCAAATGTACTAGATAGAATTCAAGTGAAGAGAATGAGGTGACGGCTTGATCCGTGGAAGCTCCATCGAGATCTTACAGATGCGTCTGCCAAACGTTACACGTGGAGACTTTTCTTATTTAGATTCTTTCCAAGTTGTATGAACAGAAAACCGTGACAACCATTTTCTCTGAAAGGCCGATGTGAGCCCTGCCATCCCACAGCCTCACAAACTCCCATGTGTTCCCGTGAACCCTCTGGGCTTTATCCACCTTGTGCGGATTTCATACTAGTGACCGTCTGGCACATGGGATTTCACGCTTGCATTTCCATATAAAACACTGTATCACGTATCGTTCTATTGCGGTCGCAGACAATTCATAATTATTCTAATTGTGTGGGGGGGACAGCGTGACAAAAGTTTTACAGGAATTTTTGAAGATAACAGATAAGTTACCCAAGGCCATGTTTGAGCTCCTCGCTCCCGAACCAAAAAGCCTCCAGTGGCCTTACTCTGCTCCGGAATGAGACCAGACCTCAGTGCCTGGCCAAGTCTCCGGCCACTTCCCCACCTGCTGCCCATCCCTCTGCATCAGCCAGGACCCCGTGTTCTTCTTCGGGCTCCCAGGAGGCACGCTGGCGAGACCTCAGAACAAACATCGCTGCCTCAAGGGGGCTGTTCTTGACCCCGCCCAGGCAGAGGTGGGGATGACCAGTCCTGTATGTCCTCCTGGACTTTACTACACATCACAGCGAGTAGTTGTACTGTTATCTCCAGGGTTATCAGCTCACTAGTCTCTCTACTTGCAGATGGTAAACCACACGGCTTGGGTCGCCGATTCTTGCCTGATTCTGGCAGACATTCAGTACTGGGTTTGCTGAATGGCAGAGCCAGCCTGCCACCCCAACACGCGAACATTTTCATTTTGTATGTGTGCTTCCCTCCGATCTTCGTTTATCTGCGTGTATACCTTCTACCAACCTGCCATCTGTATATTCATCATTTTACGTTCAAGGACCTTTTTAAAGTACAAACGCCCGTGAACCTATCGAGGTTATCATCTGACTTCAGCGCATGCATGGGCGGAAAGTTTACAGAGGTGAGGCTCTTGCACAGTCAGAAGGCGGGCTGTGAGCAGGGCAGTGGGGGCTGCAGACGGGGAAGGTGGGGGCGGGGGGGTGTTGCCACACGTGCCCAGAGCAGACAGCCTCTCAGAGCGCTCTGTACCTGTTCTGCCTGCCACTGCGTCCCCGAAGGCTGAGCTGGGTTCTCAGACACCTCAGAGGCTGTTGGCACCGCGTCTGTGGATGAACTGACGTCACTTAATTTCATGCACACGAGGCAAGAGCCACGGTACGGTTGCACTTGAGCTTGATAACAAGTCATTCACTGCACTACCCTTCCCACATCAAAACTGTGCATACCACAGCCCTTGGGAGAGCCTGCGTTTCAAGGTGGCTCCTTCATGGATGAGGTGGTGCAGAAGACAAAGCTTAGTCAAGTTTCTATAAACTCGGGAGATGTGCACTTTTGGATCTTTTGTATAGAACCTGGGGTTATGATCCCATTTTAAGGGTGAGCAGGCCCTATTTTTAAGCCGGCATTCTTTGGGGCCACTCTGCCTCTCCCGACACTTCAGACCAGACACAGAGAGACGTTAGTGAGAGGTGCAGGGTAGCAGTTGCCGGTGATCTGTCATCAGTGACCTTGGACTGACCCGGAAGCCCTGGAGAACCACTCTAGGGGCCCCCGTGAATGAAGCGTGTGTGGTCTCCCCAGTCAACTTGAAAACCAAAGACCGACAAAGACCCCTGACCTACTCAAGGGGGCATCTGAATTGGTAGTGGACTTCAACACGAGCACGTCCAGAGGGAAATCTGCCTGGCATCTACCCAGGGAAATTCTTGCAGTGAATGAGGAGTGTCTGTTCAGGATCTCAAAACCCTGTTCTTTCCGCCCCGCCCCCCCCCCCCCCCCCACTCTCCACATTTTCTCCATACGCTGCATCGTTTTAGCAGATTGATTGTGCCCTGTTTTTAATGCGCACTTGTCTTTATTCCCACAGGAGAAAGCATAATAAACAGAAAGCAGGTCTTTTTACCATGCAGAAGACAGGCCATAACATTAAGTCTACCCCGGATGCTCTTCCTTGAAGCCCCGTGACTCTGAGCCTGAAGGGCCCTGATGGAAATGAAAAACAGAAACAATAATGCAAGCACAGAGCCAGGTCTGGGTACCCGACACCAGATAATGGGTTTAATGAATTTTTTCCCAGGACGTGGCAGACTGCCTGTCTCGGATAGATTGACTGGCTGTTTTGGCATGATACGGACAGCCTTGAATATCAGATTCAGTTTGTGTAATCAACCAAGCGACCGTTTCACCTCTCTTTCCCTATCCACAATGCCCTGCCTCTCCCAATCCTTCACCCCATTCAGAGTGGGAGGAGTGTCGTGGCCAGAACACGAGCGTTGCGTCAGAAGGCCTTGTGTGATACCAGCTGGGCGATTTACCACGGGGGTGACCCTGGGCCAGGCCTGATCTTTCTTCGCAAAGTGGAGATGGTGTCAGCTTCAACGAGCACACAGAGCTGTTACGAGAATCAGGGTGCGTGGGTGCGACGGAGCCACCAGGGAAGCCTAAATCACTACCCGTAGGACATTTAAAAACGATTCTTCAATTTCTATTTCCTCCCCGCATTGTGTACCTTAAATGAATTAGAACTCTTTTAGGGCAGGGGCTGAGTCACGTTCATCTTTTTCCCTGGAGCTTAGCAGATAGTCTGTATATATTTGCTGAATTCAATCATAATCTCCGGCAACTCATGGAAAGTAATCGTTTGCTTGGCAGGAAACCAGCATCCCCAGGTTCCCTCATCCCAGGGCTTCGCACTACCGGGTGTTTTCTTCGTGGTTTATTTGTTTTCTTGCTCAACTACAAAAGTGCCTTAGATACGGTAGGCACCCAGCTATTAACTGGCAAAGTCTTCCGTTTGGAATCCGTACTTGTAGAACCAACAAGTACCTTGGCCAACACTCCGCGTAACCATCGTTGGTCTGTTCATCTGATTTCATTGTTGGTTTGTAAGTTGGGGGAATACAGCACAGGACCCATAATGTGTGTTCCTAACTTAATGAAAGAACACCTGCCATATTTACTTATATTGTTAACCTTCTTTACCCAGGTTTGTCTTAAGAAAGTATTCTCTGAGCCTAAGCCAACAGTTGACAAGAAAAGATATTGGAAACAACAACAACAACAACAAAATCAGAACAAAGGGCATCTGGGTGGCCCAGTCAGTTAAGCATCCAACTCTTGATTTTGGCTCGGCTCATGATCTCACAGTTCATAGGATCGAGCCCTGCATCAGGCTCTGTGCTGACAACACAGAGCCTCCTTAGGATTCTCTCTCTCCCTTTCTCTGCCTTTCCCCTGCTCTCTCTATCTCTCTCATCTCTCCCTCTCCAAATAAATAAACATTGAAAAACCCAGAACAGTGAGATAATCACTTCTTGTACCGGTCTGGCAAAGGTTAGATACTCCTGAGTGTTAGCCAAGGTAAAAGAAAATTCAGAAACTTACCACTGATAGGAGTGTTAATTGGTATAAGATTCTGAGAGGTAATTTGAGAAATTGTGGCAAAATCCACTTAAAACTGTATACATTTTGACCTCGAACTTCTGCTTTGAGACATTATTGCCAGAGGTCAGCAAATATGTGAAAACCCGTTCATGAAGAGAGGGTTATGATTCGTGGTGAAGAATGTATTCACAAAATGGCGCACGCATTGTATCCTTCATGAAAACTGGGCTCCAGACCCACGGTTTTCTGTCGAAGAGCTTTCCAGAGTTCTTTTCCAACAGTGAGTCACTGTAGACTGGTGGGATCATGGATAGTGTCCTCTGTTTATCTACAGTTCTTGTATTTTCTATAATAAATACCTATTGTGGGCAGAACAAAAATCAGTGTATAGAGGCAACCAGATCTTCTAAGACCTTTGCTACAGGCACCATCGACAAATTATGCATGGTCGACTATAGTGTGAGTGACTGCAAGGTGCACAGTGGCAGCTACTAACTGAAGAATATTAAATATTTACATGATGCAGAGGCCAGTGGGGAGAGCGCACACATAAGGGGCCATTGGAGGAATGTTGTGTTTACACTGAACGCGGTTGAAGGAAGTTGGTTAGGAAGTCAGGGAGGGAAGAGGAAGAAATATTTGATTGTGAGGGAGGCTGCATTGGAGATGTGGAATGCAGCCAGTTTACTGTGAGGATGTCCTAAGACTTATCTGAACCCTACTATTCCCTTCTTAAGATGGAGATGTCCACGGCCATGTCCCTGGGCCTTATCTCCCGCGTTTCTTTCTTAATGTCTGCCAAGATCTGAAATGAACAGTCGGGAGGGAGACGCTTTCTGGCAAGCTGGCGAATGTGAGGCCCACACAGTGCCATTTTCTGTGCTACCTGACAGACGTCTCTCATCCATCACAGCTCTTCGGCCAACCGAGACGTATAGCCAGAAGCTACCAAGAAATTAGAGAGGGAGGACAGTGGTTGAAACTATCCAACTACTTAAAAAGCAGAACAAAACGCCCCAAACAGCTATCTTCATATTTCTGTTCAGTTTAAAAGTTCTCTTCTTATCAAAAATATCTTGCATAGGGTGCCTGGGACATAACAGACCCCTAACAAATATTTGTGGAGTAAAGTGGGTCAGCGTGGAAATGAATGCAGTTAGAGACACTCATCAATGTTTTGCATACTGTTCTCGTCTAGCCATAAGAGTAATATGGTGGGTCATTACACCGTAGCGTCGGGGAATTGGACCCACAGTTTTTGAATTTCTGCACCGTCTGAGGCCCTGTCTGAGGCTCTTTCCCAGTGGAAATGAGAACACATAGGCAGGCTACCTGGGGATGGAGGCGGTGCGTGATAGGATTAATATTAAAATGACATGAGCCACAATGGGAAGTCAGTGTGGGCCGAAAGGTACAAAGATTTTGTGCAAGAGGTAGACTTGGGGTGAACCTCAAAGGGTTGGCAGGACTGGGGGAGCTACAAGGATGAGGGAGAGCCCCTAGGAGATGGGAATCGGGGACAAGCACGGGAAGGCCGAGATGGGGGCAGACTGTTCAGGGAGCAGGTGACCACAGACATTCTGTTAAAGAAGAGTACAGCCAAATCAGAATTTGATCCATGACATGGGAGTAAGGAATGTCACATCTCATTATTTTTATAACTTGGGTAAATCTCTCTGAGCCCTGGGGTTGGCAAGAATTTGAAATGTGGTCATTCATTCCCAAGCTGCTGCCCATCGCCAGGCCTGGTTCAGTGTCTACGGTGGCCCCTGTGCCTATGTGTGGTTGGCTTAGTTACGAATGGCGGCCACTTTCCTTTCAGGCTCAGCTTCCCCTCAACCACCCTCTCTGACGAGACGTGGCTTAGTCTGCTTCCGTGGGGGGCTCAGTGCTATGCTATTTCACCCTCCAGATACCCGGGAGCTGCCAGAGCATCTGGACACGGGGCGCTGGGTTGTCCTCTCCTTCTGCACCCTCTTGCTCGCTCCACTTTTCCCCGCTGTCCTTCTTGTCATCTCTTGAGGGTGGACTCTCTGGAGTCTCTTTCCCACCACTGGTCCTATGCTCTTTCTCCCGGAAAGGCGGCCTTTGTCTTGGCCTGGCCAACGCCTACTCATGCTTTGAGTCACAGTGGATTGCCACCCTCTCAGAAGCCCTTCCCGGAGCCACCACCCCAAATTCACGGTGCCCTGCACTCCCCTCGCTGTCTCTCATTAGATTCCATTTCCTTCAACTGCACATCAACCACGGGTAGCTTGGGCCATGACCTGTGAGGAGCGAGACCGTCCCTGCGCCGGGCTGAGGACCTCTAGACATGGCAGACGCTGACTCGCGGTGGCCCCAGAGTGAACGCAGCCCACCCTTACCCTCATCACTGTCCCGGTCTAGGGGGTGGACTGAGATGAGGGCGAGGAGGCCCTGCTTCGGTGAGGCCCTGCATGATGAGGACCGAGAAACTTAAAGGAAAGAGGACATTGAGAGACCTCTCAAGCCCTCCCCAACCCCCGTCTCGGCGGAGGCTGGTCAAACTGGCTGCAAACACACCAGCACACAGAACCACCATTTGCCATGCGTTTCCTGTGTCTCTACCACCGACAAAGCGAACACGGTGTGAATGTATCCACAAGCCTTACTTCCCGTCTCCCGCAAGCTTTGGCCAAGGCTGATCATTTCACATCTTACGGTTTTGTGGATTCCACTGTAGAGACAGTTTATCATTTTTCCTATTTGTTTATCTCCCGTTTTCATAGGACAGATGGAGAAGTCGTTTTACGCCGAGGGAAAAGAAAAAACCCTCAAGGCCCAGGTGGACGGATATTGTTACGGATTCCTGCTCAGTGTTGTACCGTTAAACAGCTGGCAGGTGCCTTATTCTCATTTCCTCCATGGGGCATCTTGAGGGGACAGAGTAGGAACCGGGTTTGGAGCACTGCCCCCGGGGTGATTCTGCTGTGGCTAGGGTTGAGGCTTTTCCCTGCAAGGGTCCCCTCGTTCAACTGTCCCCGCACAGGAGGCTTAATCCGCGTCTGCACGATAAACGTGAGCTGCCCTTTATGATGAATCTATTGTGCATTTTGTAGGCTCTGGCATTCACCTCCTGTCCAATTAGGAGGAAGAAAATGTGTTGTGTAAATACAGCGTATTTACCTCGCACAAGGCGATTGAATTGCAGATACGCCACATTGTCAAAGAGCGTGGGCCATTTCGTAGCCGCCACCTTTGAAAACGGATGCCTCCGATACGTGACAAAGGTCAGCCAACGGGGCCAGGGGCATGGTTATACTTTCCTTTTCGAACTTTCTGGTGTCATTTGCAGTAAGACGTAAAAAGCTGAACAAGTTTAAAAACCTCAGAGGGAAGCGATATTCATTAGGATGGAATCCGGGTTAGTCTTTGAAACAGGAAGTGTTCTCCTTCGCTCAGGTCTCCCCTTCGGGAAGTCTAAATGTTTGTGCCGCACCTTCGTGCTGGATGCGGGGGCTTGGGCCCCTGGCTTCCTACTTTCCCGTCTTGGAACCGGCACGTGCATTTTGTACTCAGGGCTTGTATTTTCAATTGCCCTCCAGATGCAGAGGTGGCTCCTCACAGCCAGAAAGCGGCAGAAGCAAGTGCCCCCCTCGGGAGAGGCCCTCCACTCGAATGTTCCCACTGCCTTCCGTGGGCCGTGGGCCGTGGGCCGTGGGCTGTGGGCTCCCGTTCCTGGGAGTTGGACTGGATTCCTTTTTAGGGTCTGACATGAACCATTTGAACTCTTCCTTCCCACGGTCAGTTCTCACTCTGTGTCCTGATGAGGCATTTTACCATTTTATTTTATTTTATTTTACTTTTCTTTTTTATTCTATTTTATTCTATTTCATTTTATTTCATTTTATTCTATTTTATTGTATTTTATTCCAGTTTCTTTCATTCTATTTTATTTTATTTTATTCTATTTTATTTTATTTTATTCTATTTTATTCTATTTTATTTTATTCCATTTTATTATTCTATTTTATTCTAGCCTATTTCATTCTATTTTATTTTATTTTATTCTATTTTATTCTAGTTGATTTCATTCTAGTTGATTTTATTTTATTTCATTTTATTTTATTCTATTTTATTTCATTCTATTTTATTTCATTCTATTTTATTTTATCTATTTTATTTTATTCCATCTTATGCTATTCTATTTTATTCTATTCTATTTATTCTATTTTTATTCTATTCTATTCTATTTCTCTTACTCCACCGTGCTAAGAACATTTAACATGAGATCGACTCTCTTAACAGGTATTTCAGGGTAAATACAGTACCGTTCTCTATAGGCACAACACTGCACAGCGTTTCTGGAAGTTACTCATCTTGCATAACTGAAATTTTATTCCCAGCCTTCAGCAAACCCCTCTCTCCCCTCCCGCAGCCCCTGGCAACCACCATTGTATTCCTTCCTTCTGTGAGTCTATTTTAGATTCCTCATGTATGTGCGATCGTTCAGTATTTGTCCTTCTGTGACCGGCTTCTTTCACTTTGCATCACGTCCTCCAGGGCCATCCACGTTGTTGCGTACGGCAGGATTTCCTTCTTTTTTAAGCCTGAATAATAGTCCATTGTGTACCTATGACACGTTTTTTCATCCATTCATTCATGAACGGATGGCGAGGAGGTGTATGAAAACACGCACGATGTCCCTGATCCCCAGCCGACTGCAGACCAACACCACAGCCACACCGCCTCACCGCTGTGGGGACGGCCACCGCCAGCAAGGGGACAGGTGTCGGCGGGGAGGCAGACCAGAGACCGGTGCGTCTCTGCCAACAGCAGAGGTTCCTGGAATGTTAAAGTACCACAGCCGTGTGATCTAGGAATCCCACCTCTGGGGATTTGTCCAAAGGACTGAAATCAGGATCTCCAAGTGATCCAGCCCCACCCAGCCTCTTGCAGCACCAGTCCCGGTAGCCCAGGCCGGAAAGTCCTGGTGAGCTGCCGAGCCCAGAGTGCTCCTCCTCCTCCTCCTCCTCCTCCCCCTCTTCCTCCTGTTTCCCCTCCCCATAGCCCACCTGGCCCCTTCTCTGGCGCACTCCAGGATGAAGCATCTGCCTCCCAGCCGGCCTGTCCTCCTCTGTTGGCCTCAGCCTCAGACATGGTCTGTGAGCTATTGCCAAACATAACTCTGTAAGGACCGCGTTACCCTGTGAAGCCGATGCTTAATGGTGCAGAACTCCCCACTTCCTACCCTTAATTTGTCGTCGTGTTCCTTAATAGCCTGTGCACCCCACTGACACCGAACTGGGCTCTTCCCCAGAAACTCAAAGCCCATTCCCGCCACCACACTTCCTCTCCTCTGCCCCCCTAGGCCGTGCCTGCACAGTCCTGGGCACCTGACTCCCCCTCAGGGACCCCACGCGTCCCTCCTCCACCCCTTCTCTCTGGGCACCCTTTCCCTCCTCCCCCCACCCCCCAGCCCCGCTGTCCTCGAACCTTTACAGAATTTGGATCTGTAACAAATTACTTGCTATTTCATTCTGTTCCGTCCTCTTGCCCACGCTGATCTTGGCTGTGAACTGCCCACTCCTTGAAGGTGGAAATTCCTTATTGTCCTGTGTAGCCCCAAAGCACAGATCCCACGGGAAGGGGCTTCCAACCTGAGGTCATCTGACCTCCATCAGGCTTGCGCACGTCTTCACGTCTATGTTTTCCCAGACCAACCATTCCTTTAAACTTAGATGACTTCCTTATTCAAGGGACTTCTTATCACCTCTAGAAATGGAAAACAGGTATCGCTTGCCCTCAGCAGAAGTCGGTTGGAAGACAAATGCCCTGCAAGCAGAGTGGTGCTGTCCGTCAGCGACTAGCTCCCCACGTCTGAGACGTTAGGGATGTGAGAGAGAGGGACTTGGAGTGAACTAGAACTCTCGCTGTATCACAGTTGTGGAATCCAATGTGCAGTCGCCTCCTGAGATGGCCACCCCGCCCACACTCAGGCTCTAATAACTGCCACTGGTTGTGCGATTCTCAAGCAACGGGTCCTGGGTCTTGACACATCCGAGCCAGCCAAACTCTCCTGGAACGTGGTGCTTTCATCGGCCATTTTCCAGATGAGAAGATGGGGGCCCGGCAGGATAAGCTAGCTGCCTGAGGCCCCACCGTGCCAAGTCGCCACATCAAGACCCGACGGCATGACAGCAGCCATTCTGAACTGCAACACAGAGGGGATTTAATGCGGGGACTTCACAGGACGGAAGCTGGAAAGGCAGGGATTTATGTCACAGGAGCTGACACACAGAAGGCAGCAACGTGTGAGCCTAGGAGAATGGCCGGAGGGCGGAGCGATAGTATGAAGAAACTCAGTTCCCTCCAGTCTGGTGGGTCGAACACATGGAGTCGGAATCGGATGAATATGAAGAAAATAAAGACGCGCCATTTCTTGGACGCCTGCGCGTTGTAGACCAAAATTCCCAGCTGCTATGGGATGTGGAAAATGAGGGCATAGTATGAGGTCAGTCTCTGCCCATCCGGGGGGTTTGCTTGAGTCCCTGCAGGCAGAAGGTGGTGGATGGATGTTCATGGGGGCCTCTGGGAGACCCTGGGCCCAAAGCAGACCTCCTCCCCGGCCAGGTGTAGGCGTCACACAAAACTAGAAAGGGGCCCATCCTACCCAAGGGGGGACTACAGAGTCGGGGAAGGTGGTTTCCCACTGAGACACAGCAGCCGAGGTCGTGGTGAGTCACCATAGCAGAAGTACTGACAGACTGGTCCCCGGGCCCAGGACAGCTGCCCCTCGCAGGTCCCGCGTGAGCAGGACGCAAGCAGTGGTGAGATTTCCGGTCCTTCCCCACTGGGCAGGGGCAGGACATTCAGGGTCACTTGGGCCACTGCGAGTCAAAAAAGCATTTTCTGTCCAATCATTTCTTTTCACAACCACCTGAAGGCCGTGGACAGTTTCCGGTACTGGTGTTTTACTGCGTTTTCATGGGAGTTCTGCAAACCAAGGACACTATTCACGTCTCTTACACGAAAAACCCGAAGCTGTGTTATTTCCAAAGAAGCAGTCATCAGAAAATAATAGGGTCTCTTGAGAATTTACTTCCTGCTTCCAGGGAAAAGAATTGTGTTTTCGGCTTATATCTTGGGGACTAAAAGCTTTCAGGTCACAGGTTGCTGTTCCACTGAAGCCAATTTCCTCCCAAATTTCCTGGAAGGGTCTTGGCCATGAAGTTTAGGTGACCCAAAGATTCGTGCTGGGCCCCCAGAGGCCCTAGGGAGGTTCCCGGCCCACATGGGGTAGTTGACCCCCTGGCAGTGGCTGGCTCTCCCCACTCCTGCTCTGGATGTGCTTTGGTGAGCTGACATGTCAGGCGTGGCTAGTCGCGAACTCTCCCACCCCAGGGAAATAGGAGGGCCGTGGGGCTTGACTCCCAGGACTTGGCCCTTGGGGCGAGGGCCACGGGCATTATGTCCCCCGGAGCAAAATTCTTAGACCCCCCCCCCCCTCCCAGAGTAAAAGTCACACGCTCAGAAATGCTCAGGTTTCAAAACGGTCGGTTTTCATTTGACATCATGCCTGGGACCTACTGAGTGATTTCTTGGAAATATCTAACTTCTTGGAACTGGTAATGGGGCATACAAAGCTGAAACAAAGAGATTAACGGGAACCTCAGACAGAGAGAGAGAGAGAGAAGGAGCTAAGAATGCAGCTGTGGTCTCTCCTAAGAACGCTGGCGGTAGGTGGGGCTCCCTGGGATGTCCCTTGTGCTCTTGCTTAACCTTAACCTTCCTTAAGGCCCTTGAACAAAACCTGAGCTTTGCTCTTTAAACCCGGCGTGGGCTTTTGTGTTGGGAAGAGGAAAGCCAATTTGTCTGGGGAGGAATTACTCAGAGCTGTCTCACGGGCCTCCGGGAACAAAAGAGGAGCATTTGCAATGGGAACAGAAGCCTCTGAAAGGGTGTCTTTTAGACTCAGAGATGTGAGGCCTCAGATACTCGGGTCTGTCCCCCTGATTTGCATTTTAACTGCTGTTTTCAGGCGCGGCCATTGTGAACGGGCAAGGCGTCTTCCCTGTACACCCTGTCTGGGCAGCTGGACACTCTGCCCATTGTTGGCAGGTGCAGTGGGGGACATCGGTCGCTTCTGTACTCTTGTTTCAGCTTCTTTTGGTATGTTAACGTCTCCTCTTTCGAAAGAATTTTGTCTCTTATTTCACTCGCGCAAATAGATAGAATTCCAAACAACCCCCTTATTTATGAAATATTTACAACAAAAAATTGGAAGAAAAGAAGAGTAACTATGGATCTCTCATAGGGGGACAGATAACCCAAGGCACACGAAAGCTTAGGATGTTGTGACAAATACTATAGACTGGGGTTAGATGGTGTTAGCGGGTCCTCCACGGTGAGGACCATGATGTCAGTCCCCACAGGTGCTGAGGTGTCCTGGGTCACCTAACAGAATTCCATTTGAAAGACCAGGAGCTGCAGAAAGACGTTTCAGGGAAGGACTGGGATTTCCCATCTAGAAAATCTCATCTCATGGATGATTCCCTTGCACAGTTATCACAGAAGAGGAATGGTCAAAAAAAAAAAAAACAACAAAAAAACAAGAAATGCAAGGAGAAAAGAGTCACCACGTGCCCTTTCAATGTCATAGAATAACCTCTAACATTTTAACAAGCCCATCCAAGGAGCATCTGAAACTCTAGAAGAATGTTCTTTTAAAAATGTAATACTTAGGGATGCCTGGGTGGCTCAGTTGGTTGAGCATGCGACTCTTGATTTCAGCTCAGGTCATGATCTTACTGTCCTGAGTTCGAGTTCCACTTTGGACTCTGTGCTGATGGTGCAGAGCCTGCTTGGGATTGTGTCTCTCTCAAAATAGATAAATAAAAACATAAAATAAACTAAAATAAAAATGCAATGCTTATTACTGATGTGGGGGTACAGCAATGTGATGAATGATCAGGAGCAAATTTTTCTGTCCAGTAGGAAGGAGGATCAAGTCAAATGGGTTCCTTTCGCTGTTCGTGATCTGTTTTGCTTTGCTTTCCCTGTAAGCCACCAGCTTTGTTTCTAAGTGCGAGCTCATTCAACATACTTTCCCCATGGATCACATACACTCACATCTTTTTTTTAACATTTGTCTATTTATTTTTGAGGGAGAGAGCATGAGTGAGGGGCAGAGGGAGAGAGAGAGCGGGAAACACAGAAAGGGAATCTCCATGCTGTCGACGCAGAGCCTGATGCGGGGCTTGATCCCACGAACCAGGGGATCATGACCTCAGCTGAAATCAAGAGTTGGATGCTCAAGCGACTGAACCATCCAGGCACTGTTCGTATGTTCTTTTGACCTAGCTTTTATCCTTCTGGCTTCCTCATTAATGAGTTCAGCAAATCTTTAAAACATGCTCACTGTGTATTTGTACGAGTTATATTTTATAAGCTTCAGGAAATAATGCTCTGATTGTGTGGCTAAGTTTTTAGAAAACAGTGATGGTCTTTGTGCTACGTTTACAACAACAGAGAGAACCAGAGGAAGAGCTTTCATTCTGCACATATCCCTAAATAAAAGCAAGGACGCAAAATAATTGCCTAAGGGAGTTTTGAAAAGCCACCATTGACTTGGGAGAAATCTCCTCACGGTAGAGCACCCGTGACAGCGTCAATGTTATCCACACATCAAAAAATATTTTGTAGGTAGCAGCTGAAAGAGATATTATTTCCATTTCTTGAATGAGAGTGGAATCATAGCTGGGCCTTTTCAGTTGTGCATGGAGTCGCTGTTTAGTCATGGTTTTTACTGTCCTTTCCTCACAAAGCCATGTTATTCTAGAAGAAAAGGCGATCAGAAAAAAAAAACACAAAAAACAAAACTGGAAGATGACACAGTAAAGAACTCTACTTCAGATCTTTTCTATATGGAACAATTGACATTTTTTCCAGGAAAACTCCGCTTGTTTGTAGAGGCAAATATCAACGCACGAGCTCCAGGAGTGTAATTGCTTTAGGAAAGGAAAGTCAGCTGCTCCGTGTCCTTTCGAGGCTTCAGATGAAGGCCTTGACTTCTTTCCCAGGGCTGTTTTGCTTATCTGCTGCAGCTGTATTATTTATAGGGTCAGAGAAAGTCAAAGTCTCACCAGTGCTCACGGATCAAGGGGACCCTCCCGAGAGCTAACTTCCTAACGTTCATTTGGAGAAATCCAGGACGTTTCCTACACAGAGTTTGGCTACTGACAAGTTCAGGGGTCTCGTGATAAAGAAAATATATCTTCCTTCTGAACTCTCCTACAAGACAGTGAGAAGGGTAGTGAGCTATCATCTTCCTGAAGATACACAGGACAGTGGCCACAGCCGCAGTTTCACAGTGAATCGCAGAGCCTGAATGATCAGAGTGGCCAGAATGTCCGTCAGATTGAAGTACCACGCTTCAGGAAATGTCTGCCAGTCAACTCACAACCTGGGATTAAGGCATATGTGCCTCTAAAAGCCTCGACAAAATAGAACATGTTATTTGGGAAGAATAGCTTATTAGCTAATCAGGACAGACTTACGAGTTCTTGATTAGAAAAAAAAGGGCACAGAGGTGAGAAGCAGAGGTGGGAAGGGAATTCAAGAGAATTCCTGCCCAGGGAGGAGTTTTGTCTTGTTCTGTTTTGTTTGCAGGCGGGTCCGGGGTGTGGGCAGTGCAGAACAAGGGCTGGAGGGGCCAGGGGAGGACAGCAGGGAAGGAAGCCTCTGTTTCCCAGTTTTACCAAAGACCTCACATTTCACATACAATTTTCTTATTTCTGTAATCTCTGATAATTCACACACACACACACACACACACACACACACACACTTTCTTTCTCAAGCCTGTGTAGCTTCACCGTGGTCATCATGAGAGGGGCTTTGAAGTCAAAAGCCCAGATCCCACCTCAGCTCTGCCCCTTCCTCACCGTGTGGCCACAGATAATTGGCCAGACTTCGTGAGTTTCAGTTTGTTCTTCTGTCAAATGGGGACAGTAGCCCTTATGCGTGTGCCTGGCTTGGGACAGACAGTCAATAAATGTTGGCAACTAGCATTCTATTAACACACTGTAAAAACATAAAGCTGCTTCTTGGGAGATGCAAACTGGCATTTCGAGTAGGCTTGAGTCTTTGTGTTATTTGAGTTCTTATATAAGGAGTCTTGGTCTATCTGATGCTTCCACTAGGAAGAATATGTTCTTACCATTGATGCTGGACAATGATATGCTCCAGGTACAAGAGAGGTGCACAGCATCCTTCAACATTATATTGTATATCCTCAACCATAACTCTGGTTGCGGATGTTGAACAACTTTTGGAAGGCAATAGTTATCTGAAATGTAGACAGAAATCCATGAGATGCTCCATGGAGCTGATGGTCCCATGCGGTTTAGGGCCACAACTCCTACCAGCTGCCTGGGGAAGTCAGGTGACATCTCCCTCAGGCAGAGCTTGAAATGTGGGATCTGGGTACTTGGCTGAATAAACTGGAGTGCATCAAAGGAGGGAAAATGTGTCTCCGATGCCAGGTTGAAAATAGATTCTCCTCTTGACGAATTGGAGAGATTGCCTTTGTCTTCTTCCTGAGCTATTCCCTTAACACTTACAAAAACACTCCCCAGGTGACATGAAATGTATGTAAGAACATGTAAAGATGAGTATTCATAGTCATGAGTCTTGGTCGTACCTGTTTAAATTCTCATGTATTTGGCCTTTGTTTAAGATTTTTTTATCAAGTGGACAAGAGAAGCAGCAAATTTGTATTTCACACATATTGCTAGTGTGGCCCTCATATCCTCAGGTCCCAGCAGCTCTGGGAGCAAGGGGTACCTCACTTTGCCGAGTACTTAACTTTCAGCAGAGTCCTTGCTGGCCCAGAACTGGCTGTGTCAGGAGACCTGCAAGGGTCTAAAAGTTGCCTCGCTGGTCTTGGACCCCGTATCTCCTGTGCCACATCATGCCACTTCTCCCTAGTTGCCACCAAAGTGTGCTCTTCCTGGCCAGCTTTGGAGGTTCTCCGTCATTTCTCTCCAACAGTTAATGTCTTCGAGATATTGCCACCAGCACTGCTCTCACCTTGGCCCCATTGGTGGCCACCGAGGGTGGTCTTGGTGTTCCATTTCCTCCAAAGCAACTCTTTGTCCATGGACTGGGGAGGAAGTTTGGAGAGATATTCTCCCTCTACTGGCATTACTTGCTGGCCAAGTCTTTGTGCCGTGAGAGTCCCCAGGTAGAGAAACTTGGTCAGAGAACATTTGAAAGGTATCAGGCATCGAAACTCTTTCTTCATCTTTGATTCTTCTAGTGGCTCACTGTCCCTCCACCCACAGGGAACTGTCTGGGACTGGGGCCGTCTGAAGAGGACCCTGGAGAACTCAGTGAATCACCAATGGGTCTAATTTTGGAAAAAATGTCACTATTCAGAACTTACTGAAGAGGCAAAGAAAAGCAATGTCTTTCATGAATAAAGCTTGAACTTCAGACAAAACCACAATGGTTGGCTGCCTCCCTGCAAAGAGGGCAAAATCCCATCAAAAAGAGAGCAACTCACTTTGCACTTTCTTCAAAAGTGTGGAGAAAATACCTTTGGAAAAGCTTAGTTCATTCAAACTTACAAAACAGCCATAAGGTCACTACAGATTTAAGTACGATGTGAACATATGGGATAAAATTAAAGAAAGGTTTATGAACTTCTGAGGAAAAGTCCAAGAGCAGTTTTCCCTTTCCAATATAACTGCCTTCTTCCCTTCCTCCTCTTTTGAAAATATATTGTCGTCGTCACCATCATCATCATCATCATCATCCTGAGTGGGCAATTTAGTATCCAAATTAAATGGAAATCAGCAACTCTGCATTAATGCTTCCTTATTTAATATATTTTTATTAGTACTGCTATTTAGTGTGTTGCATTTTTTCATAACTTTAATGATCATAATTTTTTTAAGTTTAGTTATTTTTAAGTAAGCTCTACACCCAACATGGAGCTTGAACTCACAACCCTTGATCAAGAGTCTCATGCTCTCCCAGCTGAGCCAACCAGGTGCCCCTAGTGATCATAATTTTTACATTTTTATTTATTTTTGAGAGAGAGAGAGAGAGAGAGAGACAGAGCACAAGTGGGGAAGGGGCAGAGAGAGAGGGAGACACAGAATCGGAAGCAGGCTCCAGGCTCCAAGCTGTCAGCACAGAGCCTGACGTGGGGCTTGAACTCATGAACGCTGAGATCATGACCTGAGCCGAATGACGTCAGATGCTGAACCGACTGAGCCACCCAGGCGCCCCTATAATTTTTAAAAATCATATTTATTGGACTTCTATTGGCTCGGTGGTAATACAGCTCTTTTAATATTTTACATTGACTCTACTCTTGACCATAAGTGATTCTCCAATGAGCGATGCTTAAGGAAACCTAACCCTCACATTTTGGAAAGAACTGCCATACATAAAATGGTACCATAAGATGCTTTATGTATATTTATGGCCCATCGCCATGAACAAATTTAAATAGTTTGTTGAGAAACTATTTAAGGAAACACATATTTAATTAGAGAAATGTTAGACTATTAGGGGAAAATGTTCAAATTCTAAAAGTAATATATTTAGCAATCACATGTTGTTGATTTGTAATATATGGCTGTATTGCCTGGAGACATTTTGATGATTAATAAATAAGATTAGCAAGTACAGAGATTGCTTTAGTTTCTAAAAACTTTACAACTTGTATTGAGCCCTCACACGGCAGAAAGAAAGATCAATTATCCCAAGATGAATAGCCACTCCTTTTGTACAATATACATCAGATTAGAATCAAAGTTTGGATTTGGAATTAAAAGGCATAATTGTAACCTGCAATTTTGCACTTACTGTAAGAAAAAGTGAATTATGTATAAAATAGTGTTAGCACAGCAAAATTATTTTGTTACACTTGGTTTCGAGGTGTTAAGTACATGGATTTACACGGAGTTAGGATTTGGATAATTCGCAGGTTTTCATTTTAATGGTATTTGCATAAATTAGGTAGAAAGGCAGGGCCATCAAAGTTCCTAATCAATGTAAGGAAGGGAAAATTTTTGACTATGTGTACCGACAGGTTATTTTCACTTAAAACAGCAAGAAACTTTAAACCCATGTTAATATTTGGACATATTCTGATGCTAATAATAGCAAGCACTTATATAGAAGGTGCAGCGAGCACTGTTCTGAGCAGATGTGCATCACCTGTGTAATCCTCCCCTCAACTTGACAGAGTAGGTATCATCACCATCACCACCATCATCATGGTCATTGTCTTTGTCATCACTATGTCACAGGCAAGGAGACCCATGCACACGGAATGTAAATTGTCTGCTCAAGACTGGGCAGCAAGCATGAAGGAGCTTGATACAAAGCCAGGCATTCCGGCCACCTCGCCTGCACCCTTCATGGTGGCTGTGCTCAACCTTTTGCCGGTAGAACACCTTGGTGTAAGCACCTTCACCTCTGGTGTGTCTGCAGTGTTGGTGCACACTTCACAGTGCTGTGTGTAGACACTGTGATGTCTACTGTTGCTGGCCTCTAGTATCTTACTTCCTAAGAAAGACAATGCCATCGATCACACACAGACACATTTGAGCTTTTGAAAAATGTAACTTTGCCCTGAAATGTTGAATGACTATTTTGGGTCATCTGTACTAAGTGCTTTCTGCTAAATGACACATTCGCTCACCGGTGAGTGTTTGTTTCCATTTGTGTTTTCAAATTACAGGGTTTCATTTGTCCTGAGGCCATTCTCTACTGTAACGTTGAGTTTTAATTAAGCCTCCTAAAAATAGAAAATAGAACTGGATTGGCCACGGGTATTTTAAAAGTATTTTTCTCTTCTCTTTTGTTTCTGGTTTATTTTAGAACAAGAACACAGAAAAATAAATGACAGACCAAAGTATCATTTCTCTCTAAATATCACTTCCTTCTCTTTTCTTTTCCTTTCTTTCCTCTCCTCTCCTCTCCTCTCCTCTCCTCTCCTCTCTTCTCCCCTCCCCTCCCCTCTTTCCTTTCCTTTCCTTTTTCCTTCCTTCCTTCCTTCCTTCCTTCCTTCCTTCCTTCCTGTGTGTGGCTTATTTAATTACACTAGTCATTTACTTTTGTTTAGCCAAAAATTATATTATTTATTCACTTCTTGTGTTTTTTTTTCAAGAGAATGTTCTCTGATGCTCACATCATTCTGATGTTCAAGTCATATCTTTTTTTGTTTGTTTGTTTTATTGTTGTTTTTGCTTTTATTTTTAATTTATTTTTATTTTTTAATTTTTAAAATATAATTTATTGTCAAGTTAGCTAAATACAGTGTATACAGTGTGCTCTTGGTTTTGGGAGTAGATTCTCTCATCAATTACATACAACACCTGGTGCTCATCCCAAAAAGTGCCCTCCTCAATGCCCATCACCCATTTTCCTCTCTCCCCCACCCTCCCCCCATCGGTTTGTGCTCTGTATTTCAGAGTCTTTTATGGTTTGCCTCCCTCTCTGTTTGAAACTATTTTTCCCCTTCCCTTCCTCCATGGTCTTCTGTTAACTTTCTCAAGTTCCAAGTTCAAGTCAGATCTTATTTCTTTGGTACTTAAAGGCAGATAATTCTCAGTCCAAAATTATCTTGTTACACTTTAAATTATGAGTTATATGGTTTATCAGTAAAGCGTACCTTACTGAGAACAGCTTAAAAGATAGTAAAGCTAGCAAAGGAATTTACTTAAAATTGTCTATTGTTTTTTAGGCTAGAAATGTATTTGTACACATGTATTTCCCATTTGCAAATCGATAGCCCATAACATTTCTAATTCAGATTACCTCTCAAATTTATATCTTTGCAATAATAATGACAACAAGAGTCCCTTAGTGTATGTAGAGTACTGTTCTAAGCATATTACAACCCTTAGCTCATTTAACCTCACAACCTGCCCGTGAGCAGTTGTTATATCCACAAGGTCAGAGGGGCTAAGTGACTTGCTCAGGTCACATTGCTAATAATGAGATATTACAGAGGCATAAAAATATTTTTTATCATCATCATTTTTATCATAAGGTTCTTTATTGGGAGGATACTATCTATGACTATCCCAACTGTCCCGTGAGTGATGCATTAAACATGTCGCTCTGGTGTAGAGTCAGTAGTGGTAACTGACATGTGGAAGATCAAAGACCTGAAGTCAGTGCTGGAAATCAAGTTCTGCTATCTCTTCCTCTGCTCTTCCACACCTGTTCACATCTGGGGGGTCTCAGTGTTCTCAGGCAAAAGATGAAAACAAGGCCTTTCTAATCATGACAACACATGATTGCATATGAAAGACAATTATTCAATTATTATGGCTCCAAGTCTGAACACTAGCAGTCATTTCTTAAACAAAAGGCAAAAACTTTTGGTGTTGAGATAAAACATTCTTGATAGGAAAAAACAAACAAACAAACAAAAAACAGTCCAGGCAGGTCCAGTCTGATAGACGTGATACAGATTTTCTGTGGTCTTAAATAATCAAAGAAAAGGCCTGAAGGTTTAGAATCTGTTGAGGCTTAATGTATTTCTGGGACCATTCGTACTTCTTTAATATTATTTGTCTTGGGTGGGTATTTGGCAAGATTTATAAAGGAGAATATATGCACGTCAAACTTGAGGACTTGTGTTTTAGGCATTCTTGGCTCTTTCCTGCCTTTTTACCATCCATGAAGCTTATTTTTTATTTTGTGTAGATCCAAAGTTCTATTGGGTATCCCATCCTTTCTGCTAGAAGAACATTCCATGTGGTACAAGTATGCTGGCAATAAATTCAGCTTTTGCTTTCCTGAAAAAGTCCTCATTTCATCTTTACTTTTGAAAAAGCATTTTAACTGGATATAGAACTCTGGGTTCACAGTGTTTTTTCTTCCTTTCAGTACATTAAAGATGTCACTCTACTGACTTCTGGCTCATGTGGCTTTTACTGAGAAATCCCCTGTAATCACTACCTTCATTTTTCTGTGTGTTATATCCTTTTTCTCTGGCTGCCTCCAAGATTTACTATTGTAGGACTGTGATTATGATGTATCTAGGTGTATGCTTTTGGAAATTATCCTGCTTGGGACTCTCTGAGATTCCCCTTCTTGTGGTGTGAAGTATGATATTATTTTTGAAAAATCTTGATGATTATCTTTTCAAGTACTTCTCCTCTTTATCTTTTTTCTTTTATTTCTGAGAGTCTAGCTATACCTATAGTTAAAAAAAAAAAAAAACTGTTACTGTCCCCAAGGTCTTGAGAGCTCTTTTATCATTATTTGTTTTTCTCTCTTTATGTTTGAGTAATTTCTCTGGACTTCTGTTCAAGGCTACTGATTCTTTTCTTAGTTGTTTCAAGTCTACTGAAGAGCCTGTCAAAAACATTATTCATTTCTAATATTATGTTTGTTTTAATTTATGGCATTTCCATGACACCTTTTCTTACAGTTCCCATCTCTCTGGTAAAATTCCCTGTCTGGTCATGCACATTGTCTGCCCTTTCTGCTAGATTATCAAACACATTGGCCAAGTATTTGAAAGTCCCTATTAGAGACTTCTAACATCTATGTCATTTCTGAGTCAAGTTTTGTTAATTACACGGAGTTTCAGCAATGAAATTTTTTTCCTTGCTGTTTTTCTTTTTTTGGTGTGTGTGTGTGTGTGTGTGTGTGTGGTTCCTAATCATTTATTAAAGCTTCATGTGTACAGCACAGTATACCATTTATATTCCAATAACCAAGGAAATTTTAGAAACCACACTTATAAAAGCAAAGCAATAGTCATTTATTTCACAGATCCAGATGGGACTTTAACACACAGTTGGTCCATAATACATGGTACTGTGACTGCCCTGAGTCCAAAATACGATTACTGGCCCACCCAGCCTTACTATGAACAGGAGTCCCACAGCACCTGAACAGCAAGAATAAGAATTAAATGTAGTCCATCCAACTGTCCTATTGGTCCAGGCTCTGGCAGGTCTGGTCATCCTGTTTTCATTATTCTGGATGAGTGAACAAGTGAACTACTCGTGAGAAGACTGCTAGGGAGATCTTTTAAAGTGGTCCTCAAACCTTCCCAGCCACACAAATAAAAACAAAGAATGGATTACAGAGAAAATATAATCTAGAGCAGACAGACATAAAAGTTATCTAGCATCAAAAATAAAAACAGAAATACAGTGGAGAGATGCCATTAAAAACACAAGAGCAAAACAAGATTTATTAAATGTTTATTTGTTAATTAAATAAATGATGCTTGGTCCACTGGTTAGTTCTTTGAGAGAAAGCTGAATAAACACATGAATTCAGAATCTTCTTTAATACTGCATCCAGGTGGCCACTATCAATTAACCAGAGTTAACATTTAACTGAAAAGAATTGATCATCCCTTATACAGTATCCTACTTCTAAAAGACTAGAAAAATAATCAACAATCTCAAGGACTTCCATGTGCAAAGATAGAGGATAATTTTGACATATGGTCTTTGGACTGTTAAAGACTTTCCTTTTTAAAAATTTTAATTAGTTAATTCTTTTTATTGATGAATAATTGACATATGACATTACATTAGTTTCAGGTGTACAATGTAATGATTTGATATTTGTATATATTGCCGAGCAATCATTGCAATAAGTCTAGGTAACATCCATCACCATACGTGGTTATAATTCCTTTTTCTTGGGATGTGAACTTTTAAGGTCTTTTTAAGATCTCTTAGCCGCTTTCAAATATGTAATACAATATTATTAACTATAGTCACCATGCTATTTGATACCTCCCAGGACTTATTCATTTTATAACTTGAAGTTTGTACCCTCTGGCAATCACCAATCTGATCTATGTATCCCTGAGCTCCATTTTTTCTTTTTTTTATTTTAGACCCCACATATAAGTGAGTTCAGACAGTATTTGTCTTTGTCTGACTTAATGTACTTAGCATAATGCCTTCAAGGTCCATCTATATTGTTGCAAATGTCAAGACTGTATTTTTATGGCTTTAAAATATTCTATTGTGTGTGTGTATATATACATATATATATATATATGCACATATATATATATAAATATATATATCAAGTTGTCTTTAACCATTCATTCTAAGAACTAAAATTACTAAACAAACCACTAAGGAACAGATTAATAAATGTGAATGAAATTACAGAAAAATTTTGGATGTCTCCATAGCAAAAAAAAAAAAAAAAAATCCTCTAGCTAACAGTAAGAAAATGAGGTTATCTATATATAAGATTTTTGAACAAATATGACATGAGAGAATTATGTATACTGAACAGTGAACTGGATCCCAACTATCACATCTCCAGCACAAGCTTGGGGCAAGTTCTGTAGTCATTATTCATGGTAAAGATGAGACCTTAGTTCCTTCATCTCTAAAATGAAGATGTTAATAATTCTCACCCCACAGGATGATGATTTTCAATGACTTCCTTTTGCATCATCGCCCTACAGTAAACACTGTACCATAGTGAGTATTTGCCACTATTAATATTGTTTCTGACTAAAGCAGTGTACTTATTCACTAAATACTTAGAACTAGTTAATACGTATTGTCATAAAAATAATATATAATCACTGAAGACTATTTACCTAAGAAGTTTAAACAAAGTTATTCATAATCATAGATAAGCCCTTTTAGGAATTTTTCCTTCTAATTATATGTATGCATTCTCTTTAGTATAACTATGGATTGTATTGCATAAGTTGTTCTGTCCTGCTTTATTATTTACTCTTTATTTTAAACAGCATGTTCCCCTGTATCACTAAAGGTCTTAAAAAATCTGGGTTTTTGCTGTTTATCCATTTCCTTTGAGGACACTTTGCCAGTTTGTTTATTTTTACTACAATAATCCAACAAAGAACACTATTGTGTAAATGCATCTCTGGTTATTTCCAAAAAGAGTCAAGATATTGAAAACATATTTGTTTGAGTGGAGAGATGGGTGAATGGATGAACTGAAACATGGATGAATGTGTGAATGTTAACCACTGGCATGTAAATGTTTGCATAAGACACAAAGCTCCAAGAATATCCATTGACAAGTGAAACAAAAGTCAGTTTTTTTTTCATGAAAAGGTCTTGAGAATATTTATGTGTTGAATAAAACTACTTAGGGAGTTGAGATCCTAAGCCCAAGATGGAAAGAATATGAGTGAGAGAAGCAGACCTCCAGGGAGACCAGAGAATCAGATACAGAACAGAAGTAGAAGGCCTGTGTCTCAGGTGTCACCGCATCCTTTGCAAATGGAGAGGAGGAGGCAAGATTGCAAGGTTGTGTGCTGATGTGACATGATCTGTGGAAGCAGAAAGAAAGTTAGGAGGGTTCTGAGGCTCCAGTGGGGTCTCTAGGTAAAGTCAGGATGATTTTTTCAAAATGGAGGGGGAAAGGAGTTGGTATTAAAGTGTGGGCAGATGGCAAAGGTCCACAGGAGCCTAGTTACTACAGAATATGAGAAGACACTGGCAAGGGCCACCCAGAGAGCTGGCCAAGAAGTTCTGCAGTGCCGCTTGATCCTGGAGGCCTCACAATGCCAGATGGAGAGGGGGGATGTCATGACTCAGCTTTGCTAGAAGGAAGGCATAGAAGGACAGGTCAAAGAAGGGAACCACCCGAGTGTCTTGGCAGGAATGTGAATGTTGTGACAACCCAGAATCAGGGCTTGATATCAGCACAGTGGAGGCAAGGCCGAGGGAACATATAGATTGGCAGAGTCCAAAGGATCAACTCCTCTGGGTTTCACTGCATCTCAGACAGAGCTCATAAGAGAAAGCAGGAGTGATGGGAGATCATGGTCAAGGAATTCCTGGAGTAGAGGAGTTTAAGATTTCAGAAGTAGGTAAATTTAGGCACAAGTCTAAGATACGGTCCTAAGACTGAGCACCTGAAGGATGTGCCATTGGCTTGAGAAGCTGAAAGTCATCTGGTCAAACCCAATGGACACTTAAGTCATCCAGAATAGAGATGAGTCTTAGAGTACAAAAGGAGACAAGCATCTGGTGAGAATGTTTTCTAGGAACATGAGCCAATGATTTAAACTGGATACATGGTCAAGAAAAGGAAGGCCAGAAGGTGGTAGACAGGATGACAGAATCTTCATCGACACAAGAACACCTGGCCCTCGGAAGGGAGTAGAACGGGATAAACAGGATTGCCATCAACAAAGGAGGGGAGGAGAGCCTGTTAAGCAAAGGCTGTGCCATGAGTAGAGTCAGAGTTCCTAGACCATGGTGAACAAGAGAAGAATGGACAGCAGTGAGTCCATGTGACCAAGATGTAGTCAAGCACTCAGCATTTAATGGCAGGACTCTTGTACCAGCGAGGCTTATAGTCATGAGTAATGGAAAGTGTGTTTCAGTTGTCAAAGTAAGTGAATAAAATGCATTTTATGGGGTGTTATTTTTAGTTTTATAAGGCCAGATGTTCCAGCTGTGCATTGCCTTATGTGCCTGTATTTCCTGGAAGCGTCACAGTCTCCATTTTCCTTACAGTCTGGAAACACCAAGTTTGGCCTCTGTTATCCAGAGTCAACCCTCCCATAACCTCACTTATTTGAAAGCTGGAAAAGGAAACAGAGGGGACATGATGGGCTTCGGAGTGGCCAAAACAGATGTCACAAAGCCCAGGAACTTTAGCCACTGAACATCAGTCACAGCTCATTGGATTTTAAGGCAAAACTTTAACAAAGAACAGTTTTCTGGGTTTTTAACCCAGAAGTGTAGGTTCTGATGCTAAACTTGAAGAGCGGATAGGGAATAATAAATCCAAAGGATCAGCTCTCAAAGAGGCCAAGCAGAAGAAACACGAGAGGCTGCCTCATTCTGGGGCCGTCAGGAGCAGCTAGGACAGGAAGAAATGTGTGGTTTGTGGCCATGATTCTGTTATTACCATAAAACTCTGTTACAATAAACAGTCCATTTCACCTGAATTGAGGGCCTCCAAGGTAGGGCCCCGTCCTCCCTCCCTGGCTGTCACCTTCCTTGAGTGCTCCTGTGTCCCTCCCATGGGGTCCAGGAGCTGAGCCATCACCCTATAGTCTTCTTATCTTGTGAGCCAGCTGCAAACGGAGAGCCCCTTTTCTTTTCAAGAGTTTTTGTACCAGGGTTTTGGGCCAGAAAAAGATAGAGAGAGAGAGAGACAGAGACAGAGAAGAGAGAAAACAGATACATGGGAAAGTTTCAAAGAACGAGAAATTCTCCAAGCAGTCATGCTACGGTCAATAAATATTTGTTGGGTGGATTAATGATCTGTTTAGGATGAACTCAGACCTCAGCCAAGCTCTCACTGCCCTTCCCCCAGGCCAGGGGTCTCAGCTGTCCTCTGGAAGTCAGAGTGTTTTATTTCCATCAGATGCTTTTGGATATTCGGGACGGAGGGACAGAGCGTCAGCTGGAGCACAGACTCCTGAAATAAGCCTGGGGCCCTGAGGTTTTTCCACATTTGAATCTGCCACACAGCGCTCCTCCCCTTGGCTCCTCCCTAGGCGCCTTTCCTCCAGCCCATTCTTCCAAAGACTCATTTGTAATGGCAGATCAGTCCATCTCTGGACTGGCTCCTGCAGTGAAAGAATCATTTGCTGACCCAGAGAATTCCTGATGAGTCTGCTGACTTGGTCCATTCTCCTTATTCCCTGGTACTAAGGAATCAAATAATTATTATATATATTTTACAAAAAAATATTAAGACCATTAATGTTTTATAAGCCGTGGTGGTTAACATCATGGTCTTCATTGTGAAAAGTGGACTTTTGGAGCCACTGTGTCCCAGCTCCACATGGACTCGATGAATAACGACAATAGGTCTCTCCCTTCATCTCAGACCACTCAGGGCTCTGAGTCGCTCACCATCTTCTCTCCTCAGTGTGTGCAGAGGTATGTGTGTGGCTAGTGGTGATAAAGGGATTCCTGGAGAATGAGAATGAGTTCTCAGCTTGAAATAAAATCTGCACAGAGAGACAGGGTAGAATCTTCTGGAAGTCAACAGAGTGGTCCAGAGTAGTGCTCTCTAAGAGTACAAAGACTGACTTCGGAAATGAGAAAACTTCCACTTTGGTTCAATTCCCCAGTCACTGTGCACAAATCATGAGCCAGATGTAGGCTACCTACTAGAGATACAGAGAAGAAAATTCTGTCCTTAAATTTGCAAACCTCACAGTCCAGAGGGGTGAAATGGAAGCAGGAAACCGTTCAGATGCAGTGAATGAAGGGCGTAGGGTGAGGTCTGGATCTCTGATTTGGACAACTTAGTGAGGGGTGATGCCTTGTCTGAGCCAGCAAACATAACAGAAGTGGGTTGGAGGAAAAGATAGCAGGTCCAGTGCCGAGACTTACCGTGATTCTTCTCTGAGCCAGGACCGTGTTAGCGTTAGAGATAATCCTAGAATCCAGTCCAGTGGAACACAAGGAGTCTTGCACAACAAAGCATGGCAGGAGACTCGCAGCTTGGGTTTTCATGGATTCATTCATCCTGTGACCAGCAGGGCGTACATACAATGAGGACAGACCCAGATCCTGCAGCAATGGATGGAGAAAGATGCGATAAATCTGCTGGGGAAGGGTGTGGGGTGGGTAGCTGGGGGTAAAGAGGAAAGTTGTTTTGCACACAGGTTGGTGGGGGGACGAGCAGGGCACAGAAAGTTGCCCTTTTCAGGAGTGGTGGCCTGGCCTGCAGGGAAAGGGCAGAGAGAGGCCCCCCAGCCCCTAAGCCTAGTTCCTCCTCTCCGTGAGTTTTTAGAAGTGATTCTAGAAAGAGTGGGATCAACACATTTAACGGCCTGGTGCACCTTGGCCTCTTCTCAAGGGTGCTTTGGAAGAAAATCTGTTCTTCCTTTTGGGCCACTGGGGCATCCACCAGAGAGCCAAAGCAGAACAGAGCCCCTGGCCACCTTCAGGATCCCAGAATACTTTACTGTCTGGTGAGAGATGACACTTTTCCAGGAAGGCTAATTCTTGTACTCTCCTAAAGGTCTACAGAACCAGAATGCAAGCTATTAGCTCCCTAAAACCCCTCTAAAATGAAAAGCCTGTATTTCTCAACATTTTAATGAAATGTATTTTATTTTTTTAAGTTTATTTATTCTGGGGGGGGGGGAGAGCAGGGGAAGGGCAGAGAGAGAGGGAAAGAGAGAGAATCCCAAGCAGGCTTCGCACTGTCAGCTTGGAGTCTGATGCAGGGCCGAACTCACGAACTCATGAGATCATGACCTGAGCCGAAATCCAGAGTGAGACGCTTAGCTGACTGAGCCACCCAGGTGCCCCTAAAATGTATTTTAGAGCTGAAATCTTGACTACTTAAAACTTTGGTCTGGCTAACCAGGTGGCAAGTTTCTATGCCATTGTTGCTGTCATTGTTTCCAAGCAACATTATAGACTGCATGATGGGACTGTAGAGTTCATTTTGAATCGTAACGGCACATGAGGCTTCTTTAAAACTGATTTTCGTGGGGCGCCTGGGTGGCGCAGTCGGTTAAGCGTCCGACTTCGGCTCAGGTCACGATCTCGCGGTCCGCGAGTTCGAGCCCCGCGTCGGGCTCTGGGCTGATGGCTCGGAGCCTGGAGCCTGCTTCCGATTCTGTGTCTCCCTCTCTCTCTGCCCCTCCCCCGTTCATGCTCTGTCTCTCTCTGTCCCAAAAATAAATCAACGTTAAAAAAAAATTTTTTTTAATAAATAAATCAATAAAACTGATTTTCGTGTAGAATCAGAACAGATGCAAATTATTTTTTCTGCCATTGACAGATCTGTTGCTTAAAGAAATCCTGTTTTTCGAATGTTTCAATCATATTATCTCCTTCAAGGTATTCTCTTCATTTGTTGCCTTTAATTCTTTCACATCATGTCACGTATCTTTCCTTTTGACATTTCACAACAGTAACATGGCAGCTGGGCCATGCCACATTACTGCAGCCTTAGTGTATGGAGGGTTTTATTTGATTTTAGACTTCCAGATAACAAGTGTGGGTGTTGGGGCACCCAGGTGGCTCAGTCGGTTGAGCGCCCAACTTTGGCTCAGGTCATGATCTCCCAGTTTGGGAGTTCGAGCCCTGTGTCGGGCTCGGCGCTGACAGCTCAGAGCCTGGAGCCTGCTTCGAATTCTGCGTCTCCCTCTCTCTCTGCCCCTCCCCTGCTCATGCTCTGTCTCTCTCTGTCTCTCAATAATAAATAAACATTAAAAAATAAATTAAAAAAAACAAGCATGGGTGCTGATTGCAATGAATAAGAAGCCCTATTTCTCTGTGTACCACCAGCGTGAATTTTGATCACGTGATGATTTCAAATTTGTTAATTCCTTATAGTCAATGATCAGTTCCTGTGGGGCAGGGGGAGGGCACAGCATTTTGCATGGAGCAGCATGGAGACTGGGTCTTGCCCTCGCCATATGAGGGGAGCCTGTGGTACGTGACTCACATCTAACACATAGAAGTTGGTGACGGTCTAGTGTAAGGTTGACCAATTGATACTTTCATCCATTTAGTTCAGCAAATTTGCATCAAGTAGCTACTATATGCCAGGCACTGAGCTACACGTGGAGTAGTTAGTGATGTTAGTAGCACACACCTTCTTTGGGGAGACAGATGATAAGCCCACTTAGGAAACACAATGGCAAGTTCAATGAAAAGTATAGATGAGGCAGTGGTAGGGCAGAATACGAGTGTGTGCGTGTGTTCATATGTGTGTGTGTGTGTGTGTGTGTGTGTGTGTGTGTGCTATCAAGTGTTAGGAGAACACTTTAGCTAGGGTGGCCTGGGAACATGTCTCTGAAGAGGTGAGGTTTCAGCTGAGACCTGATGCAGGAAAGAGAGGCACATGAAGAGCATTTCAGGCAGAGGTGATGCACATAGAAAGTTCTGGAAGTACAGGAGTCCTGGGGGCGGGGGGGGGGGGGGTTACAAAGACTGGTGGAACAGAAAGGAGGCCAATGTGACCGAAGCAAAGTGAACAAGGGAGTGAGAAAATGGAGGGGGTACAGATCAAAGAAAAGAGTTAAGAGCACTGGGGTGTCATTAAAGGAATTTTTTAAACATTTTTCAAAATATGAGAATAATTTTAGATTTGCAGACAAGTTGTAAAGATAGTACAGAGATTTCCTGTATACTCTGAACCTATTTTCCTCTGTTGTTAATCTCCTACATTTGTGGGATGCATTTGTTCATAACTAATTAACCGATAACAATACATTTTTGTCATAGTTTGCAATTTGTTTTTTTGAGTGCTTCCTTTCTTTCTAGCACTATAAGGTGCTCCAGACCCACCTGGTACATTTCCTGCCCCAGCCCTACCACCACCAGTCATTTCCTCAAGGGTCCTCATTCCTTTTATTGGAGAATGGAGGTAGAAACCAAGATCTGGGTGCCAGGTGTGCTCATTGCCATGGGGTGCCTCTGCTCTGAACTCTCAGTAGAAAGAACTTAGAAATGTCTGTGTGTGAAGGGCACCTGGGTGGCTTGTTAAGCGTCTGACTTCGGCTCAGGTCATGATCTCGTGGTCCATGAGCTCGAGCCCCGCATCGGGCTCTGTGCTGACAGCTCAGAGCCCGGAGCCTGCTTCGGATTCTGTCTCCTTCTCTCTGCCCCTCCCCCGCTCTCACTCTGTCTCTCTCTTACAAAAATAAACATTAAAAAAATTATTTAAATAGAAGATATGTCTCTGTGTGTGCTAACCCAGATATCTGCAATTGCCTCTGTGTTTATCCGTATGTAGCCGTATCAGGATAGATGCAGATCAGTGTTTCCAACCCTGATGCTGTATCATGCATACACTCTCTCTCTATACCGCAGCTTATCTCTAACCTCCTACTCCAAGAGGCAGGGACCCAGTCCTCACCACTTGCTGCCCATTTCTGTGACTGTCCTATTCCAGCAGGCATATACTGGTTTCCGAGTTGTTAGCCCCTATGTCCCCAAGAAACAGCCTCACCAGCCATAGCACGGTGCCCGTGTACAGCTCCTTTTGCCTCTAGCCTTACAGACTCCACTCGTTTCCTAAGTTTCTCAGGTCAGCCCCTCTTTTCCCCTTCCACCCTCAGTGGCCTGGTTTCCTGCATCTGTGAGAGAGTCACGTTCTCTGGTCATAGTCCGTGTTCCATCCTGGGACCCCCTGGCCTCCGTCAAGACTTTCTCTGTCTCATTTACCTTTCTCGAGCCCCCTCCGCTTTCTGAATGGGAACCGAGCTGCAGGGAGTTGAGTTGGGGCAGGAAGACACAGACGGGCCAACACAGCCTGCAGGTGAGGGAGGACAGGGTTTGGACCTGGGTGACTGCTTTGGAGATGAAAACATGTACATGAGCTCAATCGTGGGCATAGGTGGATAGATTTGAGGTTAGTTTTTGCAGTAAGTGTCAAGAAGTCCCAGAGGGAACTAGACCTCCCCATTCCATTTTGTCCTGAAACCAGCCTCAGCCTCCTCCCTCCCAGCCCTGAGTCCAGCGTTAGGCCTGGTAGGAAGCTTTAAGGGTGACTCATCATACCCCAGAGAATCGTGCTCACTAGCAAAAACGCTTTATTATTCACGTGGATAACGTCCCTCAGTGCGGTTGAGTCAGGCCGTCCGATCATCATAAACATAGTTGCCGGGCTGTTTTAAAGAGTTATGAGTGTGAGAAGGACGTCGCTCACCTCCTCCAGCTGCTCAGCACCAGGAACAGCTGAACGAGGTCTGGCAAAGGGGACAGTATATACATTTTCTGCCCCTTCGATAGATTTGTTTGGGGAACATGTTCTAGTGATTAATGAGCCATTTCCTTACTGATACACAACACGTGTCCCCATTAACAAATAAACGATTCCAGGGCAGGCTTGGCGGAGCCCTGCCTTGACCATATCTCAGGATGCAGCCGGAGGGGGCGGGCCAGGAGGGGCTGGTGTCTGGGAGGAGGTCATGACCCGGGGTGGACAGGCCTGGAGAAATACCTTTCTTTGCAGGCTGGTGGACGTGGTGAGCGTGGTGGGGGACCCAGGGAACCCACAGACGGGCAGGTTGGGGCACCCAGGCTGCAGGATGCAAAGTTCCCTCCTGTCCATTCCCATATCACTCCTCCTGATAGTTCCTGCAAACATGAGCTCCTGCCTGGAGGATGCATCACTCTTCCTCCGACTCGTGCTAGCACGTCTCATGTCACACCTGCTCAGTGCCTTTACCAGGGCTGTGATGAGCCCCATGCAGAGTCCGGGCACTCTCTCCCAGGACTTCGGACAATGAGATAGAGAGCCAACAACCCAGAGTATACTTGTCACCCCAGCCCCCAGAAGGATTCCCTTAAAGCACCCATTGTGAGGTCCAGTATCCCTGGGACGATCCCCAAAGAAGCCTCTCTCATGTGAGGTTCCCAGTTCAGAGCGATCTGCCAGGGCTCGCTCCCCACGAAAGGGGTCAGTGAGCCAGATCAGGGCCCCGCCCAGCTCGGGTTTATTAATCTCAGGGTCTGCAGAGTCTCAAGGACCACCTCCCAACCCTGCATCTAATGCAGGTTCCCAAGACTGGGAGAGATGCAGCCCCCTCCCTACGGAAGGCAGAGGAGCAGTTTCCAAGGTCCCAGAGACCCAAGCAGCTTGGCCATGTCCACTTCTGAGCACGCTTTCTCCAACCCTGCCTCTGCTCCCGTTTTCCCCTGGCTCTTTCCTTTTCTCTGCCTGGTGGCCCTTTGCATTCTGCAGCTCTCAGCTCACATGTCACCTTGTCTAAGAAAACATGCTAGTTAGGAGAGACATCCTCCTCTCAGCTCCTATAATGTGCCATGCCCGTCCTAAACACAGGATTCTCGTATTGTCACGGGAGTAGCATTCTCAGTAACTTCCTCATTCTCTGGAGTGTGGGATTCTTAAGTCACAGATGAGGTCTTCATATTCCTGGAACCTCCGAAAAGTACACACTCAACAAGTGCCTGCGGAAGGAAGATTCAGATGAAGGAATGAGCCCGATCACTTCATAGGGTCTTTTTCTTCTTCCGGGTGGAGAGACCCCCACCTTGTAGTTCACAAAGAATTAAGACCGATCATGGAATGACTCCTTCCCGGGGATACTTTAAAGCACAAAGAAAGGGAACTGGAATTTGTTAAGTACTTTCCAATGCTTCTCAAATTGTGGATTGTGAATTCAGTTTAGAAGGTGGTGGCCAGCATTTGTTGAATGGAATGGAACGGAACGTAGTATAGGATGAAATACAATGGTAAGGGAAATCATACCCACATGGTAAGGATAAGTGCTGTTTAATTCCATTTAAATTACAGCATTAACCACACACACACACAGACAGACAGGAATGCCTGTAGTTTGGGGGAATCTGTCCTACATTTGTGGCTTCAGTCTTGGCCTTCAGAAGGCCAGTTAGCTGTATGCCTATTTCACATCAGTTCTGGCTTCCCCAATCTTATGTGAATCAAGGATTGTGTGATCGTGTAGTATAGGTTATTATACTATCTAATCAGTTTAACAAAACAATAACTTGGACAAAGAGATGACATTCAGATTTGTTATCAGCATATGAATATTTGTTTCCAAACCTAGTAGCCATTCCAGATATAACCAGGAATAAAAATCTCCTTGTCTACTTTATATTTTAAAATTCCACCAATCCGTGGAAACATAAGTGCGTATTCAATATTGCATGAGCAGAATGCTACTATTAATAATAATATGAATTCTATTTTATATCAAATATCATTAAAATTTTTCATATACTTAAACAAGAACAAATATAGGTAGATACTGAAGAGAGTGGCTATGTGTTAGGTGGTGTTAGGAATAGCATTGCTTTCTTTGGAACCAAAAATATTCATAAAAATTTAAATAGTAACACAGGCAGAACAGAAGTTAGTTCTAGCCTTTGTAGAATTTTTTGGGTGCTGGCATTTATAACAGTAAACACAATAAATAACTGTATTTCTATTTTTTATTATTTGATTCCATTTAGCTCATGAGTGTTTTAAGAAAAAACAATCCACTTGAGAATACTTCACACCTTATATGGAAGAATTAAAAGCAGAAATGTCAACATTTGCCATCTTGAAATATTATAAAAGGCAAAAATCCAAAATTATGATCTTTAGCAAATGGAATAATCAAGACACAATAAACAGTGTAAGAATATGAAGGAATTAAATCTCAGGAACCCATTTTCAACTGAGGTCAGAGGAGGAGCAAAGTATTGGAGGACATCCCCCTCTTCTCTGTTTCATGGTACAAATGTGCAGTAGGGTGGCAGGAGTGAGAGGTGCCCGTACCAAGAGATCATCGCTCCTGCATCACACTGCCAAACTTCAACATTTTGGTCTCTAAATTTTTTTGAGAGAGAGAAAGAGAAAGTGCACAAGCAAGAGACAGTGGCAAAGATAGAGCAAAAGAGAGAGAGAGAGAGAAGCTTAGGCAGACTCTACGCTCAGCACAGAGCCTGATGCCGGGCTTGATCCCATGACCCTGAGATCATGACCTGAGCCAGCCTCAAGAGTGGGACGCTCAACTGACTGAGTCATCCAGTCACCCCTTGGTCTCTAAAATTTTAATAAAACACAATAATAAATAAGATTTAAATAAAAGTTTAAATAAATTTGAATTTTATTTTTTTATATTAAAACCCAGATACTTTGATCTTAGTGTCAGTCAGTTGTTGATTTTAATATTTGGTCATTCAACATTTGGCCAATACATGTATTCAGTGCATCTCTAATGTCTCTGTGTGTGCGCATGTATGTGCCTGCAGTGTGTCCATGTGGGCACATGTATCTACATGTGAGTGTGTGCATGCGTCTGTGTGTGTGTGTGCATGTGTGCTTCTGCATTTGGAGACTAACGTGTGTCTTTGTCACAGCCCACACTGGGATTATGCACCCAGAGCGGGTTTATAAGGGTTCCTCCTCCTCAGCATCATCCTGAGCTGGGACTGACTTGGGTTGGATCTAAGGTTTTCCCTGGAGGAAGGTGAGAGTCCTAGGGATAGTGTCCTCCCGACCTTCTCCAATGATAATCTAGGTTACATTTAGGGACTTCCTCTTGATCCTATGCTCCTCCATTGATTCATAGATGCAGGGGCAGCCTCTGGAGTCTAGTATGTGGAACGACACAGTGGCTGTTTCCTGCAAGAGACTCTGAGGAACTCTGGGGATGGTGTATGAGGATTCCACGGGACTGGAGATAGCTCTGTACCCTAGTTACACTTCAATAGATATGTTGAGGAGGCCCCACAAACATCCCAAAACTACGGGTGTGTTTTTAGGAGTGTTTGTAACTGTCATCTTATTTTCAAAGGGGCCAGTGACCCAGAAATGGATAGAAGCCCACTTCTCTGGGAGTTTCATCAAACTTCTGAGTCACCAGCATTAATCCTGGACTGCTTTTGATGTGATGGTAGGAAAATCCTATTCTCTGCTCTGCAGTTGGTAGCAATCCAACATAAAGCAATGCAAGATCAGAGTTTCATGCTGAAGGTCCGGGCATGAGTCAGTTGCTAGGAGGGGATTAGTCAGGGCAAGGAGAATTGTAGCCTGCCCAGGGTATCCAGAAGGTCCTGAACAGTTTCTGACCCAGCTATAGAAAAAGAGCATGTGGCCCAGGAACAGGGCAAATGAAGGAAGGTATTTAGACTCAGAACCTTGGGCACTTTCCTGGAATGCAGGGGTCAAAAATCCCTGGTCATTTGGCAAAACTGAAATAGGAAGAAATTTGAAAATTTTAACACACCAATAACCAGCAAAGAAATTGAGTCGGTAATCAAAAAAATTCCCAACAAACAAAAGTTCAGGACCAGATGTCTCTATAGGTGAATTCTACCAAACATTTAAAAAAGAGTTAATATCTATTCTTCTCAAAGTATTAAAAAAAACAGAAGAGGAAGGAAAACTTTGAAATTCATTCTATGAAGCCAGGATTACCCTGAAACCAAAACCAGATAAAGACACCACTAAAAAAGATAACTACAAGTCAATATCCCTGATGAACATGGATGCAAATATTCTCAAAAAAATACTATCAAACCAAATTTAGCAGTATATTTAAAAAAAATCATTCACCACAATCAAGTGGGATTTATTTCTGGGTGGTTAAGGATGGTTCAATATTCTCAAATCAATCACTGTGATACATCACATCGATAAAAGAAAAGATGAGAACCATATGATGATTTCAATGCAGAAAAAGGCATTTGACAAAGTACAACATCCATTGATGATGTAAAACTGTCAACAAGGTAGGTTTAGGGGGAACATAGCTCAGCATAATAAAGGCCATATATGAAAAACCCACAGCTAACATCATCCATCCTTAATGGGGAAACTGAGAGCTTTTCCCCTAAGGTCAGGAACAAGATAAAGATATCCACTTTTATTCAACATAGTACTAGATGTCCTAACCAAGGCAATCAGACAACAAAAAGAAATAAAAGACATGGGTAAAGAAGGAAAACTGTCACTATTTGCAGGCGGCATGATGCTCTACATAGAAAATCTTAAAGACCCCACAAAAAAAACTGCTAGAACTGATAAATGAATTTAGTAAAGTCACAGAATACAAAATCAAGTTTAGAAATCTGTTGCGTTTCTATACACCAATAATGAAGCAGCAGAAAGCGAAATTAAGAAAACAACCCTATTTACAATTGCACTCAAAAAAAGAGAGACTAAGGAATAAACTTAATCAAAGAGCCGAAAGACCTGTACTCTGAAAACTATAAAACACTGATGAAAGAAATTCAAGAATCCACAAAGAAATGGAAAGACATTCCATGCTTATGGATCGGAAGACCAAATATTGGTAAAATGTCTATACTGCCCAAAGCAATCTACACATTTAATGCAATCCCTATCAAAATACCAACAGCATTTTCACAGAACTAGAACAAACAATCCTAAAATTTGTATGGCACTACAAAAGACGCTGAATAGCCAAAGCAACTTTGAAAAAGAAAAGCAACCTGGAAATATCATAATTCTGGGCTTCAGTTATATTACAAACCTGTAGTAATCAAAACAGTATGGAGTTGGCACAAAAATAGACACATAGATGAATGGAATAGAATAGAAAATCCAGAAATAAACCCACAATTATATGGTCAATTAATTTTCAACAAAGCAGGAAAGACTATCCGATGGGAACACGAACGTCTCCTCAACAAATGGTGTTGGGAAAACTGGACAGCTGCATGCAGAAGAATGAAACTGGGCCACTTTCTTACACCAGATACAAAAATAAATTCAAAATGGATTAAAGACCTAAATGTGAGGGGCGTCTGGGTGGCTCAGTCAGTTAAGTGTCTGACTCTTGATTCTGGCTCAGGTCATGATCTCAGGGTCATGAGATCATGCCCTGCATCGGGCTCCCCTAAGTGTGGAGTCTGATTAAGTTTCTCTCCCCTCTCTCTGCCCTCTGCCATGTGGACTGTCTCTGTTTCTCTCTCAAAAAAAAGACTTAAATGTGAGACCTGAAACCATAAAATTCCAAGAAGAAAACACACTAACCTCTTTGTCATTGGCCATAGCAAATTCTTTCTAGATATGTTTCCTGAGGCCAGGGGACAAAAGTAAAAATGACCTATTGGGACTTCATCAAAATAAAAGATTTCTGCACAGCAAAAGAAACAATCAATAAAACTAAAAGGCAACCTACAGAATGGGAGAAAAATTTGCAAATGACATATCCCACAAAGGATTATACATCCAAATATGTAAAGAACTTATGAAACTCAACAACCAAAAAAAAAAAAAATCCAATTAAAAAAGGACAGAAGATATGAACAAACATTCCCCCAAAGAAGACGTCCAGATGGTCAACAGATACATGGACAGAGTCTCAACATCACTCATCATCAGGGAAATGCGAATCAAAACCATAATGAGATATCACCTCACACCTGTCAGAATGGCTGAAATCAGCAACACAAGAAATAATGAGTGTCGGCGAGGATGTGGAGAAAAAGGAACCCGTGGGCGCTGTTGGCGGGAATGCAAACTGATGCAGCCACTGTGGAAAATGGCATGGAGGTTCCTCAAAAAAGTTAAAAATAGAACTACGTCATGATCCACAGCAAATATGCTACTGGATATATGCCCAAAGAAAACAAGAACACTAATTAAAAGGGATACATGCACCCCCATGTTCATAGCAACGTTATTTACAAGAGCCAAGATATGGAAACATCTATCCATCAGGAAGACGTGTGTGTGTGTGTGAGGGTGTGTGTGTGTTCCACACTCACACTCACACACACACACGATGGAATATTACTCAGCCATAAAAACAAATGAAATCTTGCCATTTGCAACAACATGGATGGAGCTAGAGAGTATGATGCTAAGTGAAATAGTCAGAGAAAGACAGATATCATATGATTTCACTCATGTGTGGAATTTAAGACACACAAAAAAATCAAGCAGAAAGGAAAAAAATAAGAGAAAGAGATATAGAAAGAAAGAAACAGACCCTTAACTATAAAGAACAGACTCACGGTTACCGGAGCAGAGTTGGGTGAAGAGAATGGATTAAATAGGTGATGGGAATTGAGGAGTGAACCTGTTGTAATGAGCACAGGGTGATGTATGGAAGTGTTGGATCGCTATATTGCACACCTGAAACTAATATAACACTGTTAACGTACAGCGTTAACCAATTGGAATTAAAATAAAATCTTTTTTAAAAAGCTCCGGTCCGTTGGGAAATGAAGTTCATTCATTACAAGTCAAATTGCCTTGTAAACAACTATTGCTGAACCCCAGAAGGAAAGCTCCTTTGGTCAGGACTTGGCATGTGCCTTCGTCATCTGCCTCATTGTCCGGAGGGCTAAAGGAGGTCATGAAGAGCTCTGAGCCAAAACGTAGTCTCATGGTTAGACCATGTGTTTGTCCTTTGGTACTTGGGGCTGTGTAAAGTCACAGATGGACACACGAGCTGGACATTCCGCTTCATGTGGACTGCAGTGTAGGAGCGTGAACCGGGTTCTGCAGAATTCAAAGATTTCCTGACGCAGCCCATCTGCGCTGTGTGTACGAGGACTCGAGGGTTCACGTTGGGTGAAGTCACATCCTTCCATTTCCTGGGCAGCTTCAGTGCCTGCACTGGAGTTTCTCGTTCCCGTTTATCCCAAACCTATCCTGGCTGTGGTTCCTCAATGACACTGAACCTGCTCTTTATCCTCATTTTTGGTGCCTCATTCTTAAACTTCTCTCCTTGCTCCTGCTTCGCTGACCCTCGTGGGCCTACTCGGTCTTAACGATTGTCAGTCAGGATTCTGTAGTTGCAAATAACAGGAGTAGACTATGAGTAACTAAAGCAAAATAGTGTTCTATAGGACAAATATAGGGAATGTCTCACAAAATAGACAGCTAAAAGCCGACAGTTGCAGGGTCTCTAGATGGCAAGAACTGATGGGCGGATTCCTCAGGACTCAGCTTTCGTGACTGACATGTCTGAGCCAGGGTCCGACCCTGACCCACTCGGCTGGATGTTTAAACATCAGAGAGGGTCTCATTTGTTTAGTTTGGACCATCTTCCCCCATTGATGGTGTTGGATGCACCTGGAGCGGTGGTGGAAACAGAACGTGGTGCATCCCCAAATGAAGGTCAAGGACTTGTTACCAGGATGTGGGAGAAAGGATCCTGGGCAGGTAGAAACAGGGGCATCCGTCAGAATGCCTCACAGAGGACACAGACCCAGGAACAAGACAAAGCATGCACAGTGGGCAAGGGCATTTCTGAGTGCAGCCACATTCTTCTCTGCTGAGCCTCACAAGCTCAGACTGGTAACGAAAGTTCCCTGGAGTCAGCTTGTGCTCACCCCTCCTGGCAGGACGGAGGTTGATGGATTTTGTTTATGCAAATGGACCATTTGGTAATCTTGCAGACACACTCCAGCTATTGTCCCACAGGATATGAGATAAAACTTGCATGCCCCAGGAAGGGCGAGCCTCCGGCAGAACGTCATTTCAGCGAGGAATTAGATAGGGGAAGACACAATCTCTGACTGAAAGTCTGGAGCTCAGCACCCCTTCAGAGCCCACCGAGACAAAGACCGAGGCCAGCTTTGAACTGTAACACAGAAGTGGGCGCCCCGGGTCAGGAAAAATCTGCCACAAACCAGCTGGTGTCCTTAGATAGTCAGCTCACCTCCTTGAACTTCAGTGTTTTCATCATGAAAATGTTAAGGTAGCCATCCTCACAATAGCCCTCTGTGAATCTATAGTCAACAGGCTAAGGCTGGACAATGAGCAGGGCTCACTGTCCATAACTCCATTCTAGGACTTCTGTCACAGTGCATGACTGTGTGTGTGTGTGTGTGTGTGTCCCATGGTACAGTCATTTCTTCCATGGCTGGAATTCTTATTCATATCTATAGCCAACATATCTAGCACAGTGACTGATGTATAATCAGCTCCTACTGGATATTTGTTGAACAAAAAAAAAGATGCATGGATGGATGAATGAATGAATGAATGAATGAATGAAGATGACTCAGAGGCCAGATTCCATTACCTTAGAGGATGCCATGAACAAAACAATGAAGTAGGCCCCCTTCTGCTTAGAGCATCTAAGAAAGGAAACACCTAGCTCAGCTGTGCTGGTGTGATATCCTTAGTGTCACCTGTTCTGTAGCCCAGAAAACTTCTCTCTTTGGAGCCTTCTGAAAACAGAAAACCATGATGCTTATGCAGGGGGGTGGGGATTGGGTCAGTAGAGTCCCTAAAATTTCCAAGAGTAACTGGGTGGGAGGTTCAGATTAGAATCAACCTCACCCAGGGCATGGTGAGAGCCTCATAGCAGAGCAGAAGCCCCTTACATGTCCTCAGTGGTGACATAGGGCTGTGTCAAGAAGGGTGTGGAGTCAGAGCATCACCCAGTGCCCCCAGTGTCATGACACTCAGGTGACAACCCTGAGGCAGGACAAGGTCTTTGTTTCTTTTCTTTTCTTTTTTTTTTAATTTTTAAAAAACCTTTGTTTATTTTTGAGATAGAGACAGACAGACAGAGTGAGAGCAGGGGAGGAGCAGAGAGAGAGGGAGACACAGAATCCAAAGCAGGCTCCAGGCTCCAAGCTGTCAGCACAGAGTCAGATGCAGGGCTCAAACCCACAAACCGTGAGATCATGACCTGAGCCAAAGTTGGACGTTCAACCGACTGAGCCCCCCGGGCGCCCCAAGGTCTTTCTTTTCAAAGGCCATCCAAGGACTTGGGAGTTACAGACAGACCCCATGTCCTGGAGCGCTCTACAGTTTTCTCCCCATGAACCCCCAAAAATGGGCTGCGGTTTTCACAAGAGCCAAAAGGTGGAAGCAAGCTAAGTCATCATCGAAAGAAGAATGGAGAAACAAAATGTAATCTGTCCACACAATGGAGTGTTATTCAGCCTTAAAAAAGAAGGACGTTCTGATACATGGACGGACCTTGAGAACATATGCCAAGTGAAATAAAGGCAATCACCAAAGATACTGTGTGATTCCACATACATGAGGTTCCTAGAGTGGTCAGATTCACAGAGACAGAACATAGAGGGAAGATGGTTAAGGGCTGGAGGGGGAGGGCAGGGAGGGGAGGAAGGCTAGTGTCTACAAGGTACAATTTCAAATTCCAGAGATTGGTTGCACCACAATGTGCATGTACCCAACATTACTGAACTGTACACTTAAAAATAGTTAAGGGGCACCTGGGAGGCTCAGTCGGTTGAACGTCCAACTTTGGCTCAGGTCATGATCTTGCTGCTTGTGGGTTCGAGCCCCACTTTGGGCTCTGTGCTGACAGCTCAGAGCCTGGAGCCCATTTCGGATTTTGTGTCTCCCTCTCTCTCTCAAAAATAACTAAACATTTTAAAACATTGTTGAGATGGTTAAGAGAAAGAAAGCAAGAGTTCTGGTTGCGACCACATCGCTGATGCAAGGAGCTCGGAGATTCAGATTTCAAAGAGAAGCAATGTGGAATCCAATGTCAGCTCTGCTGATAAAGGAAGGAATTAAAATAAATGGCAAGCAACAAAGTAGGCAAAATGAGCCCATAGATGTGAGCTGGGGGCCTCCCTGCTCCTCAAGAACCAGGCATAGATAGCTCAGTCTCCTGCCAAGGCCCCGGTGCGTGGCAGCCTCAGGCCCTACCCAAAGCCCCCACACTTTTGAGGACATCCCACAGCCTCCGCGTCCAGGCTCCTGTTGCCGTGTGCATAGCACACATGTGAACCCTACACCTCTCTGAGCCTCACAAAAAGCCACAAACTCAAAGTAATTTGAGCACTCTGGGGTCTGGGGGTTGGCGATGTGAAAGGAGGGGTTTCCACTGCCAAGATGCCATGAACGGCAGGGACACTGTAGGCATCACCTGCTAAGGACCGGTGCAGGCTGTCCGAGTTGGCCGCCCCACCACCAAACTTCACTGGCACCGTTGCTTTCCAAACCCACCCCCATTTCCTGCCTTCCTCAGCATTCCCCACTCTCCCAAAAAAAGTCAATGCCTCCATGGGAGTCTCAGAACACCTTCTTCCCTCTGTGGGCCTTCAGCACCGGGTCATGTAGGCCTCCAGTGGTTCACCTCTGTGCCAGACCATCAGCAGAATGGTCCAATCAGCATTACTTCTCCACCTAGGTGGAATTCTCATGTCCACTGCTAGGATAACACAGGGCTATCCATGGTGTCACTGGGTTGCTGAGAAATTTAGCTCGTTGTGCAGGGTTGGGGGAGAGGATTCACATTTCCATCCAGGTCTTACATCAAAGCAGCGGAATAAGCTTTGGACAGAGTTAGATGCAAAAGTAATCCACAGAAGGCAACATTTAATCTAAGCTCTTGAGACTGAAAGTAATGGGAGAAATAATAAAAATGGAAATTGACAGGCTCAACTACATGAAAATACAAAATTCCTAAATAAATAAGCGAAGTTTGAAGGCCTTGGAACAAATCTGTGTCGAACATGGCTGGTTTCGACCTCTTCTGTCCACAGCTCAGACAACCAATAAAAACAACAGCAATGCCTTTAATATAAGAGAAAGCGCTGATTCTCTGCAACAGTTTTCTCTGCACATGAAATAGAAACAAAGTGTTTTTTCCAGTCACTTTTAAAAGAACACGCAATACGACATCAAATGTGATTTATTGTCTATACAATTGTCAAAAGATTTCAATGACAATCCTCAGTGCTGACAAATCGCGGTGACATGGAGAGAATAAAAACTTTTTACGGAATATTATGTCCCAACAAATCTTCTGGAAAGCAATTTTGGCAATAACGATGAACAGCCTTAAAGTGTTCATTTGGGTCAATCTTTCTAGACTCTGTCCTAGGTACACACACTGAAATATTGCAAAACGTACCTAGCGTTTTCTCAGTCTCACTTATAAGTATGAAAATCTTGCAATAATTTGGCTAACAGCATTGGAAAGGCTAAATAAATGGATATATTGGGGCGCCTGGGTGGCGCAGTCGGTTAAGTGTCCGACTTCAGCTGGGTCACGATCTCGCGGTCCGTGAGTTCGAGCCCCGCGTCGGGCTCTGGGCTGATGGCTCGGAGCCTGGAGCCTGTTTCCGATTCTGTGTCTCCCTCTCTCTCTGCCCCTCCCCCGTTCATGCTCTGTCTCTCTCTGTCCCAAAAATAAATTAAAAAGGTTGAAAAAGAAATTAAAAAAAATAATAATAATAAATGGATATATCGATATAATGAAACATTATGCGGGCACGAACAATTACACTTTGGTGGATATAAATGACACTTAGTCAACATTAATTTAAAAAGCAATGTTAAAAACATTCTATATGCGTTGATATATATTATAAATAAGCATGCATATATATATATATATATATATTCATAATATTTTTGGTAAAAGACTGGAAATATGCTGAGTCAATTGGATATCCTCCTGGGAAAACACACACCATAAAACAATCACTCCCAGATTTATTATAGATTTAAATGTTGAAGGAAAAACAGTGAGCGATGTAGAAAAAAACAGAGCATCCTTATGAATATGAAGTAAGTAGAATTCTCTTTTTTTTTTTTGAAGTAGGTAGAATTCTTAAGCAGAACATAAAAGTGCTGAACTGTAAAGAAAAAAGGATTAGCATAATGTTTTAATATCTTGAGGAATAGAAATGCAAGCCACAGAGCAGGGGAGATTTGCTGCACGTGCGTCTGAAAGGGATTTATAACCAGAATTATAAAGAACTCCTACAAATCAGTACAAAAAAGAAAAGGAGTAGCCTATTGGCCAAACAGGTAAAAGATACGAATGGGCACCTCACAAATGAAACTATCCACACAGCCGCTACACGGGGAGGAAAATACAGTGTTGGCCACACTGCGGACAGAGCGACTCGCTCGCTCCTACGCTGCCCGTGAGAGCGTAACTCCCTACAACCACTTGGGAAAACTGGATCGGCTAAGGTTGGACACAGATGTCAATAAATGGAACACGGGTAAATCCAGCGAGCTCTGCTCACACAAGAGAACGCCATAGAGCAGCGACAAGGAGCAGCTATGTGCAGTGGGGTGGGGGTGGGGTCTCAGAAACACGATGCTGAGTACAAACATCCGGTTCCAAAAACGAGGCATACTGTGTGATTCCATTTACGGCAAGTTCGAAGATAAGAGGAAAACGTAATCCGTGGTGCTGTCACCCCGGAGGCGGGGGGGGGGGGGGGGACCAGGAGGGGCGCAGGAAGTGCTTCTCGCTGTGGCCAAAGCTGTTTATCTGGGTAGCGGGTTGCACGGATGTGTGCAATCTGTGAAAATGTGGCAGGCTGCACTGTTATTAGGACTTGTATACGTTTTGTATCTCTATTTTGCTTAAAGGTTTGTTTAGGACCGTGAGAAATAATCCCTGAAAAGGACACAGGTCGTTCCAATCTCTGGACGGTGGGGTTCCTTGCTTTCTTCTTTGTGTTTGTTTTCTGAAACGAGCATGTGTTACTTGTAAAACAACTGTTCTGCTTTGGGTTTTGCTTGTTTTGAGGACAGCCTGCCTGCCTTCAGCAGAACGAGCCCTGCGATGTATCACACCTGCTGGCCAAGGGTGCCCCCGGGGGGACGGAGGGCACACGACGGGGTTCCCGCTCTCAGGGCAAGGCCCACTGGTGACACAGCTCCTCGTAATGCTGAAGCCAGAACTGAAACGCAGGCACGTTTTCGGGAGCTCAGGGGGTGTCCCTGCCCTCCGCTGGAACCGCTCCCTCCCGGCTCCCCAGGCCGTGCAGTCCGGCCTCTGGCCACATGGGGACCATCGAAGGCACGCCAGTCCAGAAAGCCAAGAGTGGATCCCAAACTGTCCTTCATGGACCGGAGCGTCAAGGAGGAGAAAGGTGGTAAACCCACTCCGCGTACAGCTCTTTCAAGGGGAGAGAGAACCGGTGTCAGAAGACGCCGATGCGTTGACGTTCTGATGCTCCAGCCAACAGCACGTCTTGCCTGACACACCCTGTCATCCACATCGTTTTGGTTTCAAATCTCAGACCACCTGACTCACGCTGGGTTACATAGCAAAGACAGAACAAATTCGGAGGTGGGCTCGGTATCCAGGCGTGCTTTCCTCTGGACCCTGACTCAGACTTGCCCACCCCTCTCTGTTGGCCACCCCTCCCCCATGCTGGCGAGATGGCGGCAGCCGCCGCCAAGTCCACCTGCTTCCTCATTCAGTTCTGACCAAGACCTGAGCTTTGATCTGATGGAACGCTCCTGAACCAACCCCGGTGACGGGGAGAATGGCATGCTCTGAGGTCGTGATTTACCTGACGTGTCCACTCTGCCAGGGACACTTGGTATCCTGTGCCGAGGGTGGGGTCACCGCTACCCACACTGCTAAACGGGGAAGGAGGGCGTGGGGAGGCAATCCTGAGTTCCATTCCGTGTGCTCCGTGTCCAAAATGGTTGTCCGGCCTTAGGTTTCTTAGGTGCAGATTTGGAGTTCATCACTTTAAAAGGACGGAGAAGGGGGCACTCCTGGGTGGCTGGGTCAGTTAAGCCTCCGACTCTTGGTTTCAGCTCAGGTCATGGTCTCACGGTTCGTGAGTTCAAGCCCCGCATCGGGCTCTGTGCTGACAGTGAGGAGCCTGCTTGGGGGTCTCTCTCTCTCTCTCTCTGCCTCTCCCGCGTGCTCTCTCTCTATCTCAATATAAATAAATAAAGACAAAAAAGGAGAGGAAGACCACAATAAGTTCTTTTCCTTCTCCAAGAACCCTCAAAGTCTCCTTTTAAAAAATATATACCAGATACCTACCTACTTGGGGCCAGGTCCTGACCGAGGTCCTGGAATAGAAACATAAAAAGGATAGACCGTGTGACCTTGAGATACTCCAGGGGGCTCCTTTCTGGGGGTGGGGGTGGGAAGGGAGGGTCTAGCCTCTCCCACATGCACATGTGGGGAAAACCCTAGAGGCTGAAGCAGCAGGTGCGGGATCCTTTGTGCCTCTGGCTGGGCTGGGGGTGGCAGACACCTTGTCCTGCCTTCCTCCTAGGTCTGGAGGACACTGGCACCTCCAGAGTGATCCAACCTGGCATTGTCACCTGACCCAGAGGATGGCGAGGCCTGGGGAGTCACGAAGCTCCTCTCCACCCACTTTGACACCCTCTCCAAATTGCGTCCCGTTTTCCTTTATGTCAGTCTGTGAAAGGCAGGTCTGAGCCAGCGTGGCCTGGGAAAGGAAGGAAAGGAAACGCTCTGCTTTGGGAAGGGCCACTTTACGCAGCCTGCTTCTGATTGTCTTTTCCTCCGAGTGACCTCTTCTTTTAAAAGCACTGGCCTTTTCCGAGGCCTGGGAAAAATAGCCAAGAAAAGCTGAGGACCGCCTCCTTTTAGGGCCAACCTTCCCTTCCTTTCATGTGGTAAAGAAGCCCCCTTTGAGGGCTGCGCTGTGTAAGCCTCTTAATTGCAGAGCTAATATGAACCAGAGCAGAAAGATCCATCCAAGAATCTTTGTTTGGATTCGTGACCGTTTTCAAAGGGGACTCGGGGTCCCTCCCTTATCTGGTCTCCTATCAGCTGAATGACGTAAGTGTTTACAAAGGGCTCAGCAGAAGAGATAACACATTATCACCCCTCCCAGCCTCAGGGGGGAGGGAGGTTTACTCTAAAGATTATCAAGTCTTAACTCCCAAAGGGTGAAGAAACCCAGGCTTCTAGGAAGCTGCCTCTGCCCTGTTCATGGCCCGGCCCAGCCAGGTGTCCCAGGGAAGGTCAGAAGGGGGTCCCACAGCACCGTGGCCAGAAGCGTGAGCCAAAAGGGGTGAGCAAGACCGGTTCTTGTTTCAGAAAGGAACGGGATCCCGGTGTAGACGTCATGCTAAGGGGATGGGAATCTTCCTGCTGGAGCTGACAAGACTACACAGAGGTTATCAACCGTCCCTGTTATGAGCGAGCCGGGATTCCCCTTCAGGCTGAGAGCGGTGGTTGGCCGACAGATGTGGGTGACAACTTACAGGTCGCCCCCTGTTTTTGACCCAGGACCACGCTGATCTTGGGGCGCTCCCACCAGGACTAGGCAGGGGTGCGGTACGAGGTCCTGGTCGTTTCCACGCAGCACAGGACTCCTTGAAAGAGCAGGCCTGTTCCGGAGCTCAGTGTTGGGCAGGCAGGGAAGATGTCAGCTTTGCACTGTGAACCTGCTCCTGCTTCTTCCCTTTTCCTCTCAAAGCCATTTTCCGTCCTCACTCTGTCTCCGTGCTGGCTTCCCAGAGGGTCCACGTCATGCGTCTATTCACCTGTCCGTGAGGGACTATCTTGTGACCCCTCGCATTTGAGGACGGAGCTCCACAGCGGGGTGGGGCCTCAAGGACCTTATAAAGAACAGCAGGGATGATTTGGACAGTTGAGGAAAGAAGAATTTCTTGGAACCTGGCCCTAGATTCTCTTCCACCATCTGAATTCATTGGCCAAGGGCGGGGTGAGGGATACTAGCTGATTGAAGAAGACAGCTTCCCAAGGATGTTCCCTAAGGGAGGGCTCCTGTCAGATTCAGAGCAGCACACTCTGTGTGTGATGAGCCATGCTGTGCACACTTGGGTGGAGATATGTCCGGGGCTTTCACAGCACAGGCGTGCCAGAGTATGCTGGACTCTAGACTGTGTCCTCACCAGACAACACTTGGAAAGGTGAACAATATACTCCTCAGGGCGCCTGGGTGGCTCAGTCAGTTAAGCATCGACCTCTTGATATCGGCTCAGATCATGATCTCAGGGTTTGTCAGTTCAAGTCCCACATTGGGCTCTGTGCTGATGGTGTGGAACCTGCTTGGGATTTTCTCTCTCTCTCCCTCTCTCTCTGCCCCTTGCCTGCTCTCTCTCTCTCTTTCTCTCTCAAAATAAATAAGTACACATTAAAAAATTTTTAAAAAATACTTCTCATCACCCAGTTGTGTCCGATCTGGCCCCCAATGTCACCAAAATGTCCTCTCTCCAGGACCCGGAGTCAGGCAGCGTCCAGCTGCCCCTGACACTGCATCTGAGGAGGCATTTTGCACCTGTCTCTGGAGGACGCCCCAGCCTCGGCCGTCCTGGCCCATGGCACACTCCGTGACATTCCGCCCTCACCTTCGTGCAAGAGCTTTCTCCTGGAGAGTAGCCTGCAAACGTTCTAAGGCTGCCATTTCCTCCAAGATACACCCTAGTGGCTTCTTTGTTCCTTGATGTACAGCAGAAGATAGGTTTAAGTGATGTTTGGAGAATTTGGTAATTAAAAGAATATGTTATGCGGAGAGAGTTTTTCAGTTGAAATTTAATACATAAGTGCATTCAAACCAGGTTTCCCAGACCATAACCCAACGGTAAAATCTAGAGTGCTGACACCACGCCGAGCCCAAACTCCACGTTTCTTGAACTTGAGCCCAGGGAAGAGAACGTATAACTGTCTGTCCACTGACATTTTTGCAGGGCATCAGGGGCTGTCCACAGTCTGGCACATCACTCTGTGAAAATATGTCTCTGAACCAAACCATGATGGCTTTGTTTTATTTTTACAGTGGGTGGGTTGCAGAAAGCCAGGAGGAAATTCTGTTTTCTAGCCTGCTTATTTTACTTGGACAGGGAAAATGCCTCCCTAACGGGTGTCCTTGAGAGCAATCAAAGCCAAGAAAAAGCGTTGCCAAGGTTCAAAGGGTAAATATTCCAAAAAGTAATATTTAGCAAATTATTTTCAGGAACAATGCCGACTACCACCACAATTATTTATTAAGGTTTGGAAGTCTTGGTCATTGTAACATTATAATAACATCGGAAACAGAATAAAATGAATGCATATGGTAAGGGGAGAACAATTCTCTTCACAAAGAGTAGCCGTTAGGAATATACTATCGTTTAAAAACAGTTTGGCTAAGTAACTTTAAAGGACAAATGTGTAAAAACTAATCGTATCTCAGTAAAGGTCTCACCAGCCATAGTGTTAAAAAATTATATAATAGAGATGATTTTGAGAAAATAGACAACATATAAATAAAACCTCAACGTTCCATCAGAAGTCATAAAAGACAATCAATTTGAGAACCGAAATGTATTTCTAGATGTAAGAATGAATAATTCAAACAGATTCTTTATGGATTTGGCAAAAAATTGGCTTGGACTTTCAAAAGACTGTCTGAAATATAAGACTAATGGGGAAAATGTTTACAGTTCCAGCAGATATTAAAATATATTTTAATAGAAACATTAATTAAAACATTATAATATTGGCTTAAAAACCAAGAGAGAGATGGATGGAATATCGTACATATGCCTTGAGGTAAATGAAGGCAATCGTATATAGAAATTCAGCCAGGAATATATGGAATTTTTGATGATCTAGCAGCCACGTTTAACAAAAGTAAAAGGAAATAAGTATAAAACTAATTTTAATAATATATTTTATTTAACCCTATATATCAGAAGTATTTTAATATGCAACCAATCTAAAGAAATGTTATTAACAAGATTGTTTATGTTCTTCTTGGGTACTAAGCGTTTGAAATTTGGACTCTCCACATGTCGAGTGTTTGATAGCCACACATGGAGAGGCTATCCATCATTACAGCATAGATCGTGGGGAAGGGGATTTTGTACATTATGAACAAGAATCAGGAAAACAACAGAGAAGGAAAATAAATATTTAATGAAGAGTCTGAGGTCCTGGTAATGGTTTGTAAAATCTAGAAATCCATAACCATGGAATCACACTATAGGCCTTCTGATGCAATAAATTTTAGAAGAAGTAGATTATAAACAATCTTAGAAACCAAGAAACAGATAAGCCGACAGTGAGTTGAACAGAGTTATGACTTGGGTGGATCTGGGTGGGAGGCCCACTAGTTTCAGGACAACATGGCCTGCGGAGGAAGGGAAGAAGGCAGAAGGTGACAGACACAATGGAGACAGTTGACCTGTTCACTAAGGCAAGTCCTGGGGATGGAAGCCAGGAGTCCAACAACCAAAAGGCAGAGAGAAACTTTCCAGAGTGATTCAGATAACTCTCAGGACCTGGCAGTCCTGGTGGGCGAGGCTATGTAGCAGAAGTTTCCGGGCCCTGAACCAATTTGAAGTCCAGAAGGGTGTTGCCTGGTGTTGGGTAATCTATCCGCAGTGGACAGCACCCCACCCGTGGAAGCCCCACCAGAAAGAATGGAGCTTGCCCTGGGGAGAAGGGCTTGTGGAATCAGCATGCCTCAAGAACTGCCAGGGTTTCAGACGGCTTCAATCCTAGAGGGACAGGAGGACACCCTCAAGACCACAAACATACCGTTAAGTGAGAGAACAAGGCAGAAGGTAAATGCCTTGGACAGATAGCCATGGGAGTGGAGGATGCTGTAATGTGCTGAACTGTGTTCCCCACATTTATGTGCTGAAACCCTAATCCCCAGTACCTCTGAATATGACTACATTTGGAGATAGGGTCTTTACACATGTAATTAAATTAACGTTAGGTCATTAGGATGGGCTCTAATCCAATAGGACAGATGTTCTTATAAGAAGAGGAAGTTAGGACACAGAAACTGAGAGAGACAGCCATGTATGTGAAGACTCGGGGAGAAGAGGGCCATCCCCAAGCCAAGGAGAGAGGCTTCAGAAGAAACCGGCCCAGAGGAAACCTTGATCTTGGACCTCCAGCCTCCAGAATAGTGAAAAAATAGACTTCTGTTGTTGAAACCACCCAGTCTGTGTCACTCCACTGTGGTGACTCCAGCACACTAATATAGATGCAGAAACTAAAGACTGCACCAGTGAGAGCCCCCAACCCCAGGCCTGGTGAGCAGAAAAGGAGGATCCATGGGATCAGCACACAGGAGCCTCACTTCTGTGTCTTGGGCAAGCCACGCCTCCTCCTGAGGACTGAGAACAGACGTTTAACCTGGTTAGAAGACTTGACACAGGACACAAAAGAGGACCCTAAGCTAGGGTGGTTAGATGAAACACAGGATGCCTAGTTAAATTTGAATTTCAAACAAGCAACAAAATTTTTTAGTGCCTGGCTTAAATTTTGCATGGGGCATGCTCATTCCAAAAATTATTTGTTGTTTCTCTGAAATCCAAATTCACCTGGCCATCTTATATTTTAACTTCCTAATCAGGCATCCCCATTCAAGGATAAGGGAAGGGCCAGCATGTGTAGCAGGAAATGCAAAGGAAAGCAGAAAGGGAGGACCTGAGATGAAGCAGGCTGGCCATCAGGGAACGCTCACCAGGACTCACCAGGGCAAGGGAATGTCCAAAGACCAAAGCCAATGGATGGGATTGCAAAGAACTGTCCAACACATTTAACTATATCAATGCTTCATAACTAAAATGAAAAGAGATAAGGAAAAATAATAGGCTGGGCAAACCATTCCTACGATATGAAAGGTTTGGTATGGAAATGAATAAATACCAATATCTCAGTAGGCAAACAGGTCAAGGACATGATCAAATGATTTGTACAAAAAGATCTACAGTTTTCAAACAAGTTTGCAGAAGTATTGTCTTTTTCATGATTTCTACAGCCAAGTTTCTAAGAAAGTAAGGATCAATTGTCATCTTTTTAAACAGGAACTTAAACAAATAGTAACTAAGATTCTCAGTGAGAATGACAATGCGGTGTAGCCGACAATGCCCTTTCTGGTGGTGGACAATGTGTTTAGCAACATGCTCACGCTGGCTGACCCAACACAACCATTCCTGATTTTATCCCAAGGGTAATAATTTAAAATAAAGAAGGAAAAAATGATAAAAGATGGTGCATTATTTCGTTATCATAACTGTAAAGTAATAAATATGCTTGAACAATAACTGGAAGGAAACATGGGGGAGAAAAGCATTTGATGTGAGTATAGCTTTATCTTTAAAATTTCCTCTTGGGTCATGAGTACACTCTTTTATAATGACACGTTTTAATGTGAGAAGCAGTTCCACTGTTGCCAGCAAGGACTATTGGCGAAGGTGCGCCCGGCAAGGATTCCGGGAGGGGTGGGGGGTGGAGGGTCCACCTCTGGATCTGCTCCGGGAACACCTCCAGGAAACTTCCTTTATTTGTCTGCATCTGCAGGGCCATTTCTGGCCATCCAGGTCTTTGAAACAGCTCCTCACAAGCTCTAAATGTTTTCCTCGGGCCAAAGGTTCAATGGACTGTTGGCCATTCTCAACAAACAAACGTTTCCATTGAATGAGACTCATTATTCTGCCATCTATTTCTTCACTGGAATATTAATGCCCTTCATCAGTCTTCACTCTGTCTTCTCCCAACCAAAAGCCCAACTCCAAGTAGTTACTGTGCTGCCCATCTTTGTGTATGGTCTGCAGTAATAAATCTTTGCTGTCATTACCCTGTTTTCCAACATCCCAGAGAAGGGAGAGTGGTCTGCTGGCTTATCCCCCAAGTGCCTGGGCTTTGGTTCTGGAATAGACGGTCATTGGAGCTAGCAGGAGAAAGACACTGCATTATTGGTTGGTTAAGTGCGTGTTCTTACTACTTGGGGCGGGAAAGGGGGGCTTCTTTAAAAACAAAGAATTCACATTAACATCAAAGCATGTTGGACTCTCCCGAGGTTCATGCAGCTTTTCTCACAGCAAATGAGCCAACAAGAGACCACTCGTGTGTTAATCTGCCCCAGGCGGCCATAAGGAAGCACCTCAGACCCGGGCCGAGAGGAGGGGGTGGCTTAAACAGCAGAGATTTATTGTCTCACAGCTCTGGAGGGCTCAAGTCTGAGATCAAGGTGTCGGCCGGGTGCGTTCCTCTGAGGCCTCTCTCCATAACTTATAGATGGCCGTCCTCTCCCCACACCCTCACCCGGTCACCTCTGTGTCTGTGTCTTAATCTCGTCTCCCTATAAAGACATTACTCATCTTGGATTGGGACTTACCCTAATGGCCTCATTTGAACTTAATTACCTCTTTAAAGACCCTTTCTGCACATACAGTCCCTGTCTGAGGTTCTGCACATACAGTCCTGTCTGGGGTCAGGGCTTCCACCTGTGAATTGGGGTGGGGGTACACAGCTCAGCTCAAACGACTCATGAGATCATGAGCCTTCTCATGACCTTCTCTCTGCACAAGAGTTAAAGAGGTGAGCCATGAAGCCTACACTAACCACTGAGACCAATGTGCTAGAAGAGCCTCTTTGACCTGCCTGTGGCGAGTGACGAGGACTTGAGGGTGACACACATTTCTCCTTGACATTCCTGAGATGGTCGTCCCGATCCTGCAATTGCCTCTTAGGAGAGGAACCTCTTGCACACAGGTGTCTGTGCGAGCCCCGCCCCAGATGCCACTAAGGAGTGCGTCTCCAGTAGGTGGCTTTGGGCCCATGAGGGCTGGGTGAAGTCTCCCTGCCTGGGCACCCCTTGGGTTGTAAGTTTTCTCTGTATCTTGTCATTCTCCCAAGCCTCGTGGCCTGATGCCACCTGTACGTGACCTGCAGAGAGGGCTGTGAAGCTACGTGATCCCTGGTCTGGGCCCTCGTTCACATTTCCTTATATTGCCACGGTGCACCTTAGCACGGCCAGCATCGGCCAGGCTACCCCAGCACGCAGCCTTACTGCCCCCTTACTGGCCTCCTGGCCTCCTGCTCGGACCTGTCCTCCTTGTTCCTGGACATATGGGATGCACAGAGCACTGGGGGATGTTGTACTCACCTTGTGGAACCCCCACCCCCTGGGGGTCCCTAGTATACCGTGAGGCTAGAGTGACACTTTTATTTTAAGTTTATTTATTTATTTATTTATTTAGAGAGCACATGGTGGAGAAGCAGAGAGAGAGGAGACAGAGAGAATCCCAAGCAGTCTCCATGCCCGATGCAGGGCTTGCACTCACGAACCTCGAGATCATGACCTGAGCTGAAATCAAGAGTCGGATGCTTAACCCGCTGAGTCCCCCAGGCGCCCCTAGAGTGACGCCATCTCTAACAGCAAGCTGAGGGTCCCGATCCATTGGCTTCCTCTCCTTCCACGTACTTTACCTTTTAGCCACACCGAGGGTTGAAGCACAGGGTGGCAGGAGACCTCCGTCCAGCTCTCTGCGGAACAAACAGGAAAGAGCGTGCACGCGACATGTGCGAGTCATTTTGGTGGCCAGCTGTCCTCCTCCCCACCGGGGTCTGAGCCCTCTGTCGAGCAGATCCGTCTGTCTACACTCTTGGGCCTTAATGTGTCTCCGACAACATGTGGAGTGGGTGGCCCAATGCAGACTTGGGATTGCGCTGCCTCCTTCAGAGGACACACAGCCAACCCCGTAGCTGGCGTTCATGCTGCAAAGAGGTCAACAGATGTTATGTAACATCTGCAGCTGCGGAAGGGATCCCAAACACACGGGGAGCGGCACCGCCCTATCCGCCTGTGAGCGTCAGGGCACAGGATGAGGTGTCTGTGCCTCTGGAGAGCATGTGGTTGGTGTCAGAGAAAGTCAGACCTGTCACTGGCACAGTTGAGCAAGACCGAAGGAAATTCTCCAGGAATCGAACTTACCAGACGTCTCGGTCAAATGCTATCTGGCTTTCCCTCAGGCGGCCCCAACACATTAAATATGGCACCACCGCCTTATCCCCCCAGCCCCCGGCTTGCCTGCCGCTTAACTGCTGATTAAAAACAACCTGAAACGCTTTGCCTTATCTGTATTGGAACACAGGCTCTGAAATTATCCGTAAAATCGTTCATTACTCGAATGCAAAATAGTACGGCGGGCCAAAGGCCGGTACAATTTCAGATAGATGTCTTACATCTAGAAGCAGGAGTTTCTGGATCACTGGCTTAGCTTGGTTTCGTCTTCTTTGTTTGCTCACTAAGCATTGTAATTTCTAACAGGAACCACTACTGGAGAAATAGGACAATGGAAGGAGTTAAAGATCCTGGTTTGGCAGATGGACTTCAGAGCAGGAAGAGGTGAGACCCCTAGGAACCAATAGAAGTAAGGCGGGGTGAGGGGGGGCTCGGGAAGCTCCTCCCTGCCGCCTGGTCAAGCCCCACCAGGAAATCGCCTGGCTGTGGTAGTGTCCAAGGAATGGAAATAACACATGGGATCCGTCTACGGCATTTTTCACAACTGTGTGCGCATCCTTAAGTATCTTGAAATTGAACGTTTACTTTCAGCTCAGGCAGCAGGTATGTGGTCCCAGTGGGCTCCCCGTCCGCCACACAACACCTGAACTGTCCTTGTGTCCCTGACACCTTAGGAAGAGAGCACCTTGGGGGTGGGGCGGAGGCCAGGCCTCTCTGCAGACCCGTGTCACTGGTGCTCAAGTCTGATGGGTGCTGTTTTGTTGGGGGTGGGGGGGTGGTTCCTAAAGCCAGGTTGCTGCCCCGCGCCTCCTCCCACCCCACAGTGACCTGCTGACCGGGGCACACCCCCAGGGGAGGAGACGGTGCTGCCCACATGACACTCTTCCTCACATCTGAGAAAGGAATACGGAAGTTTGGGAGGCAACTGCCCAGACGGAGACGCGATAGCATGAGCCCCACTCTCAGAGAAGGAAAATGACCCCAGCATAACTATAGGATTTGGAACCTCAGTATTTCCTCGGGCTCTCAGATTTGAAGGGAGGTCTTGCAATGTGAGCAGTAGTTAGTGTGTTTTAGTGAAGACCCCAGCAAGAATAATCATGGCTCAGTAAGCACTGGGTTGGAAGGAGGAAGGGAGGGAGGGAGGGAGGAGGAAGGAAGGAGGGAGGGAGGGAGGGAGGGGGGAAGGAAGGGAGGGAGGGAAGAAGGGAGGAAGGGAGGGAGGGAGGGAAGAAAGAAAGGAAGGAAGGAAGGAAGGAAGGAAGGAGGGAGGGAGGGAAGGAAGAAGGGAGGGAGGGAGGGAGGAAGGAAGGAAAGAAGAAAGGAGGGAGGGGAGGAAGGGAGGGAGGAAAGGAGGGAGGGAGGGAGGGAGGGAGGGAGGAGGGAAGAAAGAAAAGAAGGGAGGGAAGGAAGAAAGGGAGGGAGGAAGGAAGGAGGGAGGGGAGGAAGGAAGGAAGGAAGGAAGGAAGGAAGGAAGGAAGGAAGGAAGGACGGGGGGGGAGGAGGGAAGGATGGGAGGAAGGGGGGAGGGAGGGGAGAAGGAAACTAGACTAGCCCAGGTCTAGCTACATCCAAAACTAGGCTGGAAAGGTCTTTTCCCTGTAACGTGGACCTCCATGATCCGACAGAGCTTTGAGGCAAACACTTCCGGTCAAGAGGAGGCAAGCACCCCCCCAACACCCCACACCCCACCCCTGCTGATGATGTCTCTTACCATTGGGGCGGGGAGCCTCCGAGAAGCCATCTCTTCTGGAATCCATTTTTGCTGGCAAGGATGCTTCAATATTAATTCTGTAAAAAAGAAAATAGCCACGTTTGGCAGACAACTCCCAACATGCAAAGGCTAAATTCTAAACTACGATTGTCAACAGTTATGTTGTTCAGTTCCCAGGGATACTTTTCATCACTAACCCACCCCAGGGCGGATCCCAGCAGAGCTCCCAACCCAGGGGCGTCTGGAGCAGGGAGTCAGGGGGTTGTTTTGGACGGGTCACATGTGACCCCTGCTCCTCGGTCTCCCAGAGGGCTGGAAACATGACAGCAAAAAGGGATTCACCCTCCTCTACCCTTCCAGCGGTGTTTGCTGTCCACACGCGGAGCGCCGGCCACTGGTTGGTCACGCTGCTGGACGACGGCCACCCACCCAGCCACCCACCCCAGCAAGGGCGGCACGTAACACCTCCAACACATACTGAGACTCGAATGTAGCGGGGGCCACATTTCTGTAGTTTGCTTATTGCGAACCCACCCTTAAAGTCACCATTGACTGGATTGGGGGAAAAAATAGCGAACCGCTGGTTCTTTTTTAGTGCTCGCTCTCGTCTGATAATGTCAAAAATTGCTTTTGTCCGCCCTAGAGCAAGAGCAAAAGGTTCTGTTTCTCAGCAGCTCCCTCTCCGCCTGCCTCTCGACGACGACGTCCTTCCCCACGTCGGGGAGCGGGGCTCTCTGGGGAGTTTGTGCTGGGGGTCAAGAGTTGAGGGGCGTGCGTGCAGAACTTTCTGGCAGACGATGACCTGGGTCCCCAGACTGCTGCCGGCCTGCCTGGCATTCCCAACTCCCACTGCAGGTGCGAAAGGCAGTCTGGTCCGCCGGGGTCAGGCAGTGCTCTTGCGATGCCCCCTGGTGGCCTCGGCTGGTGCTGGAGAAGCTTCAAGACTAACTCCTGGTTTAGGGCTCTGGCTCCGGCGTGAACCGGGGCTGCGGCAATGGCGCCCAATCCCGGGCTGCCTCAGGTGTGTGCGGCATGTGGGAAGGACTGAAGGACGTCACGTGACCTGGAAGGGCTGAAATAAGAGAGGATCCTGCAAGGAAAAAGGCCAAGGGGCCAGTGGTTCCCCAAGTGTGGTCCCTAAAGCAGTAGCATCAGCATCACCTGGGACCGTGCTAGACATTCAGAGGCTCGGGGTCCACGGAATCAGAAACTCTGAGGCTGGGGGTTTTGAGAAGTCCTGTGCCGGGGGGGAGGGGCCTTGGGGGGGGTGCTCTGCAGCAGGCCAAAGCGTGAGAACATGAGGCAAATCTGCCTTCCTGCGGAGTAATGAGCTGGGAACATGTGAACTTGCGGTCAATTACTTTGCCTCTTTGATTTTTGTTTTCAGGTTCAGAACCCGTGTTTCATCAGCTTGGGGACCAACTACACAGCAAGAGGACAAGTTCTGATCAAACGCGTCTCCTCTCCTCGGGCTCTGCCGAACGTCACCGGGGTCGGGGAACCGTGGCATTTGACGCTTGCCTACTGTTGGTCCAGACGTGGGGTCCAGAGGGGGGCTTCGGGCTCCTCCCAGGAAGGAAGGTGAGTGACCCCACGGGGGTCGGGCGTTCAGAGAGGCATAGGGTGGGGATCAAATCTATAAATCCATTTCTGGAGAGTCCAAACACCCCATCTGTTATAAATGAACATGCCTTCTGAGTGACAGAAGGTCTCTCCTTGAGCCGGAGGGTGAGAGAGGGTCAGAGGGAGGAGGGCTTGCTGTCGAAATTTTTGTCTTTCCAAAGCATGGCTGTCAGCATTTTGGGCAGCTTCTGAAGGCCGGGCTCCACCCGAAGCAAGGCTAGCCTGGAGCTTGGGTTCCCTGAGCGGGTGCAGGGCAGTTCCTGTGCCTTTGTCTCCAGGCTGGGGGTCCACCTCGGAGCCGGGGCCCCTCTGAGTGGGCCAGCCTCGCCCGTCCCCTCTGCGTGCCCTGAGCTGGCCTCCCGTTCCCGTGGGCCTCGCTGTCCCTCAGCCAGAGAGGAGGCCCGCTAAGCACACCTCTTTGCCCACCTGTCCTGGCGGGGACAGTGTGGCTGCGGCCGTCCGTGACCCTGTGGGGTGAAGGATGCTCCCACCTCTGTGCCCTCAGGGAGTTCCTCCAAGCTCCTTCATCTAGAGATGCTTTCGGTATAATTCTGTTCACAAAAAAGAAGTTTCTCAGGTCAGCCTCCGAATCCTAAGTGTTAGACACTGGTGAGGAGTTAGGAAACGGACGCTCTGTCTAGAAACGGACACACCTGGCAGTGCCCTGGCCTTCCAGAACCTGACCGGCGGGCGAATTGAGGGGGCAGAGAACCTGTCACCAGGAGACCCGAGATTGTTTTGAGGAAGAAACGATCCCGTAAATGTTGCTTTCTTACAGACGGAAGCTCATTCACCCACACGTCCTCTCCGGTCCTTCTGGGCAGGTGTGCCGTTTTGTACAAACACTCAGCCCGAGTGAGATGCGTCTTCTGGGTAAACAGCTGACCCAGCTACCTCGCCAGCAGCCCACCCCCTTCCCCGCCTCCCCGGAACCTGGCAGGCTCAGGCCCATCGACTCTGGCTGCAACACTGGGTAGAGGGGACATATTCTGAGGACGAGAAGCTTCCAGATTGTCAAAGAGTTTATTGTGCTGCCCAGTTCCCCAGGACTGAGCACTTTCCGGCCCTGAAGCCTCAGGACATGAGTGTGGGCCTCCCTGCACCTGAGGCTGCCGGCCACCCCCTGTGCCTGCCTCCTTTCGCGGACAGGACTCTGGGACCCAGGCTTGTTGGAACCTCTGGCTGAAGAGAGGTGCCAGCCACAGCCTCCCATCGTAGGAGGCCCCCCGAGCGCCCTGCCTTCGCCCCAGTCCCTGTGCACCCCCCGCAGAGAAGGTACATTGAGTTCTTCCGGTAAAAGTTCCCCTCAGTGAAAGCTCCACCTGTTCAGAAAGCGACACCTTCTCTGAATCTGCCCCCGCCTGTTCCCCGCGTGCCAGCCGGGACGTAACCGTGGACAACGGGATTATTTCCTTGACTCGGCACTGGGCCGTTCGTTCTATTACTCAATAGGACAAAAGTGCACGCATTTTGAAGATAAAATCGAGACCATTTCATCTCGTGGCAGACGGCCCCCCGGCTGTTCCCGTGACTCCTGGAATCACACTCCCTCTTTGCAGTTGGGACATTCGGGGCCACGAATGCCTGAGAGGGGCGGGCCTCCAGGGACCGAAATAACACTCGGGACCCAACCTCTGTCCTTCGAGACCATGTTCATTAAGCCAACCACGAAGGAGGCTCACGACGTTCTCCTCCCCCTGGCTCCCCTCACCTCCTGTGTCTCCTCTTCTGCCTGGGTTCCCTTAGAAATAAAGAGCTACGGCTACAGTCTTCACGGCCTTCACTGTCCTGGAGGGAAAGCACAGTTCTGGACATTGTCTTGGATTTATCAGGCCATGGTTCGTTTTCCTTATCAGGAGCATTTCTCTCCGGGAAGGCGGGTCAGTTTCAACTCAGCCAGGACGGGGACACGCGCCCTCACGGGTCCCCTGTCGTGAAGACGGCCAGCTGGGCGAGCTGCGGTGGGGATGTTCAACTGCGAAAGGCCGGCCGCCGAGGAAAGCTCTGCACCCGTGCGTGGGCCCACCCACAAGAATGTTCCTCGGCCTCCTTCCCCACTTCATCACCAGGAACCTCCCGCCCCCCTTCGCCCTGGGGTCTTTGCACAGCCCTCAGTCCGTGTGGGGGCTCCTGTGGGTCCTGCAGACAGCCAGCGTCGCTGGTGCTTTGGGCCACGTCTTCTCGGCCCAGCTAAGGTAGACACCACTATGGCTCGACAGCGAGCTCTAACCCAGCAGCTCCCCGAATCCGGTGTGTGGGCTGACATCTGCATCATCAGGGGGCGGCGCGGGGAGCTTGTTAAAACACAGACTGCTGAGCCGTGAGCCCCCCAGAGCTCCCGAGTTGGCGGGTCTGGGGTGGGGCCTGAGAACTTGCATTTCTGCCGTGCAGCTCTCTTCTCTGTAGCTAATTCTTGGGGACCACCCTTTAGAACCACTGTGGTAACTGTCGCTACTCAAAGTGTGCTCACGGGCCAGCATCGGCTCATTCTCAGGCCCTGCCCCAGAACGACTGAATCAGAGTCTGCATTTTGACAAGATACCAGGGGAGTCGGGATTCGGGATTTAATGCAAACGTTAAAGTTTGCAGAGCCCTGCTCCCACCTATGCTACTGGAGGACAAGTTTTCCTTATTTTTCTGGATATTCCCGGTCTCTAGTAGAGGAATGAGCGAGACTGGGGGGGGGGGGGGCTGGAGCAAGCATTCTAGCTTGAGAGAAAACCCCACCCTGGACGTGCATGCTCGTGATAGCACACATCTACTTACCCACAGTGGCTTACTGGGCGCTTGGAAGGAAAAGCCCTCAGCATCTCCAACAGCCTTCAAGGTTCTGGAATCTCACAAACATGTACCATCATTTTGGTTCCCAGGTGATCTAAACAGAATTGAAACCTGGATTCGCAAAAGGAGGGTTTTGGCAGGTGTCTCTCCACACCCCGTTTCCGGAAAGAGGGAGGTGGGGGGAACTAATTTCCAAACCACCCAGGCATTGGCTTGTGGGACCTCCCGGAACGGACTGCATCTTGGCTGTCTGAGTCCAGACTTGGAGCTCAGTTTTCTGTTGACAACTTTTCCATCGTTTTGCTGTTGTTAAAAGCTTGTAAACCTACGAGCATTTCCTTCCCCCAAGCTCCAGGACTGATAGTCACGAGCCTGGAAACTCAGGGGCCCATTGGATGATCTTCAGACTCGCCCCCACACCCACTCTTGATTATTTGCTGCACGAAAGCCCTGCTCTCTGGGGTGAGTGTGGGCTGCCTTCGACAACCTAGCACACAGATGACGTACGAGACAGATTAGCACATCTAGCAGATGAGGCCCAGAACTGGGTGATGATGAACATTTTCATTTGGGCAGATGTAATAAAATCCTCCTCACTCTGCAAATAGAATATTCCAGGAGGAAGGAGCCCTCACCGGAGCCGCGTCTTACGCTAGGGATGTCGCGTTGGTGCCCTCCAGGGAAGGGGGGAGTTCAGCTTGATGGAAAACTGGTTCAACCAAGAGTTGCCCAGACAATATCTTGTGAAATACACATACGGATAAGGCGATCTAAAGAGCCCCCGTTATTATGTGTCAGGTTATGGATAGAGTCCTGAGTGTCCACAGAGTCGGGGCAGGAGCTGACTGGGTGCCCAGCAGCCCCTCCCCCCTCAGGGCAAGCAAATCCTGCAAAGGGGGTGTCAGCTCGAGTTCACATTCCTCTGATCTCTTCCCTCCCCCAGGATTGTCCCAAAGTATGTTTTCCTGAAATGTCAGTTCTTAGGGTAGAGTGTAGGCAGGGGGATGTCCAGACAGGAAGGTATACTTTGTGTTCCCACGTTGAGGCCATGCTTCATCCCTTGTTTTAAAATCTCTGATCCCAAACATTAAAAAAAATTTTTTTTTTAAAGGGGGCACCCGGTGGCTCAGTCGGTCGGGTGGCCGACTCCGGCTCAGGTCACGATCTCGCGGTCCATGGGTTCGGGCCCCGCGTTGGGCTCTGGGCTGACGGCTCGGAGCCTGGAGCCTGTTTTGGGTTCTGTGTCTCCCTCTCTCTCTGACCCTCCCCCGTTCATGCTCTGTCTCTCTCTGTCTCAAAAATAAATAAATATTTAAAAAATTTAAAAAAAAGGGGGGGGCACCTGGGTGGCTCAGTTGGTTAAGCGTCCGACTTTGGCTCAGGTCATGATCTCGCGGTTTGTGAATTCAAACCCCACGATGGGCTCTGTGCTGACAGCTCAGAGCCTGGAAGTCCCTTCAATTCTGTGTCTCCTTCTTTCTCTGCCCCTCCCCTGTTCGAACTCTGCCTGTCTCCCTCTCCTTCTCTCAAAAATAAATGAACATTAAAACAGAATTTTTTTTTTTTTAAATCTCTGATCCCTCTAGCCAGCCCACCAGCCCAGGAGGAGCTCCCTCGGAGCTTGACGAAGCCCAGGCCTGGGTTGGAAACACCTGCCTCTCGCCCCTTGTCTTCCCGAACGCCACAGGGGTCCACGTGGGGCTGCACACCTATAGGCTCCGTCACGTCCCCTGGGCTGGAACAGGACAGGTGGAGTCAGGAACGTGCCCCACGTCCCTTATTACTACAGCTCACTCTAGGGTCCCAGGTAAGGGGTGGCTGAGCTGGGTCTGCTGCTTCCAAAATATGACCCTTTTGTTTCCCAAAGGAGAAAGAATTTGCCCAGGGTCAAGGGGGTGCTTCCCTCTGGACCACCTTTCCTCTACATTTGCCCTTCTTCCTGCCCGTGCGCCCACCAGACTTCCAAGCCACTCAGCCGGTGGCTTTGAAGGGTACAAAATGCTTCACGCAGGACAAGGGACGCTTGGGGCAAAGTGTCTGTGCTTTGAGGGTGTTGTGTCCTTGGGGCCCAGCACAAGCTCTGCCCCCAGACTAGCCCTCTCTTGGCTAGGCGTCACCCCAACCTCCACGGAAGACCAGGGCCACAGAAGAGGCGGCTGGTTCTGCATTAGCCTAGCTCAAGCCCTCCTGGTAAGAATGTGGATCCCATCTACCAGCGGCCCCCGGTTCTGCCTTCAAACCCGGAGCAAGTGCCTCCTTCTCCTGATGTGGTTGGCTCCCCCAGAGCCACATCTGCTTCCTGAGCCCCACCCGACATTAATCATCTTTGAGCTAGAACTCGCTGACACCCCCGAGGTCCTCCCAGCGTGCGGCCTTAGTCACTAGCCTCGCGGAGGTCGTGAACTTCCCATTTCTGTCCTCATGCCCCGGGGCCCGTGCTGGCATCCGACTGCACGTTCCCAAAACATAGCTGTTGTTCCATTTCTAAATCTTCTCCTCATTCCAGACTCGGTGGGGGGGTGGGGGGGTTGTTCCCAAACGACGGATGATTCCAGGTCTGGCTCTTCACGCCCTCTGCCCCAGGCCTGCCTGCCATTATGGTAACAGAACTCTCCTGTCTGGATTATGGGCTGGAAAACCTGACAGATGAGAGATTGTGGCTTTTTTCCAAAATCAGGAAACAAGTTGAAGGACGTGACCAGAAAATGATGCTTTTTCTCTCAAATTGGCTTCACGGTCGAGGGATGGCACGTGTGTGCGTTCCGCGTGTGTGGGTGTGCATGTGCGTGTGTGTGTGTGTGTGTGTGTGATACGTGGGGTGCATGTGTGACATAGAAGGCTTTGAAGAGAGGGTGGGATTTCAGAAACTATTTGCAAGAAGAATTATAGAATTGGGGAGAGAGCAGGAAGAGAGAGAGAGAGAAAGAGAGGGAGGGAGGGGGCAAGACAGAGACAGACAGGGAGGATTATGGGACAGGTATGCCAGACTTGAGCCTGTGCAGAGCCAACTTAGATCCCTGCTTCCTGATGCAATGAGTCTCTCCAGCCAGGACTCGTTCTGGTCAAGGTCCCCACGCTGGTCAAGGACAGGCGTGGACCTCAGGACTCTCACGAACGCTCCCGAACCTTCATTACCAATAAACTGTACCAGGCTTCTAAACAACACGAATCTGTCTCTGGGGCCCTGGGCCATTAGGAGGGAGATAACACTGGCTCGATCCTCCTTCCCCAGCCAGTGAGCCCCCCAAGCAATGAGCCATCCCCAGGGGCTCACACTCTGGGCTCCGTCTGTGTCCGTTGACTCCATCCGTCAGGCAGGACAGCCAGAGTGGCCCTGCGTCCCGTTCCTTTCTATGCACCCCTCCCCGTTCCCCACCCGGACCCCAAACCTTGAGGCCCATGGGTACAGCACAGATCGGACTGAACATCTAGGAGCCAGAAGAGGATACCTTTGCAGGATTCCTGGCCTCTTAAAATACCAGACGTTTTTGCTTAAAAAGCCCCCTGGCTGGTTTCAAAGCTCACTCTCCTATCTGCACTTTGGATTCTTCCTCTCTTCGCCCTCCAGAGGACCGAGCCCTGCCTTTTTTCTCCTCATCTTCTGCTAATCCACAGCCACGAACAAAGCCAAGCGAAGAGAAAATTCTGCTCTCCGTTGCATATTTTAAATTATTTACCTGTACCCGTTTGTCCATAGCTGCCCCGACACCCAAAGGAGATGCCAAGTGATCTCAGATCAACAGCTACCCTTGTCTACACTACTTGTGCCTAAGGACCGGCCCCTCCCCTCCATGACACTCGTCAGCTTTCTGCCGACGTTTGCTGGGCTATCAGATTCTTTTTAATTTTTTTTTTCAACATTTTTTATTTATTTTTGGGACAGAGAGAGACAGAGCATGAACGGGGGAGGGGCAGAGAGAGAGGGAGACACAGAATCGGAAACAGGCTCCAGGCTCCGAGCCATCAGCCCAGAACCTGACGCGGGGCTCGAACTCACGGACTGCGAGATCGTGACCTGGCTGAAGTCGGACGCTTAACCGACTGCGCCACCCAGGCGCCCCTGGGCTATCAGATTCTGACAACAAGGGGCCCCACGTCTCGGTGGTTCTGACAGTCGCCTTTGCCACCTGAGTACGGAGCATAGAGAAGGAGCACAGACGACAGACCTTGGAGCATCGAGCACAGATCCCGGAGCAGAGAACTTGGAGCATGGAGTGTGGGACACGAGGACAGAGCACAGAGCACGGTGCACGGAACTTGTGCCACAGGGCGTGCAGCACGGAGCACGGGCTGTGCACAGAACAACTTCCTTCTCTGCTCTGCGTTGCGGTGAGGGTGCTGTTAGAGATCCCTGACGCACACCGCTTTCAGCGTAAGGCTGCCTCGGAACCCTCCAGGAGCCCCTGAACCCTGTGCGGTTCCTATAGCCACCTGCCACGCCCACCCTGCTCCACTCTCCACGTCCTGAGCAAGTGGGAGCTTCTACCTTCCCATTTCGGGGCCACCTGATAGCTCTGGTCAGACAGAGAAGTCGGGGGTGGGGAGGACGAGTTTGGAAAGAGGGCTGGGCTAGAGATTAGGAAACCTGGGTCTGGGTGCTACTTGGGCAGAGGCCATGGCACCGACCCCGGTCTAAGTCAGCTCACTCCTGGGGGCTCTGTTTCCTCATTTGGCTCGTAATAGTTTGAATAATTGGATTACTCCTGGGGCTCCTGGGTGGCTCAAATGGTTAAGTGTCCGACTCTTGATTTTCGCTCAGGTCGTGATCTCATGGTCCATGAGATGAGCCCAGCATTGGGCTGTATGCTGACAACACAGAGCCTGCTTGGGATTCTCTCTCTCTCTCTCTCACTCTCTCAATAAACAAACATTTTTAAAAAATGAAATAATTGGATTACTCCTAAACTATCTTTAATATTTAAAAGGTGTTTCTTGGGGCGCCTGGGTGGCTCAGTCGGTTGAGCGTCCGACTTCGGCTCAGGTCGTGATCTCACAGCTCGTGAGTTCGAGCCCCACGTCGGGCTCGGTGCTGACAGCTCAGAGCCTGGAGCCCGCTTCGGATTCTGTGTCTCCCTCTCTCTCTGCCCCTAACCCACTCACATTCTGTCTCTGTCTCTCTCAAAAATAAATAAACATGAAAAAAAATTTAAAGGTGTTTCTTAGCAAGTTGTGCCTATTGAAAATCAGAGACCTCTCTTGACTTTTCCACGACCTACCTGAGGTCTTACTAAGATGCTAGGAGGTTCTAGAACTTTCCTCCTTGACCCTGTAGAACTTGACTCCCCTGGTGTCCCAACTTGCTCTGACTTCGGGTTAGTCTTTGGCAGATGAAATGTTCCCGCATCTGCTGTTTTCCTGCAGCAAAGTTGCTTTGTGGTGCACAGTGTATTGTTTTATTCTTTGCTCTTGAATCCCAGTCAGAAGTTCCAGAAGGGGATAAAATAAGACAGTCCCGAGGGGGCCATTGTTCAGCACAAACACCCTTAAGCCTCTGGGTGTGTCTGTCATCAGTTCTTGTGCAGACATCACGGGCTACCACAGTCTGTCGTTCCTTACTAGCTCTGGGAGGCTGTTTGACAATCAAATAGAAGGGAGTTAGCACAGACCGCCCCCCCCCCAATACTTTCTGTCTGTCCAAGTTTTAATTGGTGCCCAGAGGCATAGAGATGATTTATTTTCAGTACTAAAAGAACCTCTAAAGGAACAGGTGTCCAGCCCTCCAGGGAGCTGAATGAAAAAGAGTGTGAAGGAACTCTTTTAGGAATGGAAGTCAGTGTACCGTGATCCCCAGGGATAAAGAGAGAAAGCTCAGGCTTACCCCTGCGTATGGAGGACGGCCGGACAAGTCCCATCCGTCAGGGAATCATCGTGCGTCCTGCTTTATGGACTGACCAGCGACTTACTTTCCATCAGCAGACGGTTCGAATGAACCCAGAGATGAGGTCTAGGGACAATCATTTTGAAAATATAAGTCACAAGTAAGTGAGAAATTCTATGTGAAAGTGGTTAGCACAGCACTGGACATGGGGTAGGGATCCTATAACTATTGACTCTGCCTCCCATATAAAAATTATTAAATGAGGCATTTTGTGGGGTAATCGGGACCAGTAGGGAAGCGGAAAGTGTGGCGTATTCGTTTCCTAAAATGGCGGCACTGGTACCTGTCGCCCCACATGACCCTTTGCAATGTGACCCTGCTGTTCCTCCCAGTAAGAGGCAGAGTCCCTTTCTCCTCTCCTCAAATCTGGGTGGGCCCTGTGAGTTTTCTTGACCAAGAGAATGCAGCAGAAACAGTGTCGTGTAAGTCCCTAAAATGTCTATAGCTTCTACTTTGGACTCTGAGAAACCTAACTCTCCTGAGACCAACCACCATGCTGTGAGGAAGCCCAAGTCAGCCAGGGCAAAAGAACAGCCATATGGAGGTGCCAGACCTGGGAGTGAAGTCTCCTGGGACCTTCCAGCCCAGCCCAGCCCAGGCACCCACTGAATCCACATAGCCAATGATCCCCCACAGCACAGACCAAGCACCTGGCCAGAATTCCTGCCCCACGCGATCAAGAACAAATGAAATGATGACTGTTTGAAGCCGCTAAATTTACTACAGGTGGTCTGTGGACTGAAGTCAGGTCTCCTCTAACTGCTCATCCAGCCCTAACATTCCATCAGCCGTGGGTGGGATATCTGAGGACTGACCCCAGGGAAGACTCTTTAGGCTCTACAACTACCAGAAACCAGAGAACTGGACAGACACAAGCTTATCTAATTTTTCTATCTACTTTTCTGGCATAACAATAAGGTCACAGGCAGGCAGTTGAGGGGCTGGCAAGACACCTCTACACTACGGCCAGGACGTGCGCTCCTTCCTGCCTCCTCCTCCAATTCTTCCATGTGGTTTTGGCCCATGTGCTCCCTGGAAGGGTCTACCACTTCTAGATAACTTGCTCACACTTCCAGGTAGGAAAGAAGAGAGGGAAAGGACAAGTCTCAAAAGGAAATTCCAGTTTGATCTGTGCCTTTTCATCGAGAAAGCAACTGCTTTCCTAGAAGCGTCACCTGTCACCCCGCTGGAATCTATCTTTACTGGCGGGAGGAGCTGGGCACACTCTGACACGAACCCGCTTTTGTGGTTGAGGAGAAGGAAGCGGGGTGGGGAGGGGGCGTGTGCGTATACTGGGGCGTCAATCAGTAACGTCCACTGCAGTCAGTGGGCTGAAAAGGCCTTTGGACAAGACTTGGACTTCCGTGTTGGAGTTTGAGGCTGATTCTCTGACTTGCCTTCCTCCACATCTTCTCCAGGTCCAGTTAATGTGCCTTTTTGCTCCACAGAGGCTAAAAGCTCGACACTAGACTTCCCAGACTCCCTTGCAGCAGGGGTTCCAGTTGTGACTTAGTCTGTATGCCAATCAGGACCGCTCCAAGACAAATATCGATTTATTGCTGAACATCTGAAACTAATATCATGTTTTATGTCCATTATACCTCAAATAAAAAGGAAGCACTCCTTCAGGAAGTTCAGAAGTGAGTTGAGTAGGAGAGAGGCAGGTCCTGATGAGGCTCCCGAGGCATCTCCCCCTCAGGCAGCTCGCTGGGGAGCCTCTGTGGCATCAGAGATGTTTCTGGAAGCTCACCTGGAATCGTATCCTCCAGAACCTCCATAAGTGTACTGTCCGCCCAATAACAGAGGTAAATCCCTTTCTAAACTGGCCAGAGTGACTCTGCCCTCTGTAACCAAGGCTTTATCACAGAGCCCTCGATCCATTTCAGCCTCCCCTACTCCCCAGCTGTGTGACCTGGGACAAGTGAGGTCATCGCTCTAAGCCTCGATGTCTTTTCTCTCAAATGGACTCTTTGCTTCGATTGATTATAAAACCTCATGAAAAATGCTCTGCATAATGCCCGGCCCAGAGTGAATGTCCAACAAACATGAGCTTCCACAACCTTCTCTCAGAAGCGTTAGTGAAAATGCAATGGAGGTAGACGTTGAATGGTGGGGGTGGGACTAGAGAGACCTCCTGATGTGAGATAATGGCCCTGTGCTCCACGTGGTTTCAAGGAGGTGGCACACAGGAGCCCAGACTCAGAACCCGTGCGGATATCTGTCTCTTCCAGTAACGTACAAGCCCTGGGGTCTTAGGCTGAGTTTCAAGCTATTTGTATTTCTTTTCGCTTCTCCCATAAATCCTGATACAGAGGAGTCTGTATGGAAAAGCCCTGGATGGAAACTTCCAAATGCTGAGAATGGTCTCGGAACTAGTAACCATGCCCTTACCGTCTCTGAGGCACGACTCATGTGCCCACGCTCTGTCAGCCACAGCTGTGGTGGCGACCAGGACGGACACCGTCATTGTCTTCCTAGAGTTTCCCATCTAGCACAGGAGGCAGACGCTGGAAAGTTCACCTCTGCTTATGTATATCTGTTAGGATTGATGTGATAGAAAAAGGGATTGCAGCCATGCCTCCAGCGAGGGCGCACCTGAAAAAGTCACGTTTAGGTTGATGCTTGATTAAGGAAATAAATCTGTATCAGCTACTTTAGTTTCCCTGTGAGACTTTTGGTGGCCAAGCCGCTCGTGGTGCCAAATGTAGCGTTTGTAGGGAGCAGAGAGTAAGTAAATGTTGCTGAAGGCAGTAGGGAGCCAACGCAGACAGCGGAGGAACAAAGTTGTGTGCTTAAGGTCAGTCTGGCAGCGTGTACAAGATACAAAAGGAAGTGGAGGGAGGGCTGGGGTTCGGTCACGGACCTGGACCACCTCAGTGGGAACAGAAAAACAGCAGAACGAAAGTTTTTCCAGAGAACCTACAGATTTTGTCACATGTCCAAGTTTCCTTCTTGCGGATCTTCAGAAAATAAAAGAAGGGAAATGTAATCATTTAATTGGCCCAACTTCTCCTTGGGGAAGCTTTAATGACACCCCGTGTGTGCCTATCAACAGCTCAGATCCCACTATTATTTGATGGGTAATCTGCTTTAATCCCCGTAACAATGAGAACTCAGTGGGGAAAGGATATCTTCCTCTCTGCCCCACGATGCCTGCAGAACGAGCGTCCAGTAAGGGGCAGTCGGCAGTGGGAACAACTGTGGGTGGCACTTAACAAATGTTTACGGAAGGAGACGTTGCACAAATGAACAACACCCACATAGTAAACAATGTGGACGCAGCCCTTTCCCTCCGACTCTTAGAGGAATGTCCTGTCAGTTTCGATGTCCTTTGAGGACAGGCTGTCATAATCGGTAAGAGCTGGGGCTCATGGAGCCAAGTCCTGAGCTCAGTACTGCAGAGAGTTCCGTGGGCTGTCTTGGGGACAGGGAGAGGGGAGATGCCCTGTGGATGGACCGCAGGCAGCCAAGGAAGGGGAGAGGCCGGCTGTGGATCCTGGCCACTCCCCTCACAGGGTGATGGAAGGAAGGCCTGTCAAATATCAGTGACAGTATCTACTCCGCCCAATTCATAGCATCTCCATGAAGCCCAGACAGACAAGGCAGGAAAGAGCTTCTGGGTCCCATAAAGATGCAGAGACTTACTAGTTACAATTTCGCAGAACCACAGAGCGCAAATTGGAACTGTCAAGTGGACTCCCGTGGACCGCGGGGACTGATCCGGCCCGGGTAAGCAGTACCATGCAGGCTCCCTGGCAAAGGTACATTCTGAGCAGCATTTAAAAGAAGGGAATGTAGGGATCTGCAGAGAAGTGAAGGAACTCTTGTGTTCTTCGTTAAGATTGCTTCGGCTGTCTTGGCCCTCTGAATTTCTGCAGTTTTCGACCAGGCTCATCAAATGCCACCAAACAGACCTTTGGGGGTTTTTATTGGGATTGTATTGAATCCATAGGTTCCTTTAGGTAGGACTGGCATTTTTACAATCTTGGATTTTTCTATCAATGAGCATGGCATAATCTCTCCTTGTATGTACAGGAAAAGCATTAACCGAAGATTTGACCGCCTGTACTATTGAGAATCCGTGAGAGGCTTATACTGAAGAAGGAAATCACAAGCCCACCCACACTTGAAGAATTGTAGTTTCTGTTATCCCAAAAGGGGGTCCCTGCATCAGAAGGGAATGAGGACCCTAAAGACGGAGCGGTATCACTGAGGATCAGGTACCTACCAGGGGCTTGCTGGTCAAAGAAACATGGCTCCAGGAGCCCAAACTCACAGCTTGCTGAGGAGCTGTCTGTTCTTGGCCAGGAGGATTGTTGATTCTGTGCCTCAGAGTTATCAGATATAAACAGCAACAGTAATATCTACCTTGTTGCTTCATGGGTCATCTGAAGAAATTAAACAAAATTCCCTCCAAATTATACGATTTCATCTAAATTTTTTAAATTTTTTTTAATGTTTATTATTTATTTTTTGAAAGAGAGAAAGAAAGAGTGTAAGCAGGGAGGGGTAGAAAGAGAGGGAGACACAGAATCCAAAGCAGGCTCCAGGCTCTGAGCCATCAGCACAGAGCCCGACGTGGGGCTCAAACCCATGAACCGTGAGATCATGACTGAGACGAAGTCAGATGCTCAGCCGACTGAGCCACCCAGTCACCCCTCCAAATATTTTTTAATGTTTATTTATTTATTTTTGAGAGAGAGAGAGAGAGAGAGAGAGAGAGAGAGAGCACAAGCAGGAGAGGGCCAGAGAGAGAGGGAGACACAGAATCCAAAGCAGGTTCCAGGCTCCATGCTGTCTGCACAGAGCCTGATACGGGGCTCGAACACACAAACCTCTGGATCGTGACCTGAGCTCAAGTCAGAAGCTCAACTGACTGAGCCACCCAGGCATCCCTCTATCCAAATATTAAAAGTCACTCCTACTCCCATCACACAATCGCTTCACGGGATGGCTGTTAGGAAACAGATTGCCACCCAACTTCTGCATCAAGGATGATAGGTGCTAGAAATTGCTACACGGAGGCAAGTTCCTAAGAAAGTAGCCCGCTAATGGTGACCTCTTTTTTTTTTTTAAGAAGGCATCACTTCACTAAAATTCAGCTTGGAAGCCATCCTCGACTCTTTACACTCACCTCCCGTCATCAAGTCCTTTCCCTTTTTAAATGTAGCTAGATAATACGCCCCTTCCCAACCTTGATGCCTATTGCCCCAGTCCTGGTGTCGTGGCCTGGGTGACCCAGCAAGCAGGGTCCAAGGCAGAATCGTGCATGCTCATTACCCTACCAGAGGGTGCATTCCCTGGAAAACAGCCGTGAGCAGGGAGGGCAGTAAGCCAGGGGGGAAAAGAGAGAGCCAATCTGAGGGTCGGGGTGTCACCAGATGACCTCCACTTTGTCACAAGTGTCCTTGCTGGCTAGTCCTTATGGAACCATTTTCTGAAGGACCTAGGAATGCTTGAGTCTGAGAACAATTCGTTCTGAGGAAGGAAGGAGAAATAACTCTACTTGCCTGCATCCTGCACTGATCTAAAGTTCGTGCCATGGGACCCTAATTCCCCATGAATTTGCAGGTGGCACACACATGGACACTGGGGCGGGAGGAGAGGTGGGCAGGGAGGCACCCTAGGACTGTGCCGACGTGACTCCTTGGAATCCATACGGAGCTGGTCAGAGTGGTGGCCACTGCAGAACAAGTAGCCAAAGGGCCTGGAAATAGACGAGGAACAAAAGATACACCTGCTCCCATCATCTCTCATGTGGGCGACTTCAAGGGCTCCTCAATGTCCCGTGCGCTGGCCAGTCTTAATAGACATCTAAGGTATTTGCTGAATGCTCTTACTGTCTCTTCCTTTAAAAGTCTTCCTTATGACATCGTTTCCTACAAAGGGACTATTTCCTCTCTATTGCCATCTATTGCCTGAGATAGCAAAAAAGAATCAGACCGAGGTTTGATATGGAGCCTCCTGGAGTCATAAAAACTGGATTTGAATCTTGTTCTGTTACACTCTTGCTTTGTGACCTTGGGTATCTGTGAACTGCATCCCGATTATAAAATGGGGAAACGGTCCTACCAAGTAAGATGTTGTGAGCATTAGGTGAGTGACTGTATGTTGGACCACTTCACAGAGTGTTGGCACAAGGAAGCCTGCGGCATTGTCAGCGGCCATGACCGTCAACATTCAGTGTCACTGTCACCAGCATGATCGTCACTGTCAGGGGCGCCTGGGTGGCTCAGTCAGTTAAGTGTCTGACTTCAGCCGAGGTCATGATCTCACGGTTTGTGGGCTCAAGCCCTGCGTCAGGCTCTGTGGTGACAGCTTGAAGCCTGCTTCAGATTGTGTCCGCCTCTGTCTCCGCACCTCCCCAACTGTGTTGTGTGTCTCTGTCTCTGAAAAATAAATAAACGTTAAAAAATTATTTTTAAAAATAAAAAAAAAAAGACTAGGATGAGTCAAACTTGTAAAAAAAGCTTTATCAACTACGGAGTCATCTGTGAGGATTGGGGGTCACAATTCCTCTGATCCCCCTCATAATTCCCAAGCTCTGCATCATCCAAAACACATTTAAAGAAAAGAAAAGCAAGAGAAAGGGGTTTGGATAGGGAAGGGGATGGAGATACATCTAAACAGGGACAGAGAGAGAGAGAGAGAGGGAGAGAGAGGGAGAGAGAGAGAGAGGAGACTTGTGGATGTAATGTTTCCTGGGAAATCACCTGTTCTATCCCCAGGACAACCCTCCAGGGTGGGATTTATTAACCCCATTCCGCAAATGAAGAAAAGAAAGCCCAGAGAGATCAAGGAATACACCCCAGACTACAGGGCTGGTAAATCAGTGAGCCCGGGACTGTGCTCTTCCCAACCCCCATGTTTCCCAGCACAGAACTCCCCTCTTGTGGCTTTGGGGGTGTTCTACTGCTTGAAGACCAGGAATTAATCCCTGTGCCCATAGGAATGCTCTTAGAGCAGAGATAATTCAGCAATACACCCCCTTGTATATTTTGTATGTTTCCCCTCTTCCACCTGGTTCAGAGCTGTAAGTCAATCTTTTAGCCACTCAGCTAAATTCCCGGGGCGCTCTTAAGATACAGAAATTCCAGCTGTAAATAGCAAAACTGTTAGACCAGATTAAACTTGCCAAAGTGATTTGAGCAGGAGCTGAGAAAAATGGACCCCCTTGAAATGATACGCTATCAGCCAACAGTAACATAACCCTGGAAACGAACCTTTCAGTTTGTTATTCAACACGCGGAACACATGGTAAGGAGGAGGCTTGCCGAGATCTAGCATCAGCAGAGGGCGTGGAAAATGTAAGCTGTACTTAATTTGCTTTTCTTCCCCTGCTCTCCTTTCTCCCTCCCCCCAATAAAATGATCGTGTGGGGAATTCTCCGATTTTGACGCTTGAAATCTATGGAGTCTGTCTGGAAGGTGACTGATGATAGGGTAGCCCCTATGTTAAGGATCACCATCAGAGGAGAGGAAAGTGGCCAGGCAGCCATGGGACGGAGGGGCAATTGAGTAGATTCAGATGAGGGACACATGTGGGGGGCATCTGTTCTCACTCCATTTTTCTTGTAACAGCTTAAAAATGGAAAACAAATGCTGTGGGGGACTTTTTCTAGGGAATTGATAAAGTTAAAAAAAAAAAACAAACCCAAACTGCATTTCCATTGGTCAGTTTCTCCGTGAGGACCAGAGCAGCTGGGGTAGCATGCCCCTGTCAGCCCCGTCCTGAAGACGTCTGGTTTCTTCAGACCCACTCAAGCAATTCCAGGCTACACTGCACACCCTCGTCTGGCCTCTCCTTCTCTTGATTTCTGGTTCTGGGGAAGCCCAGGCCCTGAGGTGACATTGGGACAGGTAAGTTGCCTTAGCTGAGGAAGCAAAAAAGCTGTTATTCTATAGTCACGTGGGTGATTTATTGCAAAATTGTTCAGATACCCCCCCAACCCAACCCGAACGATGCCCAGATGACAGGCCATCCGGTGTTTCCCTTTCCAGCTGGTATGTTCTATTGTAACTAGCACCGTGCTTTAGACCACTTGGGGCACTACATGTTGACCTGGTCTGTTGTCACTGTCCTCAACCGGGAGCCCAGGCGTGTTCCCTCTCTGGGAACCATCCATCTGGCCCTGGCCTCTTCTGTCTCTTTCTCCCTCTTCTTTCTCGGTCTTTCCTGTGGAAAAGTGCTTCCAAAATCTGAAATTACACCATTTTTAAAATTTATTTCATTTAAATTCAAGTTAGTGAATATACAGTGTCATCTTGGCTTCACGGGTAGAGCCCAGTGACTCATCTCTTACATATAACACCCAGGGCTCATCCCAACAAGTACCCTCCTTAATGCCCATCCCCCACTTGTTTTTTCTTTTTAAAAGTTTTTTTAAGTTTATTTGTTTATTTTGAGAGACAGAGACAGTGCGAGTGGGGGGAGAACACAGAGAGAGAGAGGGAGAGAGAGAATCCCAAGCAGGCTCCACGCTGCCAGCATGGAGCCCCATGCTGGGCTCAAACTCACAAACCATGAGATCATGACCTGAGCTGAAACCAAGAGTCAAGTGCTTAGCTGACGGAACAGCCCAGGCGCCCCTCCCCATTACCCATTGCACCCACTGCCCACCCACCTCCCCTCCAGCAGCCCTCAGTTTGTTCTCTGTACTTAAGAGTCTCTTATGGCTTGCCTCCCTCTCATGCACACCGGGCTTTGTTCTATGTATTTCATATCAGACTATTCCAGTGGTCACAAGAGGTAGGATTTCTTTGAAGAAAACCAATAACCAACAGATGGGGTCAACGTGCCCCTTTGATCCTTTTTCTACGGCAATGGTATCACCTCGTGCGAACTCCCCCTTACTTCGCTTTCCTTCTACAAGAAATGTTTAGCAGCCATCCGGCCGACTGTTCATTGATTTGCAAACATCTATTCCAGATCAACAGAGCCCGTTCCTCTCACAGGGGAAGGTGGGGGACGTCCTAGGTGTTCTCCAGTTTCCATTAGCGATGCCCTCGGGCGTGCATGAAGATATGTTGCAGGCACTTCCGGTGGAGAGGCTCCTGCTTATTGGGGATGAGCTGGGTGACCGGTAACTGAGTTGATGCACCCTCTTGGAATGCTCACTGGGTCTGTGCCCCGCAGTAGGGGCAGCTGGAGAAGGGGCTCCCGCATTTACAGGTGAGGTGACTGAAGCCGGGCAACCTGCTTCTTCCGGTCTCTTTGTTCTGGAGCTGGGATCCAGAAGGAAGTGGGTGGGAGTTGCTTGCCCCATAGAGAAGATGACCTCACGTGTAGTCTGAGGAATTCTCCTGAAAGATCAGAGTCTGGAGCCCCAGTTCTCGTTGCCCCCACCCCTACATTAGGGGGTAAAGCCTGAGATCACCGCTGGGTGATGGGGCTCTGATGTATTTCAGTCTGGAAAACCATATCCTCTCTGACAGGTTGCTCTGGCTACCATTGCCGGGGCCCCTGGAGGGGGAATCCACAGAACCGCAGAGGGGCGCTTGGGCGGGCGGTGGGGGAGGGGAGACCCAGTCACCGTATCAATGCTGGTGGAGTCAGGGAGCACGGAGACACCAGCATGGCACTGACCGTAGGCAGGGATCGCTCTCCCCACCGTGTGAACCCCAAAACAGAGGGGCGCCAAACAGGCCAAAAAGGCCTGAGACTTGGCTTCCCCTCCCCCCGACCCTATACCGTGCCCAGGGAGGGCATCCCTCTCCTCCTGCCCAGGTCAGAGCCCCCTCCTCTCTAAGGGTCCGGAGGATCCTGAGAGGCCACAGTAGGGGGGCGGGATGGGGCCCATCAGTCCCAGGAACCTGGGTGCAGCTTAGACGTCCACTCATTGTGGGGCTTTGAGCGCCCTCGTCCGTGAATCCGTCATCAGGAGAAGCATGACGTGTAATGGGTGATCTGACATTCTGTAACCTGGGTCCCTGTAGTGCGCCAAAGCATTCATCACAATATGACAAAGAGAGGAGTCAGCCTTCTGCCAGGAGGCACTTAAATTCCTATTTCGGGTGATCCGTGGAAAGAAATTCACTCCTGAAACTGCAGAAGCAAACTCGGACCCATGGGCTTAGCCCTTGGACACAAGGAGGCCATGGTTTTTCCCGAAATTCCAGACGCAAGAAAGGGTTTGGGACCCAAGCAAGCAGCTGAGCTCTCAGGCCCAGGGGCCAATCTAGAACGCCAGCCTCCTTAAAAGAGGAGAAAGAAGGGGCGCCTGGGTGGCGCAGTCGGTTAAGCGTCCAACTTCAGCCAGGTCACGATCTCGCAGTCCGTGAGTTCGAGCCCCGCGTCAGGCTCTGGGCTGATGGCTCGGAGCCTGGAGCCTGTTTCCGATTCTGTGTCTCCCTCTCTCTCTGCCCCTCCCCCGTTCATGCTCTGTCTCTCTCTGTCGCAAAAATAAATAAAAAACGTTGAAAAAAAAAAAAAAAAAGAGGAGAAAGAAATCAGTGTCACCAAGCACTGTTTTCAAATACCTGCGTGAGAGCTTAACATGGGGTCTGAGTTGACAACCCTGTCCCATGATTCCTGCTCAAGGAACGCATTTGTCAGGGGTGCTCACAAAACCTGAAGGGACAGATTTTCACCCACTGTTAGAATCAATATTTACCTTGGAAGAAAGCAGGCGTCAGAACTTGCCAATGGAGGTTTGGTCAGCACACCTGGGTGCTCGGTTGAAATCATGTCCTTCAACTGACACCCCTTGGAAAATGCTGGGATTTTTGTTAGAATGGAGAAATGTCACCCAGCCCGGTGTGGCGAGAAAGCACCTGCCACGATAATTTCAACAACTCGTTCTAGGTGACTCTGGTGTTTCCACCTGCATCACACAGCAGGCTGGGTGCACTTTCCTCACCTTATTTGTGTTTCTGTTCCTCTTTCTTTTAACCTTTTTTTTTTTTTTTTTTTTTTTAATTTTGGAGAAGAGACACTTTGTTCCAAGTTCCGACTCTGGGACAGCGACAAACCCCCACAGCCAAAACACTCTGCAGCTGTGTCCTTTGGAGCAAGGAACGGACGAGAGCTTCTCTGCTGACCTCACTTCACCCCAGAGGCGTGTCCTCTGCGTTCACCCAGGTTGGACTCAGGCAGGCGACAGACATGTGCGGCACCAGCCAGGTCCCCCCGGTGGCCCTGCCCACGGCAGCACGCCATCCATCACGCCACAGTCAAGACGCCAGCCAGCAGCCAGGCCGCCACGACAAGCAAAACGAGGCGGGCACCGCTGGCTCCTGTCAAGGCCTCCCGGGCACCAGCAGCCTTCATGTTAATGGGAGAGGTTGACTGAGACTATTTGACGCAGTTGCTGGAAACTAAACAGAGCAGGAGAATGATAAGCAAAGCTCTTACTTAATTAAAAGCACATTTATACAAGGTTCGGCCTGGCAGGAAAATGACAAAGGCAGTTAAAATTTTAAAATCAAGCCATTTTCTCTTGAGAGATTTCTGCCAGACCCTGGTGGATTCAGGATGCTGGGTTTTCTCTTCCAACAGAGCCTGAACATCTGAGCCGGGGTGAGCCAAGTGTGAGCTCCCTGGCTGTTTTCAAAGAAGTGGAACTTTTTCCCCAAAGTGAGTCCCCTTTCTGGAGCCAATGGCAAGAGCGAGGCATGCTAGGCATGGGCCTGGATGTGGCCCTCTCCAGAAACACAAGGATGGATGTGGAAAGTACAGGGTGACTCTCTGTAGGAACAAGGGACCTTTGATATGCCTCCATGAAAATGGCTTCTTTGAGAAGACAGTCTTAAGAGTGGGTCACCGCGGCAGACGAAGGCACCAGGAAAGCCTGGGTGGAGAAAAGTGAAACGTTACAAGTTGAGAGCCGTCCTCCTCTCTTTGAAAAAAGAACTGTACGAATCCTTTGTAATTCCAAAAGGAAGACCTGGGGCCGATGGGGAAATTACAGAAGGGAGGATTTCCAATTAACAGAAGAACTTTCCAAGGAGTATTGCTCAAATAGGAAACCACAGGCAGTTCAGCCTGCCTCGGGATGTGCTGGAAGAGACCACAGCCCATGTCTTGGTGGTACTGAGGCGGGGGGCGGGGGGCGGTGTCCCACACTGGGGGCAGGACCCGGGGACTAAGTAAACACCTGCCGTGTTCTAAAAATTCTTGGGTTCTGCATCATTGCGTAACACTCTGTAGAAACATGTATTTATTGCTCAGAAATTTGGAAAACAATTGTTCTTGGACATTTTACTGTTTATTTGTCAAATCCATTTCTGAATGAGAATCCAGTTGGTAAGGCAAAGGCATTTGAACGCTCTCCGCTGGTCTAAGAACTTCATATTTCCTCAGTGAATCATTATAATCTGTGTACATGGACAGAATTCTCGCTCCTGGCGCCAAGAAGTACAATCAACCAAGGGAGAGTGTTTCTTAAATAAAAGTGGTGTTTCTAGTTGGCAAAACATAGATTATTTCTGCTATTAGAAAAATTGATTTCTTAAGACGTTGTGATTAATTATGTCTGTAAAACAGAAAATCCATCAAAGACAAAATATTTTTCCCTTCAGAAAACACAAATTCCTACAATGTCACTGACCACATATGACATTCTATTTATAGGCACCTTGTCTCCAAAGATATATCTGGGCTCACTTTCTACTCTGTCTTCCCCAGGCTCTGGGGAGATTGATGACCTATGACAAAACCAGGGGAACACTCGGTGCCATTCTGCTGGTTCTTGAGAATCGAAATGAAAGTTCTACCCTGTGCCTGGTCTGTGGAGAGGAACCTTCTGAGGAGAACAATAAAAGATGATTCCATTTCCAATGCGAAAAGGCCCTTGTTGGCGAGTCCTGTTGGACTTGGCTTCCAAATAGATCCAGAACCCTAGCACTGTTCATCCCATCCACTGCCACCTCCCTGGCCAAAGCAGAAGGATCTTATGGCACTACTCCAACAACGTTTGCTGCAATGGCACCCCCTAGCATTGTGTGGGCACAGCCTATGAGCCGCAGCCCTGTCCTACGCAGGTGTCTTTCACTTAGACCATTGTACTTCCTCCTCTCCAGGCTCCCTGGGTCTATGTCACTCCTTTTTGTTTATTCTAAACACAACAGCCAGACTGATCCTGTTAAAACCCAAGTGGGATCACTGAACATAGCTCCGATGCTTCTCAGGCCTTCTCATCCCAACCAGTGGCCTCGGTGCCTGCTTGATCCTTCTCCTCCTTACCCTCTGGGTAGGGCCCAGTGGCCCAGCTGCACTGCCTTTCTATTTCTAGAATATGCCAGGGCACCACAGCTCCAGACCTTGCTATTGTTGTCCCTCTGTCAGGAATTCTGCCCTCTGTGGGTACCTCCATAGCCAGCTTCCTCTCTCCTTGTAAGAAGGATGTCATCTTCTCTGAGGAACTGTTCCCAACCATTCTTGTTAAAATGTTAGCTGTCCCTTCACATTACCTGTCCCTCTCCCCTGCTTTAGGGTTTCCATAGCACTGACTTTTGACATACTACATAACTTGCTTATCTGTCCTGTTTTTGTCTGTCCCCTTCATAAGGAAACAGGATTTCTGATGGCAGGATTGCTACCCGTTTTGTTCACTGCTATATCTCTACTGCCTGGCACTTCCCAGCACACATCAGTCCTTCAATTAATGTTTTTTGAATGAATAAATAAATGGGTAGGTAGATGGAAGAGCAGACAGATGGATGGATGTGTGGGTAGATGGATGGATGGATGGATGTGAGGGTGGATGGATGGATGGATGGATGGGCAGATGGATGCGGGTAGAGAGATGGATGGATGGGCAGATGGATGGATGGATGGGAGGACAGATGGATGCAGGTAGATGGATAGATGGATGGGCAGATGGATGGATGGTGGACGTGTGGACAGATGGATGTGGGTGGATGGATAGATGGTTGTTGGATGGATGGATGGATGTGCGTGTGGATGGATGGATGGATGGATGGGCAGATGGATGGATGGATGGGCGGACAGATGGATGTGGGTTGATGGATGGATGGATGGATGGATGGATAGATGGATGGATGGATGGATGGTCAGATAGGTGGATGGATGGATGGATGGGTACATGTTTGGATGTGGGTGGATGGATGGATGGATGGATGGGCAGATACATGAATGGATACCTTCTTCAAACTTCTGAACTAGAAAACAATTGAAGGTCCACAGTATTTTTTGCTTATGCAGAGCATCATTAAAGATCTGTGCACACAAATGTCCAGTTATCCATCATTGCCAAGGCCTAAAATGAGTAGCTGCTCAATAAACATCTGCAGACAGGAAGGAGGGATGAAAGGGAGGAAAAGTACAACAGAGCGAGACCACAGTGGTTTATCAGAATAAGACACAAAGCACCAACTTAACAAAGAAATGAAAACAAAAAAGCAGCAGAGGAGAGTGGAGTTACAACCTTTTATTAGATAGTGTTAGAGTCCGTCATTGTCACCTCAGCAGCCTCCACTCATGGGTGCGCCCATGGCTTCTTGCTGCAAGTCCCTGTGACCCTGTGCCAGAGGGCTTTTTGTGGCTGCAGAACCTGACTTGGCTAAACGTTCTGGAGAGTCAAAGCCCAGAGCAGCCCTTAACCATGATGGAAGGGAGTGGGTGGGTAAGTCATCCAGCTTCCCACCCTTCTGGAGGGACAACTTGCAAGCATGTTCTCTGTGGTCTCCCAGAGTTCAATGAGCCCCAAATGCCCAGAGAGGCAATCTGCTCCTTAGGGCACCTGGCCCTGGTTTCCTACAATTCCCTGACACCTTTCCCAACTCATTTGCTCTTGCTTTTCAGGATCACCTCCAAAGCTCACAATCTGCACTCACATCTTGGTCATGGGGTCTGCTTCTGGGGGACCCCAAGCTAGACAGGCACCAACAGGAATAGGTGTGAACCCCTTAGACGGAGGTCACATAAAAAGTTTTGATCATCTCACACTTACCCTGAGTGGTTCCAAAAATGTGCAGAATTATTAAAAACCTTTCATGAACTAGGGAAAATCTCAGACCTAGCACAATGGCGGACCAGTTGTAAAAATAGTTTAAAGCAATTTCATGCTTCCATCCCACTCTGGAGTGTGCAAGAATTCAATTCCCCATTCAGTGCAGGTGGATTTCTTGAATCCTTCCTTTGGCTGATCCCTTTATACTCTTCTGCTGTAAGAAAAGTTCACATGTGTAACTCAGAGTCCCTTTGTCCTCAACCAGCTTCCAGACTTCACCCACTGAACAGAGTGATGGAGGGTCAGGCTCTGGTGTGTGGGATGGCTAGTGTCCGTCCACCTTGGGAGGTGGCCCTGTGGCAAAAAAAAAAAAAAAAAAAAAGTTAGTATTAGGAACTGAAAAAAAAAAAAAAAGAACCAAAATGTGCACAGCATGGTTCCATTTTAAGTGCATGGGCATATATTAGTCATCTGATCTGATTTTTTTCCACAGGAAATATATAGACATATATGAGCCATTATCTAATGACTCTGACTACTTCTAACTGATGTCTTCCCTGGGGGCCAAGGGGCAGGGTGCTCTTGTTCTTTCCTTCACCGAAAGAGAGAACCACCTTAGCCATGTCTCTGTTCCTCTTTCGGAATGTCACTTTCCCAAGAACTGACACAGTGTCTCTTTCTCCATTCCATAGGCCATAACCAACCTCATGCCTGGTAGACGTTCAGCAGACATGGGTTGGGTGAATGAATAAAGGATGGATGGATGGATGGATGGATGGATGGATGGATGCTTTCCTGCTAGTTTTCTCTCCTTCTTCTTTCCCTTTTTGGGAAATCCTTTTCCCAAAATCTGCCTTCTCCATTAATGTGATCATGTTTTAAAGAGAGTTTGAAAGGAATTACAAGTTTGCATTTGTTTTTATATGGTCTGAGAGTTTATACAACAGCTTAACACATTTATTCTGCAGCATTAACCGTTTGCTTGGTCTTCAGTCTGTCATCTTCGTTTATGATTTCTATTTTTTATGTTTTCTTCATGTTTCCAATTTATTTCCTTCCCTACTTTTTGCCATATTGCATAAGCAACGCTTGCTCTCTTTTCTTGTTATTATTTTTAGAAATTTTCTGCTTATCTTTAACAATAGTAATGTTTACATTTCTAATTACAACAGTAATGACTACATATATCATTATAATAATAATAATATAAGTTTTCCATCAACATTTATAAGCTGCGTCTCCTCGCTCCTCCACATAAATGTTAATATTTTTTCTTCTTCTGCCCAGCCTCCCTTCCAAGATTTTGCTGAAATCATTGGGAATTTGAGGTGCAAATTATCACCATTGCATGATTTTTATATAACAGGTCATTTCTTTACAGTATGTTATTTTTCTTTACTTTTGCATGAAGTTGTATGATCTTGTTATCGATGGTTACTTATTAACTAACTCATTTCATGCAACTTATTTTATACCATATCTTCACCATTGCTGCTTCCACGTTTTCATCACTGTTCAGTTTTCAAGGGCTCACCTGTGGCGACTTTTGCTGTAAGTCGTCAGGGCCCTTCTGGTTCCGGGAATGTCACCATGTGGCCACAGTAGGGGACAGGACTCGGCAATACTGGATGCTGGCGTCACATCCTTCCCATCAAAACTCAGAGGCTGAGGCCCCGCTAGTACGGCTCTCTCATGCCAAGAAGTCTGCATGTTGGCCTGTTCTGTTTTGGAAGGTTACCTGCATTTCTGGAACTGGACATCTTCACCAACAGATGCCTCCTTATACACTTCTCTTTTTAAAGTCCAAAATGCAAACAGCTTTACTTCTTCCTTCTGGTCCCAGACAGCGGGGAGAGAGAAGGTATGTCTTCCCAGTGCTGAGGCTACAGGTGCACAGGGCCTAGGTGGGGAGGCAACCCCAGGAGCAGAGCCTCTCAGGAGGTGCACCTGCTAGCAGTCAGAGCCCCCGAGACGCCAGGCCGCGGCCCTCCAAAGAGCCCACTTTTACCAGCAGCGCATGCACATGACAGCAGGCTCACAGGGAGCCCTTCAGGGTTGCTGAGACCGCTGCCCACCTGCCCCTCTCCTCCAGCCCTGGCTGTTGAGCCTGGGCTCTTTGCCCAAGTAGCTTTCTGGAAAGCAGCTCTGTCAGGAGCAGTTATAGGACAGGGGCCTCCATACTGTGCCTAAGTAGAGGCTTCCTTATGGAGTTTTCTGTGGCTTCCTGGCATCAAGACTCTGCCCCTCTCCCACTTACTTCGCTAACTGTGTAGAAGCCTCCTGAGGTTGCCTTGGAAGTCTTGGACCCCTTTGAGTGAGCACAGCGCCTTTCAGCCTGGGCACCTGTCTTCTGATCTGTTTCGGGAATGTGACCACAGCCGGTTATTGGAAAACCCCAATGTTATGTCCAGAGTGGGGCTGGGGCCTTGATTTTTCAAAGCGGGGCTGGGGCCTTGATTTGGAAAGACAAAGCTCACTGTCGGGAAAACCCATATGAGATGTCAGGCCCTTTGCATATATCCTCTCAGAAATAACAGCCATGGTTTTTGCACCTTCCCCCACCCCCTACACCTATATAATTGACGTCTTCAGTTAGCGACGTCTTCAAGAAAGAGAACACATATTTGTACTTCATATTCCTGGTCACAGTCACCACAAGGGAAGGTAATACACAGACCAATCCACACATGCCACTTGTTTGCGTGGTGGAATTGTGGGAAGTAACGAAATATGAGTGTTTGCAAGACAGATATTCCAATGTGATATTTTATTCTGTCTTCCCAAAGGTCTTGACCCACCCGCCACGTGAAGCAATTATTTTTCCGGACAGCTTCCTGACATTCCCAGGTAATTGACAGGTAATTAGGGGAAAGCATGCCAAAAAGCCCTCCACCCTAACATGGCAGAAGGGTGCTCCCAGCACCTAATTTATCAACACTTGTTCTTTCTTGCCCGAGCCAAGGACACAGGATTGCTTGGCAAACAGGGAAGAGAAAGGTCAAGTCATTCTGTGCCTTTTCTGGAAACGTATTTTTGTTTGGGTCAATCCCCCCAATAAATTATGGTCTTGTCCTACCGCTGCATTGGTGGGATTCTTGCAAGCGTTACTTAGTACATTTAAGAGCCGTGCAAGACCCAAATGGATTTAAAGTTAAAAAAAAAAGTTAGCCAGACTGCATGTTGAATTTGTTTGCGTTGTTCCACTGGTTCCCACTGGAGCTTAATCATCACAGCCTTTCAGTCCTCGGTGCCTGCTTCAAGATGCAGCAGAAATCAAAACTTGAGGAGTCTGGACGCTTTGTTCTCATGTAACTCATTAAGCGTTTCCCCGTGTGCTGTGATAGATGTTTCTCCCGGCCAGGAATTTCATACCACGTGTACATGTCCCTATTTTGCTCAGCAGAGTAATTCTCAGGATATACAAGCTAATGATGTCTGTGGTTTCGAAACGTCATTGTTATTGTTTGTGCAGGGCATTTGGAAAATCTGTAGACAGGTTATTAAGAGGATGCTGAGCAGTGAAAACATTATTAGGCCTTATTATTGTTTATTGTACCCAGATGTTGTGCATTTCGAGCGTCCCGAAGGATTAGGGGTGATGTCAGATACCAAAATCTTACTTTTCCTTGCGGATACTAAGTCTTAATTTTCCCCATTAAAAACAAAACGTTTGCACCAAGCAAGCGGATTATGCTTGGGCAAAACGTCGGTTGGCGGTAAAGCCGTGCTGCTCAGATGAGACGTAGGGGCATAATGGAAAACCAAAACAAAGCCTTGGCTACTGTCGGAAATTCCGGTCTGAAAAAAAAAGACCAACGAGGTGTACATTCAGGATGAAATAAATCATGCCAGCCAACATGCAGAGGGGCAATTTCAAAGAAAAATTTTTGTTCTCAATGAAAAGGAAGGCAAAGGCAGAGCAAACCCTGCCAATAAGTTCCTAACAAGGGCCAGGCACTCTGCTCAAGGCAATCAGAGGGCGTTTGACTGTTGGTCGATTGAGACACGTCATGGGAAAACAATGGTTTGGCCCGCAAAGTTCGCCCTGCTAGCTCCGTTGGATAGCAAACCATACCAAAAAGCCAACGATTTGTAATAATGAGGAATCCGTTTTTAAAACGACACGTTAAAGCCGCACCCAGAATAAACAAAACCAAGATTATTGTATGTGAGAATTCAGTATATAACAAATAATCACTCCATTCTAGGAAAAGAAGAATTATGTAATCAATGACGCTGGCTTGTAAGCAATTTGGGGAAAGCGAATCTCGAAGAAACCCAGCAGGGATTGCGTTCACAGGCTTTCTGCCTTCGGGCTTCCTGCTGGCTTGGCTGATGGGAGGACATCAGGAGACCGGAAGGAGGGGGACAGTGTGTGTAAGGTAGTGTCCCTGATTCCCCGCGTCAGGTGACTGCGGGAGGCCTGCTCCCCTGTCCTAATGGCCACCGTGTGGCTCGGGCAGCCTTTGCATACAATACTCCAGGTTCAGGAAATGGCTTCCTCCTCTGCCCCTTGAGGTGTGAGGATGATCGGAGTTCCCAGTCGCTGCCCCGTCCAGGGAGCTCCCCATCCCTGAGCATCCCTGCCATTGCTGTGGTGACGTCCTCAAGCTCACCTCAGCCACCAGATCTAGCGGGCCATCTGTTTCCTCCTGGGGCTGCCGAGCGTTACAGGTGCCCTGGGGACAGCCACTAAGCTTCAGCCTCACGTGCAGCTTCGGATTGTGAGGTTTATTCATTCACACGAGGCTGGAGTGGTTCTGGTCCGTGCTCTGCAGACATGCACACGGCTGGCCGTTGGGTAACACTGCCCTGTCACCCGGTGGTTCTCACCGGGGGCCACTGCGACCCTGGGGACCTTTGGCTGTGTCCGGAGACATTTACGGTTGATACAGTGGGGGCCAGGGTGCTGCTGGGCCCTTGTAGGTGGAGCCCAGAGATGCTACGCACCCTACATTGCACAGGACACCAGCCCTAATAGTGACCCCGCCCGGGATGACTATGCTGCCCTCGAGAACCCTGTTGTGCCTGTTGGAGGAAACATGCATTCACAGCAGTAGTTCAGCAAAGCCGACTCTTCCTCAGTGGAAAGCTGATGAGTCCACTTGGAAAATAAAATTTCTGCCACTGGCTCATTAGTGAGTCCCGACCAGAGAGGGAGTAGTGGCTGCGTGATCCTGAGAAACACTGTTGTCAATCCCTGAAGGCCCCATGTACCCCTCTCTGTCCTTGGGATGGGCCCCCCACGTGAACTGGGAACCTCTCACAAGAGCCCACGAGTGTCCCTGTGCGGGAATGTACAGGGTGTGGCCTCTGCGTCCGGCTACTGAGATTCAGGTCCAGCTGCTACCATTGCTTGATTGGGTTGATTTATTTCATCTCTGGTAGGTTCTGTGTCATCATTTGTAAAGCATGGGTACTGCCGGTTGGAAATTTTTTTCTTTAAAGTTTATTTATTTATGTATTTAGAGAGAGAGAGAGAGAGACAACAGGGAGGGTCAGAGAGAGGGGGAGAGAGAGAATCCCAAGCAGGCTTCATGCTGTCAGCGCAGAGCCCCGATGACGTGAGATCATGACCTGAGCCGAAATCAAGAGTCAGACGCTCCACCGACTGAGCCACTCAGATGCCCCTAATGGTCGCAAATTCTGTAGGGTAATAGAAGGGATTAAATGAGAAAATACATGCCAAAGGCTTATGCTAAGCTGCTATGAATATGGCCCTACAGACAGAACCCTGCCATCGAGCCTCTTGTACAATACACGGGGCTAAATGAATTCATCAGGATTTGCTTGTTTTCTTGGTAAGACCTATCAGAGCCTTTAAAGTGTTATGAAGCGTTTGGACTCTCTAGGAAAAGGGCCCAATACACCACCATCCCCAAGCCCAGGCACCACTCAATGCTGCTCTGAACCGGACTCCTGTTACGTCACAGAAGTAACCTCCGGCCAACACGGATAGATGCACCATTGGGCCTCCACAACATGCTGACCAACAATCCAATGTGGTGGCTTCCATAATTGAGTTTTGAATGTTGAACCAGCCTTGCACACCTGGAATAAGTCCCTTGGTCATGGTGTTTAATTACTCTTATAAACTATTAGATTCGATTTGCTATTATTTCGTTGGGGGGGGGGGGTTGCATCTGTGTTCATGAGAGATACTACTCTGTCATTTTCTTCTCTCATAATGTCTTCATCTTTGGTACTAAGATAATGCTGGTCTCAGAGAAAGGAGTTAGAAAGTATTCGCTCTCCTTCTGTCTTCTGAACAAGACCGTAGAGAATTGGTATAATCCCTTCCCTAAATATTTGGTAGAATTCACCAGTGGATCTATCTAAGCCTGGCACTTTCTTTTTTGGAAGGTTAATTATTGGTTCAATTTCTTCAATAGATATAAGCCTATTCAGATGATATGAGTGTTGGTAAATCGTGTCTTTCCAGGAATTGGTCCATTTCATTTATCTATGTAATTATCACATTTGTGGGCACAGAGATGTTCATAGTATTTCTTTATTATACTTTCTTTTCTTTTTTAAAGTTTATTTATTTTTGGGACAGAGAGAGACAGAGCATGAACGGGGGAGGGGCAGAGAGAGACGGAGACACAGAATCCGAAACAGGCTCCGGGCTCTGAGCGGTCAGCCCAGAGCCCGACGCGGGGCTCGAACTCACGGACCGCGAGATCGTGACCCGAGCCGAAGTCGGACGCTTAACCGACCGAGCCACCCAGGCGCCCCTCTTTATTATACTTTCAATAGTTCATATATTTTATATTGATCACTTCCAGCTCCTATCTCAGAGGGTGGCACTTTCTGATTTCCCCCAAATCAAAGTCCACCTCTGGGAGTCTGTAGCTACATTGGACAATTTTACTCCTGACTGTCTATTGTTTTTCTTTGACCAGTTATTCATATTGACCTGGGTTTTCAATGTGGATGTGGATTGTTTGTGAACATGTGTAATATCTTTAGTCGTTTAAAGACACGTATATTTTGTTTTCCAACATTTACCTTTCTTAGCTTAACTTAGAGAACAGTTAAATCGGGTTACCTGCCCAACATAATCTGGCTATATGTGAAATATTTTTTAAAAACCTCTCTCAGGGCGCCCGGGCGGCTCAGTCGGTTGAGTGTCCGACCTCAGCTCAGGTCATGATCTCGTGGCTCATGAGTTCGAGCCCCGCGTCGGGCTCTGTGCTGACAGCTCGGAGCCTGGAGCCTGCTTCGGATTCTGTGTCTCCCTCTCTCTTTGCCCCTCCCCTGCTCGCATTCTATCTCTGTCTCTGAAAAATGAATAAATGTTAAAAAACAACCTCTCTCTACATTGTCATGTCAATTCAAGAAACTGAAAAAAATTCATATACAGAGATGACAGAAGTACCTTATTTGTCAGACTCAAAACATATATTTAAAAACAATTTTTTTTGAGAGAGAGAGAGAATCTCAAGCAGACTCCACGCTCGGTGCAGAGCCTGACACGGGGCTCCCCCTCACGACCCCGGGATCATTACTTGAGCCAAAATCGAGAGTCAGACGCTCAACCAACTGAGCCACCCAGGTGCCCCAAAAGCATATATATTTAAAATGTGTTTATAAACCATAAAGTACTATAAAATATAGAAGCATTTACTCTCCAGTTTGGAATTACCCCACTTTAAAAAAATAAACAAATCCAGGTAATAGGAGAACGCCCAGAGAAATTACTGCTAGAGAAAAGGAATGCCAGGCTTCACACACTGGTGATTTAAAGTTGGACAAGCACTAAAGCACCCCACTCTAGGTTCTGGGTGATGGCTTGTTTGAGTAACACATCCTGAAGGCAGCGGCCACTTTACTCTGTAGGTTAGAGAACAAGAAAGAAAGCAAACAAGCCACAGAGGACCAAAATAGAGAAGGAAACCCATCTGTTACGTGAAGAACTATGTTCCCCAAATCTCATATGTTGGAGTCCTAACCCCTAGGAGCTCAGAATGTGAGTCTACTTCAGAGGCATGGTCTTTAAAGAGGTAATTAAGGTGAAATGCGGTCACTGGGGTGGTCCCACTGGGGCGGGACACTGGGGTGTCCCATATGACAACGTCCTTACAAGAAGAGGAGATTAGGACACAGACAAGCATAGAGGAGAAGAAGGAGAAGGAGCTGTCTTCACACCAAGGAGAAAGACCTCGGGAGAAACCAACCCTGTGGACACCTTGGTCTTGGATTTTCAGCCTCCACGACTGGGAGGAAATAAAAGTCTGGTGTTGAAGCCGCAGCCCACGCAGATGTGTCTCATGCTGGATATCCTAGAGGCCCATCACCAAGTATGGATTCCCATCATCGCCCCAGCTGTCACCCAGAGAGGTCTCTGCTGGGGTGTCTCATCACTTACCTTGGCTTCTCTCATTATGGGTTTTCTCTCTGACATGTAACCAAAACTTCTCTGTACACATTCGATTTGCCCACAGGGCCATGGAATATCTGGTTTCACTGACTCACATGAAACTTCCATTTTGGTCCAGCAACATGACGTTTTCCTTCTTCTGCATGTTTTAGAATAATTTCAGAGTCAACAATCTCTTCATTATAGGACTCAACCTGAAGTTCATCCCGTGGGTCAGTCTGATGTTTTGAAACAACAGCTTCAGTATAGATTCCAAATGATCACAGATAGTATCAGACTGAAAAAAAAATTCTGTGTGGCTGGAAGCACAAGGGAGGAGAGAGAAAAAGTGAGAGAGACAGAGACAGAGACACAGGTGTGGGTACAGTTGAGTAATTAATTGAGTAAAAACAAGAGGAATGACAGCAAGGTTCATAAGGCACTAACAATAGTTCTTGTCTCTTGAGCACCTGCTCTGGTTTGGGCACTGTCTCTAAGTTCGGATCCTCCGATGCCCCTGAGAACCACGTCTTGTGTTCTCGTGACACAGAAAGCAAGATGGCGGCACAGCATGTCAAGCAACCCCCTCCCCCACCCCCCACCCCCCGCCCCCGCCCAGGGCCCTAGAGCTGGCAAGACACAAACCCTGGGCTGAACTGACTTCACAGGTAGACACCGCTCCCACACAGCATGCCGCATCCCCTGCACGGGCGGGATTTCGGAAAGGACACCCCTGCAAGCCCGAGGCACCCTGCACGCTGAGCACAGCCCAGTGCCTTGTCACAACAGGGGAGGATTCTAAGGCCAGACTTCCTGTTCTGCCGGGGTACGTGTGGGAAAGACATTGCTGAGATGGTTTAACTGTGTTGTCAGTTGTGAACAGCTCTGAGCACAGGGCCATAAACCAAGAGGCCAGGCACATGAAATGTCATGGTTCAGCATTTCCAAATAGTTCAGTCTTTATGCGACCGCGTTTTTCAATCAGAGATGTCGTTGGCTTTAATTGTTCCAATCAATATCAAAATAAGTTTAGAGAGTCATTCAATGCAGGGGTGACTCCTCTTACACTAAGCGATTAAAGTCCTTTAACACAGTGACACACGGGGTCACTGCCGTTACTTTAGGGTGAAGGTGTCTGCTCCAGAGGGTCCCTGGCTTGTGCTGTCCTTGCATAAATGAACTAACATTGCAAATAGATGCTGAAGTGCGTCATAAATTCCTAACAGAACTATTTCAAGAATTCTTTCTTTGAGGCGCCCGGGGGGCTCAGTAGGCTAAGCGTCTGACTCTTCATTTTAGTTCAGGTCATGATCTCACAATTTTGTGAGTTCGAGCCCTGCCCCGGGCTCTGCATTGACCGTGTGAAGTCTGCTTGGGATTCTCCCTCTCTCCCTGCCCCTCCCCTGCTTTCTCTCCCTCCCTCCCTCCCCCTCTGTCTCTCTGTCTCTCTCAGTTTAAAATAATAAGCAAACTTAAAAAAGAGAATCCCTTCCTTAAAATGTTTTACCACTGTTTAAAATGCCACATAATATGGTAGATCATTTGAAAGACAAATTCAGCTCAAAAATGAAACAGAACATAAGCACCATTTCCACTCCTTCTATGTTTTTTTGTAAGTTCCCCCCAATGCAATAACACAGGAAAAATAAATAACGGCGAGAATGTTCACCGGAGAGATATTCAATAAGTGCCTGCCAACGGCCAGCCAGACCTGGGGACACAGTGGTGAGCCAGTTGGGGAGTTTAAAATCCCCAAAAGGGTGGGGATCCATCAACAGATGGGTGGAAAAACATTCGGTCTACCCACTAAGGGAATAATCTGCAGCCTTAAGGAAGGAAATCCTGTCATACACCACAACATGAGTAACTCTCGAGGACATTATACTTCGTGAAACAAGCAAGGACAAAAGAACAAATGCTGCACCATGCCACTGACGTGAGGTCCCTGGCGGAGAGGGATTCTTGGAGATGGGAAGTAGAATGGTGGCTTTCAGGGGCTGTGGGGAGAATGGGGGGTTAGTGTTTAGCGGGCCGGAGTTGGGGCCGGGGGGCTTAGAGTTTAGCGGGCCGGGTTTTGCAAGATGAAAAAGTTCTGGAGACCTTTTCCACATACTTAACACTAATAAACAGCACGCTTAAAAATGGTTATGATGGCAAATTTTATGTTATCTTTTTTGCGACAATTAAAAACGTTTGTTTAGTTAAGGGTATTAGGGGCCCACGGGGGAGTTTTAAGCAGGGAACAGCCACACTAGAATTTTAAAATATGCTTTGTTGAAAACAACCTGACTCTACTCCTAAGAAAATCTAAAAGACAAACTACCTGAAAACCGAAAGGTTAATATATAAGCCTCTGTGGTAGGGACAGCTACAAGAAAAATACACGGGAAAAATAAAAAATCAAGCAAAGTCATTAGCCCTGAGAAAATAAGCAAAGTCATTAGCAAATAAAACCGTTTTGAAATTCAAGATCCCATTTATAAAAGACTCAAGGATTTGAAATCATAATAAATCAAATGACTTACAATGGATGCCGTCATAAAAAACCTTGCAAAATTGCAGAATTGCTGAAGCTCAATGAATCATTGCTGAACGGACGAGCAACATCGTAAAGCCTTGCGAGGAGGTTAGAAAAAGAAGACAAATTAAGTGGAAAACGTTGTGTTCTATTTTACAGATACAGTGTGATTCCAGTTAAAATATAAACAGGCTTCTCTTTTTGTAACCCACTGTGTGAGAATCCCCAGTCAGCCCCGTGACACAGGTGCCTGTGAGACCCGCCCATGCAGCCCCGTGACACAGGTGGGACAGGAAGAATCCCCACGAAAGTCAGCAAGCTGAGGTCAGGGCCCCTCACACTCCCTGGGCTCCCTGGCCCTTCGCAGGCAGCTCAGACATTTTGTGTTTATAATTTTGTCTTATCTTTCTTAAGAGAGCCCCCCCCTCCAACTGTATGAGCTTCATGTTCCCCAAACCTGGAGTCTTTTCCCTGTGTGGGTATTGTAGAGAATATCCCAAATAGAAGAAAATGAATCGAAACTGAGCCTTTTTAGAAAATAGAATATTAGCTGCTGTAACAATAATAAAAAGCCACGTGGAGTTGTTCAGAAATGGAAATAAAGATGAACGGAATACCCAAGGCAGAGTGAGCCCCAGCATATTATTCCACGATCTTTGTACAACAAAGAGCTAAGGATGAATTGTAATAGAAATAACACTGGGATAATGTCGCAATTTGGAGAAAAACTGATGTAATCCATAATTTACACAGTGATCCCCAAATAAAGGAGGGTATTTAATGACTGCAAGCATATTCATAGAGAAAAATCGGCAGAAAACAGCCTGCCTTTGAAGAAATAAAAATAATACCTTTTTCAATATTAAACAAGACATGAAGGAAACTGATGAGCAAGTCAATTCAATTTTTTTTTTTTTTTTTTTTTTTTTTTTTTTTTTTTTTACAGCAGGGGCACCTGGGTGGCTCAGCCAGTTAAGCACCTGACTCTTGATCTCAGCTCAGGTCAGGATCTCATGGTTCATGAGTTTGGGCCCCACATCGGGCTCTGTGCTGATGGCACGGAGCCTGCGTGAGATTCTGTCTTTCTCTCTGCCCCTTGTTTGCTTGTGCGCTCTCTGTCTCTCTCTCTTAAAATAAATAAATAAACTTAAAAAACAATAAAAATAAAAATAATTTACAACATTGATGAAAATAAAAAGTACTAGGTTAAACTACAGAGCATATCCATACATGATGAATCATGGGAATCTACTCCCGAGGCCAAGGGGACAGTGTATACAATGTCTATTAGCTAACTTGACAATGAATTACACATATAAAAAGAAACTACAGAGAGTCACATGTAAGATAGAATGTTTACATGAAGTGTGTGGACAAGTATGGTTTACATTGAAAACGCCCTGGGAAAACACTCAGATGCTCCGGGGGAATGAGTCATAGCCAAGCACAAAAAACGTACACATAAAATAAGGTAAAATGAAGAAACCAGCACCTGAAATAGAAATTAGCGGAAGACCCGTCTTAAATGCAAGAACCGTCTTAAACCTAGATCAGAAAAAGTTGCAACCACCACGTCCGGTGCGGGTGAAATCAGGTGGAAATGGAAGGCACCCACACCCCTGTGCACACAGCACGGCCAGAGGCACCAGAGTTAGCACACGCCTTTTGTGGGTGACCGTATCGTGGTGACCAGCTTGCTTGCCTGGACTTCCCACTTCCAGGAACGTATCTGGAAGGAACGACGGGAGGAAATGCTCGTTAGCCACAATTAAGAGACTATGTGGAGACCCGGGGCGGCCACATGCTGCACTGTAATGTGAACCAGCTGCATGAACACAGACCCTCGCCCATGACCACTGGAGTAGAGAGAACTAACGTTCTACACCGCTCTGGCCCTTGGGGTATATCCACACACACGCGCGCGCGTGTGTGTGTGTGTGTGTGTGTGTGTGTGATGTCGAAGAGCCGTGAACGCTCAGACTGAGAGGAAATTGCCAGATATCAGAACTGCTTTAAAGTAAGAAAACAGTGGATTCCACATACATCATAAAATAATCCATATTTCCATCCTGGGTTTCTATTAAGATTCTGCCTGTCAGGACTGGACGCTCTTAAATGTCGCCACCAGAATGAAGATGTCCATTACCTGCACGTAAACCCTGAGATCCTGGCAGGCAATTTTTAAACATCAAAAGAGTGCTCCAGGAATTCCAAATAAAAAACCAACTCTTCCTTTCATTTGCTTAAAAGAGTTTTCTCTCTTCTTAGTCTCTCACTCTGGGTCGTAGACGCATCAAATAGATTGTTATTTTCCGCTTGGGGAGAAGGTATGGCTCAGTGTGACAGCCGCCTTTCAAACTTAAGCCTTTGGAGCCAAGTTCCAGTTGGGAAATGAATTTTTATAGCACAGTTTAAAGTAGAGAGGGAGCACTGTGAAATCCTTAGCAATCTTCGGCTTTATCGAGTACTCCTTCATCTTTCTCAGTCAGATGAGACGGTCTTGGAATCCCGGGGCCCGGAGGCTGGGTTCATCACCCTCACATCTCCACCTGGGGGCATGCTCTTGCAACTACAAAACAGAACTTTTACTGTAAATTTGGTTTCTTTTTTTAAGAAAGGAATGTACCTTTTACAGAGTGAGCACTTTGGTGTTATAAATCAAACAGAAGGGCTTTGACCATATGTTTAAGGAAAAAAAAAAAAAACAGGCTCATTCTCTATGGAAACTTTCTTAGCAAATATATAATGTCTGTTTGTGGTACAGCTGTGTATCTTGGGACCCTCTTGAGATATTTCCCTCATATTCCAGCATATTCACGTCGGGGAAGAGTCTGGGTAGAACCCTCAAGTTTTTATATGAAATCAGCACTTAGAACAGTGCCTGGTATATGGTAAGCGCCGCGTAGTTTTCAGATGTTGCTGTTATCACTAAATTGTGATTATGTGGCCTGTGTGAGTTTTCTGAGACCTAGCCAACAGCGGGGAATGTTTCTGAGGAAGATCAAATGACTCGAATTGGACATTTTGGAAACAATGATGCTTATGTTCCAAAGACATTGACGAAGGATAAAGCTTGCGAGATGGAAGATGTTCGTAATCAACAAGCACGTACTCAGTGCCCGTTGTGGGCTTTACCACCCACAGAAAGTATGACTGTACATTATGAAAGAGATATCGCTGATGGCCTCAGAGAGTGAACTCCTAGAATACTCAAGGTTAAATACACCATGGGGTGGGATTTGGATTATAAATAGCATGACACTTCTAGAAGATTTTCATGACTGGCTATGGATTTTGAATTGGTTAGGTTACAGCTGGGGAAAACTGGTGGGGCCAGAAATGAAAGGCCACGAGGCAACTAAGAGAGAAAAACAAGCTTCTTGACCAATCAGTTTGAAGAGAAAATGAGAACGAATAAGGGGCCAGTTAGCTTGTAGTTTGATAAGTAGTCGCTCCCTCTGGCTCTTATGCTCCAACGCTCCCTCCTGTCACGTGTGACTCGTTAGTGATCCCACAGTCTGACCTCAGGCTCAGCTTGCCCAGAAGGTCGGAGCAAAGTGATGTAAACAGAGGCCCGAAATGTGCTTGCATGACAAGCCTTGCTTGCCTGTGTCCACCTGTGGTCAAGATGGGCCTGGCTAGGCTGGAGGGTAAGGAACCATGGACAGAGCCAACAGACTTCGGGCGTCCCAGCTGAGGCCACCCTAGATTGCCAATGGCTAGCGGGACCAGGACGTGGGATCCCAGCCCTAGACAGCGGAGCCATCTAGATGATGACCCACCCTAGGACAGGCAGCGACGATGGTCCATTTGACCTCCTAAATGTTTCTGCAATCCATGTTTCCCCATTTCTACGACTATCACCAAGACAATTCATTCTCTGAAGAAACTACTTATACAGCACTTACTTTATGCCAAGTGCAAAGCCAGCCACCAGACCCCAACAGAGAGCAAGCCAGGTGAGTTCGCTGGAGACTCCTCGGTCCCTCTGCCTCTGCCCTAGGTCACCTGAGGTAGCATCTCCACACTGGAGTCAGGGTAGCATTCGATGTCCACATCTTATTATCTCATGCCCTACTTCCTGGGGTCACCACGCTTCCTTTTACTATGCGGACTCTGCCTTTTCTACTCCCTCTGCTGAAAACGTTTTTTCCTCCTAGTCCCCACCTGCTTAACTCATTCTCCAACAGGCCTAACAAGTTCACGTTCCCTCGTGTGGGCTCTCCTAACGTGGTGCTCTGCTCCAGCCTACTGAACGCACTTGTGGTTTTACGGAATGATAATTAGATAAGAGTCCTTGTGTTCACTACCGTCTCACTCCAGGTGTGGAAACTCCATTACATTCCCAGGATCAAGGTCTGTGTTCAATAAACATTTATGGAACGAATAACTGACATCATTTGATTTGAATTTGAAGAAATGAGAACCGGGAAGGTCACACAACTTACCCAACATCGCATACTGAGTAACTGTCCAAGTCTGATTCGAGCCAAGACTCTCTGATTCCAGAGGCCACATTGCCAAGCTTCCTTACATTGCTAGGACTGTGCACTCGGGTAAAGCCAGCACCACGACACCAGGGTGGCTCAGTCGGTTAAGTATCTGACTCTTGATGTCAGCTCAGGTTATGGTCTCATGGTTTATGAGTTTGAGCCCCGCACGGGGCTCTGCACTGACAGCATGGAACCTGCTTAGGATTCTCTCTCTCTCTCTCTCTCTCTCTCTCTCTCTCTCTCTCTCTCTCTCCCTCCTCTGCTCTCTCTGTCTCTCTCAAAAATATAACAATAATAATAATAAAACATAAAGAAAGAAAGAAAGAAAGAAAGAAAGCAAGAAAGAAAGAAAGCAAGAAAGCAAGAAAGCAAGAAAGCAAGAAAGAAAGAAAGAAGTAGCCAGAAAGAAAAAGCAAGGACCCAAGCCTCCAACTCATTGCACCCTGGGCTGATTGTCTCACCTTGGCTGCCCGGCCAGCAGTCAGCCAAGCACAGGGACGCAGGGACTCAGAGAAGCTTTCCTTGGTCAGAGTTGCTGTCGTTTCTGTGTCCACCATTGCTCTGTACCCAGGGGCTGTGGGAGAATAGGGACGTTTCTCCCCGTTTCCACAAACTCCTCTGGCCTTTGATTTTCATTATCTCAAAAAAAAAAAAAAAAAAAGTCTCAACCATGTAGGGGACCATTAAAAGCCTTCACTTGTTTCAAGGGATCAGTAGCTCACGAAATGGTATGTCTTTGTTGATGCAAAGAAAGGCCACAGCGGTCAGATTTCTATTAAAAGTAGATAGTTAAGCAACAGTCCTGAGGCAACCGCAGAAGTGATTAATGTGCTGACACACTGATCGATGATAAACATAATAGAGCTTGAAGGAAATTAATGATATTTTGAATCTTTAATAATGGTACATAACTATCTAAAAGAGATATCTCCATCACAATGTAATGCTTTTAAAAGCAAAGGGAGATTTAATGACAACCGGGTAACACATTTTGTGTGGATAAGGGAGAGAGAGAAACAGAAAATTTGTCAAATTTGTCAGAGTGGTGGGATTGTCCTTGAGCCTTTTAGTCTAATTCCTTTACTATTATCCTGGTGGGGTCTTGTGCAATATACCTTTTAAAAAATAAAGCATCGAGTAGACTGCTGTTCTCTCCAAAATATGTATATGTTTTTCGTGAGAATATAAAGATCAAGTTAATTCATGCCCTTTTCCCCTACCTCCAGCAACAAAAACCCTCTGTTCCTTCGTGCAAATGTAAGCTACACGCAGGGCCATTGTTCTTGAGTTTTTGTCCATTAGGAGTTTGGGAAAATGCACACTCACCCCAAGAGGAAAGGGTCAGATGTGGCAGAAGGAATGCCTCCAGGGACAATGGGTCATTGTGATCCTGGGAGCCTTGATTAATCATCTACATCTTGGGGAAAATTCCGCTAGGGACACCTCGAGTCGGAGGCTGATCCGAAGACAAAGGGGGGCCACGCTCCAAGCAAATCTGTGAGCATCTCCAGTGTAACCGGGTTTGTGGTCTGACGTGCTGTGCTGGGCACGTGGCTGCCTTTCATTGAACTCCTACTTCACAGCCCGGCTGGTTTTGCCCCTGACCAAAAGGGAATCTTTGAGATGGGAAACAAAGATCCTGTGGAATCACAATATCTGGAAGCTATACCAGCGTCAGAAGCCATCACCAGTTTGTGTCGGAAAGACTTGTTTCCCAGAAGCCACAGAGTGAAGCGGGGGCTCTGAAGCCGACCCACGTGCAAATGGGGGAGGTTGTACCGGAAAGCTGGTAATTTCAGAACCACATCGAAGGACCTTTCCTGCACAAGTTTGCAAATTAGTCACAGTATTGCTTTATAATGATGCCATTATCTGAGTATGCTAATAATGTCTCGCTTATAGTCAGTTTGCCTCCTCCGACGAGCTGGTGATTTCCCATGATGACACTAAAACTCAGCACTAAAACCGGCCGCTAGACCTCATATTCCCGGAATGTCACAAAGATCGGCTTGGCTTTCCGAAGGGTGAATCATTGCTTTGATTCAGGATGGTCTTGGATGATGCTTCTGAAAAAAAATTGACCAGGACTTGCCTACGTGATGCCCCGCCAGCCACAAGGTGAAAGACAAAACTCACCCCTGAGTTACCCGATTAAATGTGAGTAAATGACTGACGGTCAAACGGCCCGACCTGCCACTTCAACCCAACGGCCCCCATGAATGCCACGCGAGGCACACAAACTAGTCTCCCTGCAAACGGTTGGTTCCTGAGCTGTGATGTTTGGTTTAACAAACTGTTGACAGACACAGAAGACAGAGACAGAAGAAAGAGCAGCTTTGGGGGAAACAGAGTGATGGGTCTTCAAGGGCTCCTCTCCTTCTCCACTTTCCGGTACTTTCCGTGGTCAGGCTGGGGTTTTCCGTAATGAACAAGAGAGTTCCGGGGACAGGAGGGATCTGATGGGATAATGTGAACAAAGAGGGGAGAAAGCACATCTTAAGCAGAGACTATGTGCCAGGAAGGATAAACCGGATAGCCAAAATTTATCTGTGTGGGAAAAGAAGGGAGAGCCAGGTACGGGGCCTCCCCAGCCCGCTTGGCCAGGGAGGCGCTGTCCTGCTGTAACAAAACAGTGTGGAGCGGTAGGACCGTCACCCCATGTAGTGTCCCAATAGCCTCTTCTCCTCCTTCCGCTTTCCCTCCCCCCACTGCCCTGTTCATTCAGCCGTTTTCCAGGAAAGCGGGGAGGTATGGACGTCATAACTACACCTGCCCTGATTCCAGTTTTGCCACCAGATAACTGTGTGACGTCAGCATGCTGGGCCCCAGGGGCCCCCCTGGACAGCAGCAATGCTGGCCCAGCTCCCTCCACATCCTGCCCTACTGGTCTATGGCGGGGCTCGATCTGCTCTCTGGTGCCAGTAATTCCACAGCCACCCTTCTGGGCACCACAAGGTCCGTTGTCAAGGTTATTGGGTTTTTTGTAGGCACCCATTTCAACCAGTGCTTAGGGGATCTCCCTTGGTAGGCTCTGCTGAATGTGACGGAGGAAATTACAAGACATAGTTATTCTCAAGGGGCCATGACCTGCTTGGAGAAATCAAATGCCCCAAGTCCTCTGGTGGGAGAAAAGGAATGGGAGTTGATGAGAACCAAATGCAGGGCAGTGCCGTGTACTAGAAGAAGCGGAGGGGGGACTCTGGGTCCCACCTAAATGGATGATCTGCTTTCATCTCGTGGGCCTCAGTCTTCTTGCCTGCTACATGGGACAGCTAGACCATGTGATGCCCCAGGGCCGTTCACGGAATACGGAGAACTGACCCACACGTGATGCTCTAGTGACTTAGGGACGTGGGAAAAAAGTGTGTGCAGGGTGGTCAGAAGGGGGTGACACAGTGTATGACAGAGGCTGGCTCATGGTGGTGGAAATGTTCACAAGACAGAGCCAGGAAGGCCACTTAGAGCCAATCGGAGGCAGAGGTGGCCAGGACCATTATGTGCCCACTACAGAAGGCCAGATGCGGGAGAGGGCACTGGGCTGAATAGGTAAGGCCCAACCCCTTTGCAACGAGGACTGTGACCTTTCCGTTTTGTCCCTCTGACACCAGAGAGCAGTGAAGGTTCGGGGTGGGAGGCCGCCATAAAGTGCTATCGCCATGGCGGAGTGGCTGTTCCTGACAACACCCGGTCTTGGGGCATCTCCCGGCCTTCACCCCTGGTGCCACCGGGTCATTGCATCGTGTCCTGCGTCTGCTCCTCCCTGAGAGGACCTGACAGGTAAAGAGTCTGAGGCAGCAGGTGGGAACCCCAAGGACCCTGAATCCTGCTGGATTCCTCCCAGGTGGGATTTCTGTCCCACCCCACTGTCTGCAGGAGCACAGGCGTTTTGAGCTGTTCTCAAGGCTAAGAGTGATGTAATGAGCTGGGGCATCTGGGGCACAGAGTGGCCTGCCCTAAGAAGCCCCCACGCAAAAGCAACCCCACAACACAAACAAACGGCAAGCCACCACCCTCGACTAGAGAGGACCTCCTTTTTAAAAAAATTTTTTTAACCTTTCTTTATTTTTGAGGGACAGAGAGAGACAGAGTGCAAGCAGGGGAGGACAGAGAGAGAGGGAGACATAGAATCTGAAGCAGACTCCAGACTCCAAGCTGTCAGCACAGAGCCCGACTTGGGGCTTGAACTCATGAACCGCGAGACAATGACCTGAGCCAAAGTCGGACGCTCAACCGACTGAGCCACCCAGGCACCCCAGAGGGGACTTCCTTTTTAGCCAACAGAGTGGACGAGAAAGAGGTTTTCATGGACTCAGACTCTTGACTTACTGGACTGCCAGAACTGAGGGAGTTCTCAGAACTGAAGCCACAGACTGATGTGCAGAAGGGAAACCATGTTTGGGGCGCCTGGGGGGCTCAGTCGGTTGAGCGTCCGACTTCCGCTCAGGTCATGATCTCACGGTCTGTGTGTTCGAGCCTCGCGTCGGGCTCTCTGCTGGCAGCTCGGAGCCCGGAGCCTGCTTCCGATTCTGTGTCTCCCTCTCTCTGACCCTCCCCCGTTCATGCTCTTTCTCTGTCTCAAAAATAAATGAATATTTTTTAAAAATTTAAAAAATAAAAGAAGGGGGGCGCCTGGGTGGCGCAGTCGGTTAAGTGTCCGACTTCAGCCAGGTCACGATCTCGCGGTCCGTGAGTTCGAGCCCCGCGTCAGGCTCTGGGCCGATGGCTCGGAGCCTGGAGCCTGTTTCTGATTCTGTGTCTCCCTCTCTCTCTGCCCCTGCCCCGTTCATGCTTTGTCTCTCTCTGTCCCAAAAATAAATTTTAAAAAGTTGAAAAAAAAAATTTTTTTTTAAAAAAATAAAAGAAGGGAAGCCATGTTTAACTCAAGCACTGGTTCACGGGAGGGCATCTCGGCAATAAACATCTCCTCCGCCGTGAAGACTTCACCGTTAAGACAAGACCACTCGGTGCCAATGTTACAAACAGAGCAAGCTAAATGTTAGCAGAAGGATTGCTTCGTGTTGGTTTTGCCTTCTTTACAACCACTAACCTTCCGTGGGCAGAGAATGGCATCTTACAAACACCGAGCCCTGTTCCAGGGAAGGACTACGTGCTTCTCTCAAGTGGCCTGGCCAGAACCACTTAAGAAGTTACAAGTTCAAATATGACCCCAGTGGATGCAAAACAGCCTGCGCTTGTTATAATTTTCCTCTGAAAGGAGATGAAGACAAAATATCTAATTCTCACAAGAGTGCAGGGGTTCGGCGGGAGAAGAATCCAACGAGAGCAGCCATCAGCCAGTAGCTCCAAGGGAGGCAGATGTTCCCTTCTGCGGCTGCCCTTTGAGCAGTTGGGCACCTGCAGCAGCTTTAAAGCTTCCTCCAGAAAGCGCTGCCTTGAGAAAGTACACCGCATCTGCTAGAACCTGGCCACTGGGATTCCCTGGGCTCCCTGCATTCCAGCTCTGGCCTCCGCCTCCTGCTCTCCCCTGGCTCTGACTCTAGCTCTCGGGTGCCCCCTCTGATGAGGCTGCCACTGAATACCTTGTGCCACACCCACTGCCGGCCCCTCTCACCGGCCCCTAATGCTAACTCGGCCTCAGTCACCGTCCTTTCCTGGGTCACCACCTGCCAAGCCTCGGGATGCTTGCAATCAGCATGCAGTGCGTCCAGCAGACAGATTCATCTGCAGAGAACCCAAGCGCCTGTGTACCTTACGTAAAGCCATGAGCCCCACGGAGCTGGGCCCTGCCTTCCACAGCGTCTTACTGCTTTGGGTCATTAGCACAAGGCCTGTGCAAGTTGGATGGTCAGCAAACATTCTTTGCGTGAGTCACCAGAAGGAAGCCTGAGTGCATGCATTAGGACTTGGGAGTGGGAGAGGAAGGAGAGGAGGATCATGGATGCATAAAGCTGATTTGGAAGAAGTGCTTCCTTATGACCTGACAGTGATGAAAAGAAAAGGAACAATTATAACACATGGCAGTATAATTAATTAAGTGCCTAAAATACACAAAGAACAATAAGGACAATCCCATTATCTCTGAGTTCATATACTGCCTTAATTCTAAACCTTGGGAAATATTTGTGAAGCTGGCATTTGAGCTGGGTCTTGCACTATGGATGGGAGTTCTAACAAGCCAGTGTGTGCTCTACTCCTTTATCCTGAGTCAGTGGCAGACATCACTAATTGACCACCCAGTGGCAGACATCACTAATTAATCATAGCTCTCTTTCCCACTGAGCTTTGCAGTCCTTCACAACATAGGCTTACATCCCCAGGCCCATGAGGGGCAATCTATTTACTGTCCCATCTCTGTCCTAGATTGTGACCAGCCATTCTGGGGCCCAGGACTCAGAATCAAAGGGATTCCAGAAGGGACAGACAACCACTGATAACTCAGGGACCTTGGTCATGGATATGCCTCCTCCTCTAGGGCTTGGTCATAAGTCCGTGAATGCCTGCACCCAGAGCCATCTTCCCCCATGTTACCAACAGTGTAGAGAGGAAATGGGGACTTCTCTCACTGTCAATATAACCTAGAGAGCAATCCCAACAGGTCCAAATCAGAGGCAAAAAGATGCTATTGGGACCCTTGTTTGGTTTTCTGGGAAGAGAGGAAGGGGAAAAAAGAGTTTTTATTCATCATTAGCTTTGTGTCAGCCACTTGAACAGGCATGCTCTGACACGTATCTTATTCAATGCTTTAATAGGTTAAGTTTATTTATTTATTTATTTATTTTGAGAGATGGGGAGAGAACATGAGCAGAGAAAGGACAGGGAGAGAGAGGGAGAGAGACGGAATTCCAAGCAGGCCCCACACTCCCAGCACAGAGCCCAACATGGGGCTCGAACTCACGAACAGTGAGATCATGACCTGAGCTGAAACTAAGAGTCAGACGGTCAACCGACTGAGCCACCCAGGCACCCCTGCTTTAATAGTTTTGAGAGGCATCAGATGGATAGATGCATACATACATACATCACTCACACATTCATAGATGCACGCATACATCATACATATATACATAGGAAGAAAAAAAGAATTTTTTTAGCCACCGGTGTCATTTGCAATACCAGTAACTAAGCTACTTTGTTTAACCCACACCAAATTTGAACATTTCTTTTTCTTATGGGCTTTCATTGCTATTGTTAACTGCTCAGGGTACCCTAATGGGCAGTGAGACCGTGCCTTAAGATTAGGAATTCTTTGCAATTTGCTATTCAGTCTCTAAACAGCAGGCAGACATCCAATGGGCCATAATTATGATTTGAATATCATGAGATTCTTCCGTCCCTGTCTGGTTCCCGACTGGACTCCTGTCCTGTCAACCAAGAGCAATCTTTTGAAGTCTGTAACTTTCCTAACTTCAAAGTTTTCTCAGGGCCTGACTAACGGGAGGCTCTCAAGGTGGAAATACTAAATGGATGTCCTATGCATGGTATAAATAATATCCATCTAAGAACATTCAGGACTTCAAAACCATTTGTATTAATGTAGGTGGCCGTTGTGAGAGTCTACCCTTGCGTGATGTCCTATTATAAACATCAGAGTGGAGGGAAATTGGGAGGGGAGAAGCCTTGTTCATTTCTACTGGATTTTTGCCAATGTTTTCCTCCACAATACCTTTGACATGAGACCCTCTGAATGTGTTCGAGGGCCCCTCCTGTGTAATCACGCAACTGTTGTCATTTAAGGAAGCAAAATACCTTACCCCATTCTTTTATGGGGCTCATCATGCAAAATGCTTCCAAGGCAATTTAAACCCTCGAGAATTTAGAAATAGTTTTCAGCAGCCACTATTGTTTGGTGGATTCTTAGACTCCTCTTGACACGTTGCTTTCTTAAATAAACGTTCAATGTTACCAGGGATGGTAAGCCCAGGTATCGGGGAATCTGTATCGGGTGCAAGGCTTCGTGCTTTGTCTATACTATCTCAGTTACCCTTTGTGAGAGCCCCATTTAAAGATGTGCAAACTGAGGCTGGAAGAGGTCTATCTAGATAACTTGCCTAAATCAACAATTAGTAACACATGGGACCAGGATTGGACTGCAGCTGAAACCACCATTTTTCCCCTTCTCTAAATTCAGCCTTCCTTTCTTGTCTCCCTAGAATCCAGAAAAACGCTCTTCTGATGATTGATCATAAATTGTGTGTGTGTGTGTGTGTGTGTGTGTGTGCGCGCGCGCACGTGTGTGTATGTGTGCGTGCGTGTGTGTTTTAATTCTCTAGTGTTTTGAAGTCTAAGGGCATCTATAAGTTCTATACATCAGTAATTATTCCATTTCGTGAAATGGGAGGTGGCAATATTTTCATTTGGCAGGTTGTAAACTCAGTCAGACAGAATCAAATCATTTCCCTCAAGCTCACCGCAGGAAGGTAACCTCATTACTTAAAAAAAAAAAAAAAAAAAAAAAAGCTTCCTTCTTCATTAGCCTTCCTCACAAATGTCCTCTGCGTTTTTATTGCTGTTTTCATTACTTGGCTCTGAGATTTCCCCCCAGATGTTCTTAATTTGGAGGTTATTTTCCATTGCATGCACAGCCTTCAGTACTGTAAATATTTGATCCGGTATTTTCCATAGCTTGAAGAACTTTATGGTGGTCACTTCAAACATTGCTATGGAATTTTCTCTGCTCTTTTAAGGTTGTTCTGTAAATTAGGAACTTGGTAGTTGATATCTTGCTGGCTCCGGGCACCATTTTTCCCCAGACTTTGATGTCCAGACGCACATGCGACTCTTTATGCCTTAAGCACAGAAAAGGATATCATTCAAGCGTATATAAAGGTAGTTCTTATTAATGAACATTTTTCCCCAGTTAATTTCTCCTCCGTGTCAGGGTCCTCATGATCGATTTTAAAAGGTCTCTGCTAACTGTCTTTCAGCAATACCATTTGATGTACCTCAATGGGTCATGGGGTAGTGTTGTTACCAATCTTTTGCCTGTGAAGTGTCCTTAGATGCATCCCCTCACAATCTCAGCCTGGACCTGCCCCTTGATCCTCACCCCCTGCCTCACCCTTTCCCGTGATCTTCTCCAACCAGAGCCCCTCCCCATCATGCCTTTCCTCCCTGGCAAGACCTGCCCTTGGGTAATTTTAATTAATATGTACTAATAACCATGTTAATATTAACACATCATCTTAATCACTAATAAATCAATTTTATGTCTTCTAAGGACATAGTCACGTAACGAATCTGACTTTTAAAAAATTATATTCGTTCGAAATCACACAGACGTTTTATCTTGCACTGATTTACCAATGGAAGGCTACAGCAGACAACTAAAATATCTTTCCGAGTTCATTCCTAAAAGCAACTGTTTCATTTTGGTGTTATATTTCATATTGCAAGAAAATAACATTCTTTAAGCTATAAAAAATTACAATGCTATAATTTAAATCATCAGTAGACACGAGAAAAAGTCTTATTAAGGCATCTGGTCCATCTTGCTAATGTAGGAATTTTGTTGATGATGTGTTGTGTTATATCTTTTCATAAGATGTTGATAAATAGCATGTTTATAAATGGCTCATATAATGGATTTTTAACAACTTCCTTGGGAAATAATTTTATGTTCCCATAAGATTTTCCTGCCACTCGTCCTAAATTTCCTTTGACATATTTGATGGCTCAATAAGGTGGTGATTTCATGGAGTACTTTACATTGCCAGCATGTAGCTGGCATAATGGGTCATAAAACCTTAGGGCAAGGAAGGACCTATGAGGTACCAAATCACACAGGTCACGTGATCATCTTCTCTTTTTAATTCAAATTAAGTTGTACATGTTTATTGTCCAGAAAATAATCTTGACATATTTTTAAATGGGAAAGATTCGTTTTGTACAACAGAATATTGAGTATGATTCTTTGGGGGTTGGGAGGAATCTACGTGTGCTGTCTGTTGACACGGTCATGTTGGCTGTTCATGTCGGGGTCCATTGGGCCATTGGTCCACTCGGAACCCCATGTGCAGAGCAGACCCGCCCCCTGTGACTGGAGGCCATCTTGCACTGGGTTGGCCCTCTGCACCGCCTTCCAGGCCAGCCCTGGCTGTGGCCAGAACGCAAGCATCTGCCCTGGACTTTCTGCTGCTCCCAGCAGGTGACTCTGTCCTGTACATGCTGCAGACCACGGTTCTCATCTTTCTTTCTATTCATTAAGAAAATGCATGTGTTGTTTGATTCCCGCCCCACCCCCCGCGGAGGAATTCCTCTGGGAGAAGACGTTGGGACTCAGAGATCCAACCGACCCCTTTTCTTTCGGTTTTGCCTTTTCCCTCAAGGAAGGGGGAAACTGGGTCAGAGAAGGTTCCAGTGTGCCCTCAGACCAGACCCGAAAACACCACTGCATCCGCACACTTGCCCCACCAGCCTTCAAACTCACTTGTAGTGACTCTCGGGGCGGCTCTGTTCCTGTCTATGGTGTGGTTTCCATCCCGCCCCGTCCCCGTCCCCAGGTCAGACACATCTGTGTGGTCAGGCTCCCCCTTCCCACTGAGCTCCGGGGCCTCCTGACGATAAGGGACGAGCCTGTGCTCGGCTCCAGGGTCCCCCAGCTTTGCCCAGCCCTGCGGTTGGACGTACCCACCTGGAACCCAGCAAGGACTGTGTCAAGTGGAGAGTCGCCCAGCTCCACGGGCCACCTGGACCAGCCCGCGGCTCCAAACCAGTCACACTGTCTGGTTAAGATGAGCAAGGAGCAGAACCTAGGGGACAGACGTCTCAGTGCTAACGGTTATGTTTGGGACTATGGGGGATGGGAACTTTTGCTTTGTACTTTCCAGGAGTGCTTTGATTTCCTTTACGACGTCCACATTCTGAATAAGTTATTTGTTGTAATTGAGATGCGGGGCATGGACGTGAGGCGACGGCAGTGAGAACGGAGGGGAAGGGAGAGACCTGCGAGTCATCATGGAGCAGACACAGTGGCCAGCAAGGAACGAGGGAGACACTGCCCGCGATGGCTGGCATCATGGGCTCTGCGTAGGAATACGGGGCACGGTGGGGGAGGGCCATGCAAGATGCCGGGGTGTCCTCCAGGTTGTCTTCCTGGCCTCTCCCAGCCCAGCACTGAGCCCCCCACCCCCAGCCTGCTCCCACCCACCTGGCTCACCTGGGGGCCAACGGCATAGCTCCTTCTACAAATACGTACTGAGCTACAAATACGTACTGAGAGCCAAGTGCAGGCCAATCATCAGTTCCTGCTTCCAGCAAAACAAAACAAAACAAAACAAAACAAAACAAAAAACCCTCCCTGGGAAGTTTCTATCCCAGGAAGAAGTTGGAGAGACCAACAATACACAAGATAAATTATGAAAAACGTATAATGTTAGCTATTAAGTGTTAGTGAGAAAAAATATACATAAAGCAGAGAAAAGAAGGGTATGTGCAGTGTTGGGAAGGGGGCACTGGAGTGCTCATCCTGGTGACCAGACATGGGACACTGAGAGGGGACCATGTGAGTGCAAACCTAAGTCTAAGTCAGGGAGGCTGGCTTACAGGCACCAGAGGGAACAGCGCCACAGGCAGAAGGAACAGAAGTGCACAGAGCAACGTAGGAATGTGCTGGCACATTCAGGGCACAGTGTGGCTCGAGTGGAGAGAGAAAGGGGGAGACTGGAAGGAGAGAGACGGGATCACAGGACCTTGGGCATAATATTGAGGACTCGGGCCTTGACAGAGTGAGCTGATGGCCACTGGGGAGTTTGCACAGAGGACTGATCAGAAACACGGTCTGACTTGTAAGAGGCTGTTTTATTGACAAGGCTGACAAAAGGCTGCAGGGGTGCTGAGGGAGGAGTGGTGAGGCCAGTCCAGAGGCAAGAGATGGGTTACAAGGCTCTGGCTGGAGTCCAGGGGAGCAGAAGGGTCTCAGAGCAGGGTGGTGGCAGCGGTCGGGTGGGGAGAAGAAAAAGAGAGGATTAAAAATGCCTCCCACACTCCCAACATTTTGGGGGGAAACTAGGAGAATTTACTGAAGTTGAGGAAAAGCTGGAAGAACAGATTTGGTGGGAAATTCAGGAGCTCAGATTCAGACGTGGAGACCTTCCGATGCCCCCAGACGCCCAGGAGGAGATGCGGAGGAGACGCTTGGAGGTACAGGTCTGGAGCTCAAGGGAGGGACCAGGGCCAGAGCAACGCCTTGGCCGGCGGTCAGGGTTCAGGTGCATTCACAGCCAGGAGGCTGTATGAGGCCCCCTCGCCCCGAGGGATGGGGAGGACAGAAAAGGGGAGGGACCAGAGGACTGAGCCCCAAAGGACCCCAAGGTTAAAGGTCAGGGAGGAGAAAAGGAGCCTCGAAAATTCCTGGGTGGGGTCTGCAGAGGAAGGGTCAGCATACTTTCAGGGTGCGACAGAGTCAAAGCTTCTGTGGCTCCTGTGACCCGAGGGGCTGTTGGGAAGGGGAGGGAGTGGGGTGGAGGCAGTGAAATCGGAGAAACCTTTCAGAAAATTTGCCATAAAAATAACAGTGATGACGATGTTGATACCTGGCATCTATCATCTGGTCTGGCACTTTATACATATCGAGTAAGTGGAAAGGAAGGACAGGAGGTAGGCAGCGACCCAACGCTACGCGGGGCCCACGACAGGCTCCCTACTGCTTGGGCTGTATGGTGTGTGCAATACGGGAAACCACAGAGCATACGTATGGGTGGAAGGGAGGTGGCAGTGATGGGAAAAGCTGACAAGACAGAGAGGAGGGGCTCCCGGGGGCCAGGGTGGAAGCTGAGGCCAGACACGGGGGCTGCGCTGACGGCAGCCAGTGTATCGTCCCGTGCCCGAAGGAAGAAGGAAGAGCAGAGAAGTCTCAGCTGTTTAACTCGGAAAAAAGGAAGTCAAGGAGGGAGGGCATTCCTGGAGGCAGCGGAGGGGAGGGTGCGTTGAAGGATGGGACCGTCACAGGTGGGCCCCAGTGGGAGCGGGCTGGGTCATGGTTCCCAGAAGTACTGTCACCCAGCATGGAAGGAAGGAAGGAAGGAAGGAAGGAAGGAAGGAAGGAAGGAAAGGAGGAAGGAAGGGAGGGAGGGAGGAAGGAAGGGAAGAAGGAAGGGAGGGAGGAAGGGAGGGAGGGAGGGAGGGAGGGAGGAAGGAAGGGAGGGAGGGAGGAAGGGAGGAAGGAAGGGAGGGAGGGAGGAAGGAAGGGAGGGAGGGAGGGAGGAAGGGAGGAAAGGAAGGGGCAGGAAAAGAAAAGAAAAGAAAAGAGGAAATGAAAGGAAAGGAAAGGAAAGAAGAAAGGAAAGGAAAGAGGAAAGGAAAGAAAAGGAAAGAAAAGAAAAGGAAAAGGAAAGGAAAGGAAAGGAAAGGAAAGAGGAAAGGAAAGGAAAGCAAAGCAAAGAGGAAAGGAAAGGAAAGAAAAGGAAAGGAAAGGGAAGGAAAGGAAAGGGAAGGAAAGAGGAAAGGAAAGGAAAGGAAAGAAAATAGGAAAGGAAAGGAAAGAAATGAAAAGAAAAGAAGAAAGGAAAGGAAAGAAAGGAAAGGAAAGAAAATGAAAGGAAAGAAAAGAAAAGGAAAGGAAAGAAAAGAGGAAAGGAAAGGAAAGGAAAGAAATGAAAAGAAAAGAAGAAAGGAAAGGAAAGGGGAAAGGAAAGAAAATGAAAGGAAAGGAAAGAAAAGAGGAAAGGAAAGGAAAGGAAAGAAATGAAAAGAAAGAAGAAAGGAAAGGAAAGAGGAAAGGAAAGAAAAGAAAAGGAAAGGAAAAAAGAAAGGAAAGGAAAGGAAAGAAAAGAAAAGGAAAGGAAAGGAAAGGAAAGGAAAGAAAAGAAAAGAAAAGGAAAGGAAAGGGTAAAGGAAAGGAAAGGAAAGAGGAAAGGAAAGGAAAAGAAAGGAAAGGAAAGGAAACGAAACGAAACAAAAAGAAAAGAAAGGAAAGGAAAGAAAAGAAATGAAAAGAAAAGAAGAAAGGAAAGGAAAGATAAGAAAAGAAAAGAAGAGAAAAAAGGGAAGGGAAGGGAAGGGAAGAAAAGTAAAAGAGGAAAGAGAGAAAACGTCACTACCACAGGACACCTTCAAAGCGAGTGCTAACTTTCTGGCTGAGCTGATGCCGGGAGGAGGCCTGGGGTGTGTGTTTTTGCCGCTGGGCGCTTGCTGCGTTGGTTCAAGCTCCCTTTTTGGCCACACGGGGCATGATGCAGAGGTGAAAATACCATCCCGAAAACTATTCAGTCCAACTCGACTAACATCTTCGAAAGGCCTAATCTGTGCCAATTCAGGGACATAAACCTGGGAGCTGTCGGGACAAATTGGTTTGTGGGGAACTTAACCTCCCCACGTGCAATCAAGAGAGCAGATGTGCAAACACGTGAGGCCTTTGCCCGAGGTTCGCAGTCAGGGCGGAACCAGAGCCAGACCCCTCCCTTCGATGCCAGGGCTTGGGGCTCCGCAGCTGCCTGGCCCTGGGCAGCTGGCCCCGGCGGCCACCACTGCCTCTGTCTTCCTCCGAGGTCCTGGCAGCTGGTGCGGCCCTCTTCCGGCCGCCTCCCCGCCTCCCTCCTCCTGCAGGTGCACGAGGCCACAGCCCGAAGGTGAACACACTTGACCCTGGGGCCACAGTACCTCTGTCGCAAACCGCAGCACAGACGCCTCCTCGTGGAAATCCGAGGGAAACGGACGGCAGAGTCGCCGTCGGACAAGCCCGCTTTGGTCCCGTCCGCCCCGCCAGCCGTGCCCCAGGCCACCAGCCAGGCCGAAAGGCTGCGGGGACCTTACACGAGACCTTGAGGCCGCAGCCCAGAGGCACAGGAGATCTCAGCGTGATTCAGGGACGGGAGGCCACTGACCAGAAGTGGGTCACAAACGGAACACGGGGGGGAGCAGGCCCCGGGCAGATGTTCAGGACCTCGCAGGGACGTGGACTTCTTACAAATCACATGATAGCGTGGAGCCTCCTCAGGCAAAGCGCACACACACGGAAACTTCCAGACATAATTTCTGGCGTATCCTGATGCTCTACAGGACTCTCTCTGGACCTCAGATGGATAAGCCCCGAGGATGCGGCTCTTCTGAACAAAGTCAAGAGCAAGTTGTGCAGGCAGGGACTCCGCTGCGGCCGCCAGCCGCGCCACGGCGCCCACTGGGAAGCAGCCTGTGACATCGGCGTCACCAACCGCTTCCTCTTTCTCCCCCTGCTCCACCTCCAGGCTCTAGCGTCCCCCCCCCCACCCTTTCCAGGACGTTAGTCACCCTGCTCTGAGCCATCCTGGCACTTTGTTGACACTCGGCTTAAAGCCCTGGCTCCATGTACCTGGGCCGCTGCCCCCGGAAACCAGGAGCCCCGGGACAACAGAGGCAGGATGCCCTTGGGCTCCCCATGCCAAGACCAGTGATCAGGACACACGGATCGCGTGGATGGTGCCCACACGGCTCGGGCTCCGGGCTTGATGGCTTCGTAATTCTCCAATGTGACGAGAAGGCATTTACTGCTTCAAACCTGAGCACAACAGCGAACTTACAAAAGGCCTGCTTGATGACACAGCATTGCATGGTCTAGTGAGTCCTTTTATAAAATTATGTCTGGAATGTGGACTACCCAGTGCTCCAAAACATCACAAAAGCTCTTACTCTGGAGATCAACTGTATTTGCTTCTCATGGCGGAAGTTTTACGGTGGCCTTGGGCGCAAAGCAGTTCGATTCTGTGGGACCCAAGCCACGGGCTGCCTTATTTAAGGCCATACGCCTGTGGCAGCTTAAGGTGACGGGGAAAGGGGGAAGAAGGGTGGTAGGGAGGCGGGCCTGGGAGGGCAGAGGCCCCGAGAGGCACTGAGCGGAGCTGAGATCCGGGCTGGGTGGGGACGCCTGGAGCACAGCTGTTTGAAACCAGTCGTTACCAGGTAAAGTTCTGTTTCGCAGGTCAAAGCTGCGAGGGCATCCAGGAGATAGGTGTGGACATCCAGAGCCAATGTCCAAGGGCTTCATCAGATATTTCAAAATGCCCGGGAGAATAGGAGCATCCCAGCTATGGAGAGGAAAGGCCTCGCTCCGAGTGCAGACCTGGAGTGCAACATTCGGGGTGCTGCCCATGGGTTCAGTTCCAAGGGCGGAGCCCCATCGCAAGCCCTGGGCTCTTGTTCTGACTGGCCCCATGAGACGTGGAATCCGGAAAGGGCAAAGAGGATACAGGAGTGGCCTGGGCTGTGTCTATGATCTTACCCAGGGTCAGTCTGATCTCCATCTGGGACGAGGTGATAGTCAGACTGTTAGTTCCACGCACATGCCGGGGGCACCTCCTGGAGCCAGGGTGGTGCAGTGCAAACCTCAGTCGGGTTGTGTCCCTCCTCTGCTCAAAAGCTTCCCCTGGTTCCCCAGCCCCCTCAGCACGCTCCTCACCATGACCTTCAAGACTCGGCATGGTCTGGCCTCTTGATCCCCTGACCCCATCTTCTAACATCCCCGCCTATGATGCCAGCCTCCTTGCCCCCGCCTCAGGGCCTTTGCACATGATGCGCCCTCTTCCTGAAACACTCCCCCTTTGCAGAGCCGCCTGGCTGCCCTTCCTGCAGCCTCTGCTCCACCGTCACCTCGGACCACCCCGTGCTAAGTCACCCTCTCCTCCCTCTTCTCCGTCTCCCCACTGCACTGAGCGCCGGGCGGCTTTCTACCCGTTCACTTGTTTATTTGCTCGTTGTCTGTCCCCTCCCACACACACCTCACTAGAACATAGGCTCTACCAGGGCAGGGGCCTGGAAGTGCCCACCGCCATACCCCTAAATCCTCGCTAAACGAGCTAAAGCCCGAAAGAACCAAACAGTCCCTCTCCACCTACACATCGGAGCCTCTGGATCCCTCTCTATCGGCTTCCTGGCTTGCCCGGCAGAGGCCTTTGTGGACTCAGCCTCCTTCTTGACTCAGCCTCCCTCTTTTTTAAGCTCTGTATCTAAATCAATTCAGATCATTAGAAACAGGCCCCCGGCCCCCTACTCTGTTATTTTCTCTCTGAAATGCCCCCACACAACCATGAGTCAACATCCTGGCTCCACGGCTCTTATCAGAGCCCAGAGCGAGGAGGACTATTTCTGTTCGTGACAAACTGCTATAGGCTTAAAACACATCAGCCTGATCACGTCTCCCGTGTGGCATTGCCATTCTCAGTGGTAACGCATTTTTGCTGCATCACAGTGGTCTCCATGGTGTAGAGCATTCGGAGCAGCGTTTGCTCCTTTGAACACTTTGTTACTGTGACAGATGAAGGGAGGGATGGCATTGGAAGATTCACTTCTACCTTTCATGGGAAATTGGCTGTGAAACCAAACATCCCAGGATTTGTTTCCTGGAGCGGTGGTTCCCAACGTGCAGGTGGAAGAGTCCTGGGGACATCAGAGTTCTGTCTTACTTCGAGGGGTCTCGTGGTCGCTGTGGCCACCCCACATGCCACTGGCACACTAAGTAGGAGTTTCATGCAGGGCACCTGGGGGGCTCAGTCGGTTGGGCAACTGACTTCAGCTCAGGTCACGATCTCGCGGTCCGTGGGTTCGAGCCCCGCGTCGGGCTCTGGGCTGACGGCTCGGAGCCTGGAGCCTGCTTCGGATTCCGTGTCTCCCTTGCTCTCCGCCCCTCCCCAACGTGCTGTCTGTCTGTCTGTCTGTCTCCCTCTCTGTCTTCTCCTCTCCCCCTTGTGTTTTGGGTATCAAAAATAAATAAACGTTAAAAAAAAAATTTTAAAAAAAAAGAAGTTTCATGGACCAAAGCTTGAGTGTCTTCTAAAAACGTCCCCATGCACATTTTGGGATTGACCTGTCATGATCTCATGTGACTATCTTCACATATGTATTTTCTAGTCAGTCTTCACCAGCCGGCACTGTCATCCTGCACAAGGTCCCCAAATTGCTAGCCTCACGGGGATCTTTGTACTTGGGAAGATTGAGAACAACTGCCCCGTAATTTGAATCTTTGGGGCAGGGGACTCAATATACCCAAAGCGAGTTGTTTCTCATCAGAAGACCCATGAAGGAGAACCTGGGTGGGTAGCCAATGAAAGACGTGGTGGGAATAGCAAGCAATTACCTGGGAATTTTCTTCTTTCCCATTTCTTCTCTGATAGCTCACCTCGTGCTTCCATCCACACTCTCCTGGTACTCCAGCGACGATACAACAATACTCCCACTGTCTGCATCCACTTTGCAATACGGTCCTGATGCGAACGTAAATGCAGGATTGCGCACTCTGCTGCTTGCTTTGAACTGACCACAAAGCCTATCCCTGTGGAATTCCAGCCTCCACGTGCATGGCGGTCATTCACGGGGACTTCCCTATCTCTTCTGACGCTCTGCGTTGGCCTCTGAATAAAGCTGACTTCAGATCGATGAGCAGTCAGGTACTCCAAGCCTCGATCCCAGAGCACCCAGAGATTGCAGATGTGGGAAGTCTAAACGTAGTTAGGCAGGAAGAGGTGTAACACATGGATGTGATTTTAGGGGCTCGTTTTGGCCATATCTGTATACGTATGACAAGATTGAGCATATCTGAAAGAAGGGGCCAGCCGCTGACGTTTAATATCAACTCAATTTTGACTGTTGTTAAATTCATAGCCACCCTTGATTTTCAAGACCTATGGGGGGCACCTGGGTGGCTCGGTCAGTTAAGCATCTGACTCTTGATCTCAGCTCAGGTCTTGATATCAGGGTGGTGAGTTCAAGCCCCGCATTGGTCTCTGCACTGAGCATGGAGACTACTTTAAAAAAAGACCTAGGCATCAAGACGCGTGTGCGTGCCCATGTGTCTTACAGACCTCAGCATTCGACGATTCGTGCTTCCCTCTGACTTCCAGCCACAGCCTTTCATAATCCTGGAAAACCCAGCTAGAGGATCATCATTTGGTCCAGGGGTTTCTCTGCCAGGGAGCAAGGGGGCAGACTGATACCTGAATAGGTAGAAATACGGACCCATCCCCCTCCTTCATGCAAAATAGTCCGCTTTCCTCTGTTAATCAAATTTATCTGTTATCCATTTACTCAAATTTGCAGAAACGTTCTATCTGCTGTTGGGGAGGAGGTTTGAAATCCACTGCTCTGGCCTAAATTTTCAACAGTAATGAACAAACTGTTTTCCCTGAGTCAAAAATGCATCCATTAGGGGGCACCTGGGTGACCCAGTTGGTTAAGATTCTGATTCTTGATTTCGGCTCAGGTCACAATGTCACAGTTCGTGAGTTCGAGCCCCAGATTGGACTCTGCGCTGAAGCACGGAGCCTGCTTGGGATTCTCTCTCTCCCTCTCTCTCTGCCCCTCCCCTACTTGTTCTCCCTCTTTCAAAATAAATAAATAAGCTTTGAAAATGCCTTTAGTTTGTGAGTGATGAAAAGGCCATCTCTACTGTGATTAGTCTGAAAACTTTTATTTTGAAAACAAATTAAGTCCTGCAAATGTAGCTTTTTTGAGTAACCAAAGCAGAGACGTAAGCTCTGGGGCATCATGAGGCAAGACTGTGGAAAAGCAGCACAGGTGATAGAGTCAGGCGACCTGGACCCGGAGGTCCCAGGAGACCCGATCCCACTGCATCGCATTACCCGAGTGGCCTGAGCAAGCCCCGAACCACTGCAGTTTGCATCTGTCATTTGTTCCTGAGTGACCACCCATTCCTGAGAATATTCTCTTCCCGGTCCCAGGGCTTCACCACCACCTACCTTCTGAGGACCCCAACTACTCCTGCTATAGGTCCCTGCCTTTATCCAGCTGCTCTGGGCCTCACAGGTTTCTAGATCTCAATACAGACAGATTATATTATGTCCAACCCCGTCTGCCTCATGCCCTATCTGGATTGGCAAGAGTTTCTGCATCTAGAAACCAAGGGCTTACAAAGGAAGCCACGTCTGAGGACTCTCCCTGCTGGACGTCTTTCAGGTTCAACCTTCCCCGCCACCCCCATGACTGTCTTAATCCAGCGACACCCCCCTCTTGCCTGAACCATTGCAGTCACTGCCCCTTGGTTTCCCCACACCTGAACCCGGCTTTCCTGAGTACGGTTCCCCGGTCAACATTGCCTCTAAACACCAGACTGCTAATCTCTTTGGCTTGACATGCTTTTCTGGCTCTTCGTGGCCTGCACATTCCCATTACAGCTCCTTAAGGGGCGTGGTCCGGCCTCTGCCCGACCCTCCAGGTCCATCCCAACGCCCTGCCCTGTCACCTGTCACTCCAACAATGGGCACCCCCTGGGAAGGTCAGGCCACTGAGAATACACAACACATAACTGCCACCTGCATTTTTTGTTTGCAGTTCTATGCTTCTGGCCCACTCCTCAAAAGCCCACCCATCCCTACTGTGGCCACCAGGATGGGACCTTGTGTGTTTCTCCAAGCCCAATCCGGATTTCAAATCCTCAAGGAAGCCTTCCCAGCTTGCCACACAGAGCAGAATCTTCAGGATAATCACTGCATTCTTCAGTCTGTGTTATATACTCTCTTCTCAGTGCGGGCGTGACACAAACATTTGCGGAATAAACAAATGAAGGAAAATTTCCCCGGGTGGTCACAGTGGAGATGTCCTTCTGCTGCAAATATGTACAGAAAACCTTTGAAAGTCCTCAGACTGCCTTTTGGAAAACACTTGTCTGAGTCAGTCCTGTTTACACATGGAACTTTCCTTTAAGAAAATGTTCCAGTGTCTCAAACTAACTCCATTTTGTAGGATGTCGCTGTTTAATGAGAAATAAATACATCATGGTAACATCATGGTTATCACAAGAGGAGTTTAATATTGGTTCTAAAGGAGAATTCGTTTCTACCAGCTAAAGATTATTTCCTAAGAGAGTCCGAAGAAATGATCACTCAGTGACATCACTAAGGACCGAGAATAAAGGCCACTGATCACCCAGAGAGAGCACACTCCTAAGCGTCTCTGGCCTGGATGTTTTCTTTGTTCTTTTGGATTACAAAATATGACAAAAGAAGGGAAACAGCATAAACAGACTCCAGAGAGACCCACGATCCAGCCTCCACATCCTCTGCACGCACACTCGCCCTGGTTCCAAAGCCCCGCCTCCCTCCGCTGCCCACAGCTCCCTCTCTGCCCCCTGGAGATTCCAAACCTTCCCCCTGGGCGACTCCTCTTCGTTTGCTAATTAGGCCTCTTTAAATCAGGAATCCAATGCCTTGTGCAGTTAGGCATTTAATAATTATTCCGAGTTGATGGTGATTTTTATAAGTTTGCCAAGGTCATTGAAAGCTAATGAACTTGAGTCCAATCCAAACCTGAGCACTTGCTCATTTACAGTCTTGTACTTGGAACACAGTAAATTTGTTGTCCCTCTAACTGCACTGGTTGGCTGCAATGTTTCTGTTAATAATTTTTCAGTGATCTCTGGAGTAACGAGATTCTGAGGCCCCTGCCTTTCAGATCACGCGTGAGGCTCTATAACCGTGTTTTGTCCTCTGGGTGAGCTTCTCCGTCCTTTTCCATTCCCTTTTCTCATTGCTTCCTTAGGATTTCCATGTCATTCTCTCACTTTTATCCATCACCCGTGTGTCCTTTCTTTCTCACAAGATTAAGGTACTTTCCACACTAGACTAAGATCCTCTGTCTGTGGCTATTGGTAAATGTGTCATGCAGCATCTGGCAATGGCATCCATCACAACAGAATAAGTAATTCGCAAGAAAATTCTAAATATGAATCCAGTCCAGGAGACATGAAGCTCGATGTGCACCCTGAGCCTTGGTTTTCCCATAGGCGATCCCCAGGATACGTTTTCCCACAAACGATCCTCGGGATACGGTTCACCACATGCATCATTTCTCTTCCGAATCCAGTCCGAGGATGATTGAAACCCCTCAGGGCATTCCTCTGTTGGGATTTTCCTTTAGATAATAAATACACACAGCAGTGACTCTCAGCTGCTACTGAGAGTAGCTTGCCCAGGGCCAGTAACTGCCCTGCACCTGATTTGCATGGCAAGCTTATGAGGTGGGCAATGTTGCCCCCATCCTACAGATGAGGAAACTGAGAACATTTAAACAATGTGCCCAGAGTCACATACCTAGTACAAGCGATGACACCAGCATCTGGCCACAGGACTGACTCCACAGCCTGTCAGAAAGCCAACGGGGCAAGACATCCTCACTGTTCCCGTTAGGAGTATGGAAGTTTCCTTGTACTCACAAAGCTGACTCACGTAGCCTCTGTGGACATCACCCCAACGGGGCTCACCTAAAGCACCCAAAGCCCCTTCCCCTCATGCCTGGAGACCCGCGGGCCTCCTCCTCCAGCAGCTCTCGAGAAATCAAAGAGCAGAGCTCTGGGCAAGAAGTCAGAGAATCACCTCCCAGCCCCCGAAATGCCAGACTAGCCACCTGAGAGCTGTCAGACTCTCTAAATTTTAAGCTCTGACTTAAGTCTTTTGAGCTCCGGAACTCCCTTGCTTCTCCATTAATTGAAAAGACAAAACAAAACAAAAAGGCAGTCTTGCAGGAAACGAGAACTCCCTTCCCGGAACGCTGTGTCACTTTGGAAATGCCTGGCCACTGTTTACATTTGCAATCACACCTTTAAAAAATCACTTCTTCGCGCGCATACCTCTCCAGCGGCTGTGTCAGGAGGCTTCGCGTTCACCGCGGGCTGCACGGACCCCCGCGAGGGTGCTGGCTGACTCAGCAGGCCGGCCGCGAGGACTTTGCAGTTTGTGGTTAACAGCAGCACCCCGCGTCCAAAACCTCAGTGTTTGAACAGGTGGAAAATAACGCACGCCGGCTTCCAAAGTGGGCTCTGTTTCTTAATCCACCCAGAGGATACATAACACATAACTGCCACCTGCATTTTTGTATGTTTGCAGTTCTGCGCATCTGGCCCTCTGTTTTTAGAAAAGAAGGGGGGGAGAAAAGGCTTTGGAATATACAGATAGTTATAGGAAAAAATGCAAAGGGACATTTAGAATCATTAGCAAGTTGGATTTCGTTTACATGCCTCTGATAATGCTAAGGTTAGACTTCTGAAGTTTGAATACATTTGCGTGGGCGCTTGTTAATTGATAGGAAACTATCCCACGGCCAGAGCCCGAGAGAGTGTCTTCCGGGGACAGTAGATGAGCCCAGGAAAAGAGTCGCCTCAGGTGGCCGCTTGTCCGGTATTACTGTTCAGCGAGAAGACTGGCCCATTTTGAGATTTCTCACATCTGAAGCGAACCCTACAAGCCAGACCTGAGGTTGTGTTCCAAGCGTCACCTAATAGCACGCGGCAGGTGTTTTCTTGGATCCATAAATCGTTGTGTTTGTGACCACCAAGGAAAGGGAGCAAATCTGAACTTCCTTCACAGGAACCTCTCCTCTGTCCCCTCCCTTACTCCCTAGTTTGTCTTACCTTTGTTCTCTCTTTATCAATTCCATGGGTGTGTGTGTGTGTGTGTGTGTATATATGAAAGAGAGAGAGAGAGAGGGAGGGAGGGAGGGAGGGAGGGAGGGAGGGAGGGAGAGAGGTCCCCATATAGGTAGAAAGAGTAATCTTTTAAGGACTGGCCAGAACCCCTGCTAAGGTCCCAGGCCCCCTGCCGTCTGCCTCCTGGAGCCCACACCCAGTCAGCGCAAGCTACCATAACAAAGTACCATAGACTGGGTGGCTGACAACAGACATTTGCTTCTCACAGTTCTGGAGACTGGAAGTCCAAGGTCAGGGTCCCAGTGAGGTCGGGTTCAGGTAACAGCCGTCTTGTTGGCTTACTGCCCCGGCTCACCCTCCGCGGGCCCCTACCTGGTCTCAATTCGCATAGATTTGGGGCGAAGGGTAATACAGGTAAACGCCTTCATTATCACCTTGCACGGCCTGCTCCAGAGGCCTCTTCCCTCCTTGCTTTAGGAAATTGACTCTTTTTCTTTTTTTTTTTTTGATGTTTATTTTTGAGAGAGAGAGAGAGACAGAGCCCAGGAATGGGCAGAGAGAGGGGGAGACACAGAATCCAAAGTAGGCTCCAGGCTCCGAGCTGTCAGCACAGAGCCCGACGCAGGGCTCGAACTCACGCACCGTGAGATGGTGACCTGAGTCAGACGCTTCACCGACTGAGCCACCCAGGTGTCCCAGGAAAGTGACTCTTGGTGGTGTTGTGCTGTCCTCTGCTAAATCTCTCGGTTAGAAAAGTTGTATTTTAACATCCTGTAACAGTCACAAGCATCTCCTCAGTGATCGAAGCAGATTATAGAAGAAATTGTTATGGTTCCATATTGGATTTGCTCTATTAAAGTGAATACTCATAGAAAACCCCCAAAAGATGAGGTATTACATGGTAAGGGAAGTAGACTTATTATAAGCAATTCTCATTTTCTTTTAGCCTCTCTGTATGTAACAATTACGTGTTGCAATGACCATGTACTTCCTCTATAATCACAGGCAATGACTGCAAACATCATGGTCGAATTTTGAAAAAAAAATGCAGAAAAGACTACAATGCCGTGAGGGCTATCCACTCAAATTCGAGTGATCTGCGTTAAAAGGAAAATAATGCTCATAGATTCCTGTGGTTGACAAACTCTTTCATTACAATGTCTCTTAAGTACGTACAAACTTAAAGCTAGTTACAACCCCTTCTCACCGGCAACTGTTATTTCCAGAGGACATACACAAAGCAATGCCTTCACAGGAACAAACTTCAGATCAATGATATCATTCCATATGACTGATTGCGTTATTTGGCTAAAATGAAATTGCCAGTTCTGGGTTTAAGAGTCGAAAAATGTACTGGTGGCTCTTTGTTTACATGTCATTGACTGGAGTACGTTCTATAGCTCGGCTCGATGGACCACTGTTTGAATCGCCAATGTCATCTTTGCCATAATTTACCCTTTTTTAAATGCACTTTCCTAGTTCTTGTTAACTGCCAATCCATTATGTTGACAGGCCAATCATGTATAAAGAATATTCCAAAATGCAATAATAAAAAAAAAAATATGCCATTGTTAAAAGACACACACACACACACACACACACACACACACACACAATGGGCCCCAGATGGAGTCACTTAGGCTAAGCTCACGTCATCCAACCAAGACTTACAACCTGACCTAATTGCAGGCTCAACCTCTCCCAGGAGTGGAATCTTAAACCAGTCCATCTGGAACTACCCGGTCAGCATCAGTGAGCTAATCCACCTGATAGAAGGTAATCCACCCCGTAGACCTCTGTCGTCCCCTAAAGGAAGGTGACCTCGACATCAACAATCCTCTCTTTGCCAGCAACTTCCTTGTCCCACCCTTTGTGCCTCTCAAATCTTTCACTTTGTACCCTTCTCGGAATTTCTTTCTATTTGCTCGTGGGCTGCCGCTCGATTCATGAACGGTTGACTGAATCCAAAGTGATCTTTAAAATTTACTCAGTTGAATTTTGCCGTGAGACACCCTTTATCGAAGAGTCACTCGTGGCCCCTCTCCTGCAACCTTTCCCCCGAACGCCTGCTGTAAGGGGTTCCACGGAAAGTGGGTGAAGTTGCAAGCTGGCAGGCACGGCCCCGCGAGCCTGGGTCCTGGCATCTGCACCCCAGGGGTAAGGCGAGCTCCGAACTCACCCGCCGCGCTTGCAGACCTCCATGCTGTAAGTAAAATAGGACTTCGTGTCTGGTTGGTGCAGCCTTAATATCAAGTAGGCCTCTGCTCATCTAAAGCCTGGACAATCGAAAAGAGTCTCACTCTACAATCTGAGCTCTTTTAAATGATGTCAGATCAAAGTTTTCCCTGGTCACATGACAGGAGAGTGGAGTCTTCGTCTGTGAGGATGATCCTGGGTACAGAGAAGTCTCCCCGTCAACACCAAGACAATGGCAGACAGAAGGACACTGCCAGGTGACATTGAGCCTAGTGTACAAGACCACAGGGCACAGAAGTGGTGATAAATGTAAATGTGGGCCTTGAAATAACATGGACAAAGTGGTTTTCTGGAACATGCCAACTCTGTGCTAATTTTTCTAAAGTATCATTAGTATGGAAAGCAAAACTGTAAATCGTGGAAAACTTGCAGACTGCTTTGAAATGTCCACAAAATTTATTTTTTAAGCTACCTAACCCAGAATGCCGGGTGCTCCTTGGCTCATGGACATGTGACTCCAATCCCTGCCTCTGTCGTGGAGAATTTCCCTGTGTCTGTGTCTTTGTGCCAAATGTCCCTCTTCTCCTAAGAACAGAAGTCCTTCTGGGTTCAGGACCCCACCCTCCTTTGCAGTGGCCTCATCTCAACCTGGTGACCCCAACAACGACCCTATTTCCAAATAAGGTCACATTCACCCGTCTTTTGCAGGCATGGATTTTGAGGGGATACTGATCAACTCCGTAAAAATAGTAAATGTTTCTTGAGCACCTGCTTACTACATAAGAAATAATTTCATATCACTCGCTCTCCCAAACTTCACATTCCAATGTGAAAGTTCAGAAGCAGGCTCGTACTGTTAGGATGAAGGTCAGCTCTGTGTTCGAGTCACTAAAGAGCACGTCGTAATCGTAGGGGCGCCTGGGTGGCTCAGTCGGTTAAGCACCTGACTCCTGATCTCTGCTCAGGCCACGATCTCACAGTTCATGGGTTTGGGGCCCATGCTGGGCTCTGCGCTCACAGTGCAGAGCCTGCTTGGGATGCTCTTTCCCTCTCTGTCTGCCCCTTCCCCTCTCATGCACTCTCTCTCTCTCTCTCTCTCACTTTCCCGCTCCCAAAATAAATAAATAAACTTTAAAAAAAAAAAAAAAGAGTACATCATAATTGTAAAAGCATGAGTTCTCTTGGCATTTTGCTACATTGGGGGGAAATAGTGGCAGAGCTTTTCATTCATTCCTCATTCAATTAGCATTCTTGAGCACTAAGCTACATGATTTGCATGTATCTTGGGGGAAAAGAATTTCAATATTCATAAGACCCAGTCCCTGCCCTTAAAGCCCTTATTAATTCTTAATAATAATGGGAAGAGCCCCTTCTCGGACCTGGCTCTCAAGTCCACTACAAGCAGTAATCTCCCTTCCCCGCTGCAGGGGAAGAAACTCCCTCTTATCCCTTCCATTTCAGGACAGCGCGGGAATGTTTTGCAAAGAAAGCAAAGAAGATGACAGAGAGTTACTTCTTTTTTAATTTTTTTTAAGTTTATTCATTTGTGAGAGACAGAGTATGAGTGGGGAGGGGGCAGAGAGAGAGGGAGACACAGAATCTGAAACGGGCTCCAGACTCTGAGCCGTCAGCACAGAGCCCGACGTGGGGCTCAAACCCACCAACCATGAGATCATGACCTGAGCCGAAGTTGGACGCTCAACCGACTGAGCCACCCAGGTGCCACGAGAGTTGCTTTTTTAGGGGTGAGGGGGGCTCTTTTGCAAATGGCACCCACCTCTCAAAGCAAACTCTTCCCCTGGCAAGTCTAGAGTTTCCCCGTGAGACAGAGAAGTAAGCCTTACTACTGTCACACAGCTAAAACAGCCATTTTTCCCACTCCAAAAGGGGTGTCGCCCTCCACGTGAGAAGACTTTTAACATGGCCCGAAGTGGGTAGAAGACGTTTGGAGAAGGGGGCGGACAGATCAAAGAGAATGCTTCGCATGTGGGGTGAACCCTGCATAACATCGGGCAGTGTTTCTGACACCTGATGATGTTTGCCTTGTCCCTGCAAACAGCTGTCTTAATTCCTTAAAGTTTCCTCCGAGTTGGCTCATTTGAAAATTTAAATAGTGTATTCCCATCTTAGGCAATAATAACCATGAGCAAAACGGGCTTCACCCTCCAGGTAAACAGCTTTACTTATATTTTCCAGTAACAGTTTCTCTCGTTCACACTGAAATATAATGTAACTAAAAAAATTTTTTAGCATTCACCCCTGTCCAAGTACTATCCACAGGATGCTGCCTTGCTTGAGAATTACTGCTTTGACGTGACCTTCGTGGTGTTGAGTTCCCGTAATCAGCGACGGTGACTCCAGACCCGAGAAGAAGACAACGCAGATCAGAGCAGAGGAGGGGGCTGGAAACGGTGGTGGCCAAGCCCGTATAACTCTGCAGTCCTGGAGCCCCGGCCTTGGTGCAGCTCCAGTACTGAGCACGGGACCTGTCTTCTTCAGACCTCAGTCGCCTCATAAACACGATTAGGGTAATAACCCCTTACTCCCTGTACCGCCGTGACTGTTAGCACTCACTCACCCACTCGCACGCCTCTTCCAGGGGACCAGGCACCGGGCCCGGTTCCCACTTCTAAGCAGGAACACCATGGGTGCCATCCGACATCTCTGAGCCACGTGTTGGGTTAACTTCTCCAAACACATGGCTGACTTGAGTCAGGTCATGATCTCGCGGTTTGTGGATTCGAGCCCCGCGTCGGGCTCTGTGCTGCCAGCTCGGAGCCTGGAGCTTGCTTTGGATTCTGGGTTTCGCTCTCTCTCTCTGCCCCTTCTCCGCTTGCACTCTGTCTCTATCTCTCTCCAAAATAAATAAACATAAAAAAATTTTTTAAAGAACACAAACGTCTGAGCTGGATTAAGAAGTAAATGAAATGTACATAAAGCCCTTTGTAATAGCCCATTATCCATGTTCGGCTGGTCTCAAGAATGACACTGGAACAAGAAGGAGAATCCCCGGAGTCTTTGATCCAGGAGAGGCTGGAGGCATTTCCGGGGGTCCCAGGCAGAACCCCCACTCAGGTTCTCTATTTAGAAGTTGACTGTTCATTAAATCCCTCCATGTACACGGCCACCTACGGTGCAATTGAGTTTCTTTTAATTAATGTCTTTATTTCTACTTTTCCAATCAAAGAACCACTTTGGGATATGTCTGTAAGAGAATGTCTGGACAGTGTGGACCCCACAGACGTTAAGTCAATATGATAGTGTTCAGTAAGCGTTGACCTAGTAGATAATTTAGGTCATGTAACAACAGATGGTGCATTTTCCTAAAACCTAGAGCACAGCACCAACTACCCAACGGAATGCCATGGAAGCGGTTGGAGATGTTCCAAATGACGGCATGTGACATGCGTCCCCCTCTGTTGATCTAGCTGAGGTTGGAGAGTAATTAGTCCAACAGCACAGTAGTGACTTCAAGTATTTATTTTTTAAGTGGCATATATTTATTCAATTTCACTTCAAAACATCACCTGGATGTTTCCTTTCTGCCGCTGTAATCATGCAAATGCAAACATTTGGACTACGACTGGATGACCTCATTGCTTTGAAGTTTGTGATCTTTTTAAATGTCCCTTTCTTTTACAAAGGTACGGGAAGTATAGTGCTTGTTAAACGTCGCTGCGTATGCCCAATGGGGAATTTAGAATATTTAATGACTTTAGATTCCACTGCTGCTGAGTCCACATATTCCACTGTGAGCAGCAGAGCCAAGAAAAGAAATCACCGAGGAATCTTTGATGTCAAAGAAAAGCAGCCTGAATGGCAAGGAAGGAGATAATGGGTGTCGCTTCCTTAGAGAGGATAGGGGTAACATAAACCAGGACGTGGAGGGCAGCAGGGAAGCCTGGCCCTGGCGTGCCAGAATCCGATGTTTACTTCATGCTCGTATCAAATAAGCATCCCTACTCCTAGGCATCATACGACTGCACACGTTCTGTTTCCTAGGGCGTGTTTAGACCCTTTCCAAGAAGATGTAAGCAAACCCAAAATCTAAAAATCCAACACGAGCAACCTGTTACTTAAAAGACATGATCCAAGTCCCAATGTTGATGGGCTAAATGGCCAATGGGTTTATAAGGAGGGTACTTGCTGTGATGAGCCCTGAGCATTATAGGAGAAGGATGAATCACTAAATTCTACACCCGAAACCAATTTTACGTTCCATGTCAACTAACTAGAATTTAAGTAAACACTTCTTGAAGTTTTTAAAAAAAAAAAAAAAAAAAAAGTAAGAATTTTGGCTCAATACATTTTGCCAAAGAAATTTGACAGTTGATAGTCAGGCAGTGCTCCTAGGATTTTTTCAATGTTCAATAGTTGAATGATGTTATCAAGAAACCAATGCGCGAAAACATGTACAATTTGTGTAGCTTACGGAAAGGAAACTTGTACAATGAAGCTTGAAAACCCCAGGGAGGTCTGTCCCTTCGTTGTCATGCCCTCCTTCATTTACTTATTCAGTCACTGAACTGACACCTGGGGTTTTGGTGATCACCTGGGCTCCGCTTCCCCACCTGACATCACCACCTCTCCCTCTGTGTTGACTCAAACATACCTGATCTCCCGGAAGCACGCAGAAGCCTATGAGAAAGGAAATACTCTCTGTGGCAAGAGAGGTCCATTGCTGCTGGAAAGAGAAAGAAGTTTTGGAAGCACGAAGAAAAGCACTCCAGAGAATGTCAACCAGAGCTCTCTGGCCCACCCACTTTGGTGCATAATATAACGTTACAACACTGAGCAGTGACGGATTCGTAGAAGGACGATTCTGACTCATAAAAACAAGGTTAAGTTCATTTTGTTTCCTCTATGTTCTATTTAAAATGTTATATTTCAAAGCCCCATGGAAGATTATAATGTTAAAAGTTTTGTTCATAAAAATTAGGGTTCAATTCTCTGGCAATTTCTCTTAGGTGAAATAATATATTCTCAAGGATATCAGATTGCTAAAGTTTACCACAAGAAGTTAACAACAGCGGGGGGGTGCCCATCATTAAAATATTTGCATGGACTGATTAAAACTACCAATAGTGGCTAAGCACCCACCATATGGAGGGTGATGAGAAGTTCTTTACAACAAGGGGAGCGATGTTTCTCAGTCCCCACGCATGACCCTGGAGGATCTATTTGGGGAGAAGCCTTCGTTAGGAGCCCCACCCAAACATCAGGGATTAGGCACAGGGTAGCTTCCTAAAAGAAATCGAGGAGACCGTTACCACCACAAGATGTGGGCAAGCAGGCAAAGAGCAGAAACCCACCACAAATATAACGCAAGGTGATTTTCTAGAATATTCTACCCCCCACTGGAAGAATCTCCTGAGTGCCACACTTGAGCCCAGCGGCATTCCAAGCAAGGACAAAGGGGGACACCTCTGCCATGCAAAGGGATAGTGGGGCTATGTCATCCTACCCCCCAAAATGACAATGGCACATCCCTGGGGGCCAGCGTTTTCCCAGAGTCCCTGGGGAACAGCATCCTCCCGGAGTGAATGAGAGAGGAGAGCAAGGTCGCCCATGGTTGACTGGAGAATGTCTCCCAGACATGGATAGTTCGTAGACACGGATGGTTGGGCAGCTTACCACATTCACACACCCGTGGGGGGAAGAAAGGCCCCAGCGTGGGTGGCAGGAGAGAAAAGTGCTTGGCGAGAAGCCTGCCAGTGTGTCCCCAGCTCACTGACATCCTCACACGTACTCAACTGTCCTCACAGTCCTGTCGGAAGCTCTGACTTACTTTTGAGAAGATAAAAGCCATCAAAAGCCAGGAACTTAAAACATATTTGAAGAGTCACCTTTACCGTGTGGCCTTGGGGGTGTTTTGAAACCGTCAGTGGGCTCACTGATTTCAGAGCAAAGGCCCGGCACAGACACGGAGTCCCCCTCGTGAAGGCAAGCCCATACCCAAGGACCAGAGTGAGACGCTTCCTCGCCCAAGGATTTGGAAAGAGAGAAAATGTTCCAAGGCTCAAGTGGAGAGAGGGTACCTGCCAGGCCTGGGCCTCGAGGGGACACCCCTGGCTTCATTCCACGCAGTTGTTTGTGACCTCAAGGATGTAGCTCTGGGACGTGCCCATGGTCCTGAGGGCTGTCTTCAATGCCCAAAGAAAACTCTGTGATGGCAACAGACCCCGGTGACGTTTATCCAGCACTTTCCATTCTCCAATGTTCTGGCTATTAGAATGAGGTGCAGTTAAGAAGTGGGAGGAGTTAGGGGCCCCCCGGGTGGCTCAGTCAGTTGAACATCCGACTTTGGCTTAGGTCGTGATCTCATGATCTGTGAGTTCGAGTCTCGCGTCGGGCTCTGTGCCGACAGCTCCGAGCCTGGAGCCTGCTTCGGATTCTGTGTCTCCCTCTCTCTCTGCCCCTCCCCTGCTCATGCTCTGTCTCTCTCTGTCTCTCAAAAAAAAAATAATTAATTAATTAATTAATTTAATTTAATTTAATTTAAAAGTTAAAAAATTAAAAAAAAAATAAAAGAAGCGGGAGGAGTTGTCAGCTCTCACGGCAGACCTGATTTTCCCTAAACTGATGTTTACCTCCCCACTTTTCCTGTAGCCCTTTGACTTCCCAGGTCTACTAATCCTGAGAAGGGGTCCTAGCTGGCAGTCTCTAAAAAGGAAACATCACCTATGGAAAATGAATAGATTGCCTTTCTGCTTTATTGTATTCGTTCGTGCCATCGCTATTTGTTAAAACTGCCTCTAGGCCAAACTGGGCTACTGTCTGGAGGTTTCCAAGTTTGCATGGATGCAGCCTGAGTTCTCAAAGAGCTTCCATGAACACGTCTCCATCCTCGAGACATTTATGGAGCACTGTGGCACCTCACCTCCACTGTGGCCGGAAGGACGAAGAGTAGGGCCCCCCAGCTCGGTCTGCAGGTGGTCAGGAGTCTGGGCCAAGGTTGGATTCCTGTGGGGGGAGGGGGGTTGGGGGAGGGCGGTGCCTGCACTGAGTCTAACTGGGAATAACAGGGGAAAAGAATGGTGGTGTGTGACAGCACGGGGTACCTGAGAAACCTCGAGGGTCTAGACACAGGGTTGGAAGTGGTGGATGGTTCGAGACGTGCGGCGACAGTCACACGGGAGCCGGCAGCTTGCACACACGGGCTGCCTGGTAAAGGCTGGGCTGACTCTGGGCCGTGGCAGGGACCGTGGCAGCAAGCCAAGGAAGAGAGATGATGCTTGGCCATTAGGAGTAAACTTTAAACTCTCCTGGAGGACATAAGACAGGCTTGAATAAAGGGTAGATATTATAGACATTTTGTAATATGTCATAACATTTGTGAAAGAGGAGGTTCAGTGTCACCAACACGTCATTTCTGCCAAAGTCAGTGCCACACAAACCCACCAAAGTCCCGCTAGCCTTGTCCTTGTGGAACTCAAGACACTGGTTCTAGAATTCTGTTTTGATGATGAAGTAGGAGACAGGATATCGGAGTTGGATTGTGTCCCTCTCAAAGCTCACAGGCTGCAGTCCTGCTCCCCGACACCTCCAGGCGTGGCTGTATTCGGAGATAGGGTCTCTGCAGAGATGACTGTTAAAATGAGGTAATTGGGGTGGGCCCCAATCCAGCATGACTGGTGTCCTCACAAGAAGAGGGTATTTGGACACAGACATGTACGGAGAGGGAAGACGGGGAAACACGGGGAGAACAGAGCCACCCAGAAGCCAATGAGAGGCAACGTCTGGGACAGATTGTCCCCTCCGGTCTTCAGAGGAAACCATCATTGGCGACACCTTGAGTTGGGGCTTCCGGCCCCCAGGTCTGTGAGGAAGTAAATTTCTGTTGTATAAGCCCCTACGTTGTGGTTCTTTGCTATAGCAGCATTGAAAAACTAAGGCAGAGGATTAGTCCAATAGATATTGAAGTTTGTTATAAGCTATGTAATTTAAAGAGCACTATATCAGGACCAGAACAGACAAACAGATCAACGCAACAGAATAGAACATCCAGACTCATTAGAAAAGCAAGCATTGAAATCTGACGAAGACGGGTGCTCACGGTGGTTCTCCAGCCAGCTGGTGGGCACCTTAGCGGCACAAGTAAACCAGAAGAAGCAGTTACCCATGAGCCCACGATCCAACAACTCCCCCATTGGTGCAAATCTGGGCAAAATTCTCACACGGACGAAGAGCACGGTTATACCTCATCACATCCTTTGGGGGATTCTTTCCCCAGACCGGAGAGCTTTCCTCAGTGCATATGCAAATCCGTATTCTGCTGAATCCATGGGAGCGATGCTGGGCACATCTCCATCTCGAGTCTTCTCCCTGTGAAGCTCTCCCCTGTGTGATTCCCTGTCCTGTAAGCTCCAGCCACCATGATTTCCCTGGACCCTCATCTCTTCTCAACTCAGGGGGTCACCAGGCTCTGGTGGATTGTCCCCTACCACCTTGTACAATAGCCTGGAAACTCTCTCAGGGCAGGAAAATGGGCAGTTACTGATTCACTATCTCACAGCATCACTGTCCTCCATTGCCTGATGTCCAGTGACTTGAAAATCATCATTTCATATATTTTGTCCGCTTTTTTGGCTGTCTGAGGCAGAAAAGCAAATCCAATCTGTATTATGTCATCTTGACGGCTAGAGCAAGCTCGTTTGATGAGAGGCAATATCGCCATTTTAAGACATGAGCGAGATTAATAATTAGATCTTGCACATTAACATCAATCTTGAAACAACCTTGATTTAAAAAATTAAGTTTGGAGAATCACCTGTCTGACACCTTTTGCAGAGTTAAAAAAATATACAAAGTTATCCTATATATTGAATTTACACACCAAAAGCATGAAGGTATGGATAGGAAAAACCCAAATCAGCGTGAGGCTAGAGATGCCTGAGTGGAGAAAGACTTGAAGAACAGAACCAAGAGATAATGAACAGAGGGCTTGAACTTCATCTGCGATGCCTTTTTTTTTAATTGGAAATATGGGGGCGTCCGGGTGACTCTTGATCTCGGCTCAGGTCGTGATCTCATGGTTCATGGGTTCAAGCCCTGAATCAGGCTCTGTGCGGGCAGCTCAGACCCTGCTTGGGGTTCTCTCCCTCTCCCTGTATTTTTGCCCCTCTCTCACTCTCTCTCTTTTTCTCTCAAAATAAATAAAATAAACATTAAAAAATTAAAAATAAATAAAAATAAGAAATATGAAACAAACATGTAAAATGTTAGTGGATTAGCATTACTTCAATCTAAGGGTTGGTTAAAAAGATATTTATCAATGAACTGTATTTTTTATATACCATCAGATCATTTTCTGATTTAAAATACCTATCATTTAGGTTGTTAGTAGTTTCTACTGTCAAGAATAGGTATTTGAGTTTGCCTTTGAGGCTCACTGTTTTTTGCTCACATTTGCATAATTAAAAAGCTCACAGAGGTAGTTTCCTGAGGGAAGAAGGCCCTCTTCCAACGAGGAAATACCCAAGGTAATAGAGCTCTGAAAACATCACTGCTCTGGCTGAGTGTTAGAGAAGTTTCTGATAGTAAGCAGTTCTAAAAGTGCATCACACAGTGTTCTCTTTTTTCTTTTTTTTTTTAATGTTTATTTATTTTTTGAGAGAGAGATAGACAGAGCTCAAGGAGGGGAGGAACAGAGAGAGAGGGAGACACAGAATCCAAAGCAGGCTCCAGGCTCCGAGCTGTCAGCCCAGAGCCCAACGCGGGGCTCGAATTCACGGACCGTGAGATCACGACCTGAGCCGAAGTTGGACGCTTAACTGACTGAGCCACCCAGGCGCCCCTTTTTATGTTTACTTTTGAGAGAAAGAGAGAGAGACATAGACAGAGCTCTAGCAGGGGAGGGGCAGTGAGAGGGAGACAGAGAATCTGAAGCAGGCTCCAGGCTCTGAGCTGTCAGCACAGAGCCGGGTGCGGGGCTTGAACTCACGAACTGCGAGATCATGACCTGAGCTGAAGTCAGATGCTCAACCGACTGAGCCACCCAGGTGCCCCTCGAAGTGTTTTCTTATGGAAAAAAAGGTTTTGTCCTGGAAGAGAGAGAGGTGTCCCACTGCCGGATGTAACAGGAACAGGTTCTGGGGATAGAAAATGAGGAACTGTGGCATCTCTTTGTGTACGCTTCAGACAGTTGGCTTGCCCTCAAAGGCAGAGAGAGCCCAGCTGGGAGGCTCTGAACACCTCTGAGCATTTCTTGTGATATTTTTCTCTTCCTTTATCCCCCAAATTTCCGCACCTGGGGGCACCCGGCTGGCTCAGGCGATTAAGCATCCAACTCTTGATCTCAGCTCCGGTCACAATCTCAGGGTTCATGAGTTCGAGCCCCACATCCAGCTCTGCACTGATGGTGTGGAGCCTCCTTGGGATTCTGTCTCTCCTTCTCTCTCCCCCTCCCCACTTGTTCTCTCTCTCTCTCTCAAAATAAATGAACCTAAAAAAAATTTTTTTAAGTTACCACCTGTTCTCTGCTTTGCTTTGGAAATTAAAGACAAGCTCATTGCATAGTTGAAGCAGACCATGGAGTCTAGACAGCATTGACATCCACAGCAGAGCCCAACAGGGGCCGGGGGAGGGGCAATGGTCTATGGGGACACAGGACAGCCGCAGCTGAACGGAAGCAGGACCCGGAGACCACACTGAAGATGGCGAGGCCCATTCCTGAGCACAGGGGCCAGCTCCCTCAGACACCTGTCAGGGTAACCTGGAAATAGTTTGAGGACACCACTTTCCATAATTAAACTGTTCGGGATCTCTCATGACACTAACGTCTTATCATCTGTTGAAATGTGACTTTATTTTGTCATCATGGATATGATATGCATGAGGACCAGACCTCACAACGATCAAGAAAGAAATACAAACCAAAGTTTGGAAGCTATGAAGCTGTCTTTCATTGCTCTACAGGAGGACATCTCAGCCTTTTTTCTCTTTCATGACAGACTTAGCAGGTGCCCATCCCACGGTGTGAACGGGTTTTAGCAGACTAGCTCTCGTCTGGCTTCTTCCCTCCTTGAGAGCTCTAACTGCATTCTTCTGATAACAGACCAGAGAGCAGGTGAGTGATAGTGATGTTATCTTACAGGTAGCCCGGGCTGTACTTCCATTTTTTACAGCAAAGCAACTGTGGCACTTTAATCCTAGTGACAAATCACTGTTCTATGGCTCACAACGGATCGTCAGTACACCGAAAGCCATTGAGAAAAGAACAGCGGAGAAGGAAAGAGGGAAGACAGAAGGAAGAAAGGGCAGGTTGCTCAGAGAAACTCGAAGCATGAACAGCAAATATGCTTCTCCATCAAGGTCTCATCAGGAAAACGGAAAACACTCCAGGTATTTCAAACAGAGGAAATATAATACAGGAAACTGCTTACATAAAGCCATGGAAAAGCTCAGTGGTGACCGGAAACTCAACCAGAAAAAGAGAGAGGACCTGTAGTCTGGTTCTTTCTTTCTGACCTGCTGTCCGCCAAACCTATGCAGAATGTGAGGGGATGTAGGCTCTGTGAGGTACAGCAGAACAGGAAAGAGTGGGGGACATTCTAAGGGTGTGGCTGCCGACGTAAATACGGAATCCCAGTCAAATTCGAATTTTGGATGAACAACGAATAGTTTTTTTTTTTAGGATACCCACACCTCGTGCAACATTTGCTACATAGTTCTACAAAAATGTACCCATTGCCTGTCTGAACTTCAGATTTAACGGGGCATCCTGTGTGTTTACGTGTACCCCCAGCAGACCATCGAAGAGAAAACGGGGGAAAAACTAGCACGTATCCTACTGAATGCGAACACGGGTCCCGGCCCTGCCCTTGGCCCACAGGGCAACACCCACGAAGGAAAAGGAGTTTTGCAAAAGGACCACGGGCTCTTCCCTACAAGAGGAAATGAGAACTTGAGGGGGAGGGAGTTAAGGGGTTAATACATGAGGATCTTCACAACACTTCACAGGAAAGATCGAGGCAAAGGGGTTCCCACAGATGTTGCAAAAGGAAGCCCAAGACGGGGGGGGGGGGGGGGGGGGGGAGGGGCCTGAGGGTCTGCCCTCAAGAATTCCTCATAGTGAGTCATGTCCCTGATTTACGTCTGAAACCAATTAGATGCAAAAATATGCTCAGCCTCAAAATTCAATCAGGACTAACGGGGCCAGGCATCATTTTGAAGGACGCACGAGAGCCAGCGTGGACCGGCCTCCCTCCCCACCTTGCTGTGGTGCAGACCAGGAAGGGATTGCACAAAGACACCACTCGCTGCTCTCTGGACCCCTCGGGAGTCTGGAATACGTGCGGCTAGGCCTTCTCCTCGCGTGGGGTAGATAGCTTGCTTCCCGTGGCTGTTTGTGAAGGCGATCGTTCACTTTTCCACAAATAAAGATAGCACCGGAATATGTAAAAGGCATGGACCATATAGAGTTCAAACGACTGTCAAAATGAGGCCAGACCTCTAATTAAGACATACTATATCCATCTCATTAAGCAGCAAAATCACAGGGGGACAAACTAGCTGTTACTATGTGAGCATGGGCACGTGACATTGGCCGCAATGACACGGGAGGAAGGAACATGGCCAGCCAAGGTTTGTTTCTTGCCAAGTTTTCTCCACCAGAGTCAGAAAAGAAAGGGGCCGAAAACTTTAGAGATGAAATGATTTATTTTCCAAAAATCCAGGTAATTGGCCAGGAGATCATATTATAACCCAAAAGAGTAGTTAACAGATTAGGGTCTGTGCTTATAGAACCTCATTGTTGTCACGTGACAGGAGAAGAATTTAGTCCTGGGGGTCGCACGCCTCGCTGTTATGGGTCCAAGGACACGGCTTCCTTAATGGCACCGGTGGGGAGGCCCAGTGCATCCGTGCTGAGCCATGGGGTAGGACCCGCGTGCCTTGCAGGCTGCTCGCCCGCAGAGGGAAGGGACTCCTGGAGGTTTGGGGCACAGAGGGGCTTACTGCAAGCCTGGCTGGAGGCACAGCCCAGCAGACTCAGAGCGAGGTCACAGGAAGTCATGTCCACCCCCCCATGGAGAGGGGTCTGGTGAGGGCTGTCAGCTCAGGGAGGCATGCCTCTGGGTTCCTGACACTTTTCACTCCCCCCACCCCGGGGAGATAGGGTCATACTCACA